>NW_003526944.1:1493485-1495154 GCF_000181795.1 Trichinella spiralis
GAAGGGAATACTCCTGGTTCATTGGGCCCAGAAGGTATTTCGGGGGGTGTTGAATGGATGTGTACCCAAGTTAATTCGACAATTGGGAGTTGTGAAATTGTAGATGAACAACAATGTTAATTTTTAGCCGCACAGCCCGGGTGATCGTTGTCAATATTCCAGTCAATGTCACGCTCTATTCCCAGGAACTATTTGCGACCGCAGCATATGTCGCTGCCCAAATGACTTTTATTGGACTGGTACTCATTGCACTGATAGCTGTCCTGACGGCTATCAGCCGAATCCTAAAACTGGAGTTTGCAAACCAGGTTCGTTCTATAAGCATCTTTTAAATCTTTCGTTTTATTTATTTATTTTTTCCATTGCAGGATGTAGAGAAGGACAGATTGATTATGAAGGTGAATGCTTGAACCAAGTGAGTCCAGATCATCCGTGCATCATAAGTGCGCAATGTACTGGTGGTTCTAGCTGCACAGATGGTCGTTGCCAATGTCCACCTGGGAAATCCAGCATCCAGGGTGTTTGCACACGCGGTAAGTTGTCCAAAGTTAGATGATCAGTGGTTCCAAAAGTTGAACTCAATGAACTCCTTACAGTTAATTGATGTGCAGGGAAAAGGAGGGAGTACGGTAAGGGGACTTGGCATTTCAGACGGTTCTTAGCAATTCCAATTGAAATTAAATAAACTTCAAAGAGTGGACATCTGAAAATGTCTTCGTGGACCTCCAGCAACATTTCCATGGACCCAACTTTTGGAACCACTGGTTTAGATACTGTACTTCTACTTTACTTTTTTCTCACTTGACTTAATTTGATTGAACTTGATTTTAAAACTGCCCGAGTGAATTTTTTCATCTAATATTTCTGTATTATTTGAATTGGTTTTATATGATACGATAATAATTTCAATAAGTACGAGGTTCAAGAAGATTTTTGAAAAGCACTATTCGATTGCAGGAAATATATTTTGAAGCAGTGTATCAGAATAATAAAGAATTATAACTAGGGTAAAATTGTACATTTGGAATGATATTTTATTTCAGCAAAATCACGACCTGGTGGTTCTTGTGAACACGGCGAAGAATGTACTGATGGATCTTATTGTTTAAAAAATCGTTGCGTTTGCCCAAAAGGTTTTGTGTTGCATAATCAGCGCTGTACAACTCCTTTATTAGGTTATTATTAAAATCAAGTGTTCAATTGCAATTGTCGATCTTTTACGGTATTATTTTTATGTACAGTTCCTCCTGAATCAGCGTGTGGACCTGATGTGGCTTGTGGAGGAGGCAGTTTTTGTGTGAACAATATTTGTACCTGTCCGAATGGTTATATTGTTATCAATCAGCAGTGTCAGTTGCCTGATGCAGGTTTGTATTGTCCATCTTTTGCATCCAACTTGTGAATTTTTTCATACGACTACTATATTTGTTAATTTCAGTGCCACCTGGGTCGAAATGCACGGAAACTGATCACTGTTCAGGTGGTTCATTTTGTTTGTATGGAATTTGCCGTTGTCCAACTGGTATGGTGATTGTCAATCAAAGATGCCAAATACCAATTGAAGGGAATCTATTGTATATGTTGTCTAGACTACGTTGCATTTTCCAAGTAAACTGATACTGGTTGAATAATGAATTTCATTTTAATTGTATTACTAGTCATGGCCTGG
>NW_003526944.1:1499179-1501931 GCF_000181795.1 Trichinella spiralis
TATGGGATTTCAACATCTGTGTGAATTCATAAGTCGTATCTGTCCTAGAGGCAGATATGCAAATTCACAGTGGACGTAGTGCTGGGACTCTGTTTCGGCTCCAATCCAGAGGTAAGCGTTGTTATGTGTTTGTAAAATTATTACCTGGCTCTGTCTCTATGCCAATGATTGACATCTGATTTGCCGTCACACCTTTAACTAGTTTATTTGGCGTTGCACCTTTCATCAGTTTAGGCACAATTTCCTTATAAACGTGTTAAATAGTTTACATTTGTTAAACATTTATACATAAATTTATTCCGTAAGAAATTTAAATGATAAATAAAATATAATTTTCATTCACCGAATAATTGGACAAATGTGTAATAATTGTTAAATTAGATAAGTTTAATCCATTTTTAATTTACATTTAATCTTATAAAATGTACTTTTTATTTATTAAGTTTAAGTCGATATTTTTTAGTGTAAAAGCAGTTTTTTCCTTAAAACAATGTAATATAAAAGCAACTTTCTATTTTAAAACAATGTAATATAAACAATTAATTAAAAGGGATGTAATATGGTAAACATTAAATTAACATAAATATATTTAATAATTATTGATTAAAAATGTTAATTGGGGTCTCTTTTAATTATGTAAAGATACACGCAAACTTGGAATAAATAAAATAAACAATTTAGCTTAGGCAAGGTGCAACAAGTTTAATCTTTTTTTAAATAGGAAGTAATTTTCTATAAATAGACCTTTTTATTAATCCGTAACATGTAGGAAAACAATGTACTAAACATGAGATTAATTTTAATATGTTAATTAGAAAATTTAAAATGCAACGTAAATGGCATTGCTGAGAGTATTTTTTAAATTTTTAATTAGGTTAAATAACGTCACTCGTAACATCATATTTCAGCAATGAGAGTTTTCTAATAATTAATTAGGATGTTTAACATACAATGTAAATACAAAAATGAGTGGGAATAATTTTTAATTAGAATAAATGACGTCACTCGTAACATCATATTTTTTATAAATAATTAGGATGCATAACAAACAACGTAAATACACAAGTGAGTTGTAATATTTTTTAATTGTACATTTAATTAGGCAATTATTACGTAACACGAAACAACAGGTTTGCAGTTATCATTTTTATTAAAAATATAAGCAGGAGTAATACGGTAAATTTATAATGATGAGTTGTAAATCATACGGTAAGTATACAAACATGAGATGGCTCTGCAGGACAGTACAGTAATATTGAGTGTCAGGTGTGACGGCAATTTGGATGTGCATGAGGGATACATAGAGCACAGAGCCAGTGTGATAATTTGCATTCACTTAACAGCGCACGCCATCTGGTGCGGGACTACGTCTTCGGCGGATCGGGTTCCCTGATCCGACAGGGTCATCTTGGAAAAAGTCGTGAAGGACGGCACGGGAACTTAGAGGCGATGAGGCCGTGGGGGACTCCGGGGCAGGGCTTGGTGGGGGGGACAATACGGGGCAGGAGAGCTAGGGGGGCAGGTCCCCACCGCAACCAAAAACTTTTTTTTTAAAAAAAATTTAAAAAAACACGAATAACAGTGATCTCCTTTAGTATTGAATTTTTAAAATGGAAAGCGCGAATCTCCTCCCCCCTTAAAGACAAGGAAAAATGCAAATCTCCCCCACTCTGTTGGGCAGGCAAAAAACGCACTATCTCCCCCTCCCCTTGGAGCGGGGAAAAAACTAAACTTCCCGCACATCTGAGGCAGGTGAAACAACTAAGTCTCACCCGCCTCTTCAGCGCGGAAAGCCTAGGCTTTCCCCGCTCCAGGGAAGGGGAGCGTGCGCTCTGCCTGCCCAAAGAGCAAGGAAGAGTTTGCACTCTCCCTTGTCTAAGGGAAGGGAGCTTCACGCTCCAGGATGGGGCCCATTTTTGGTCTCTCCATCCTCCACCTGCATTAAATATTTCAAGTCCCACTCCAGGCATGTTTGCCATTTCGCAGAGCTCATTTATGCCAGACTTTTATCTGTTTGTTTGTTTGTATTACATTGCACATTTGAAACTTTGAAAAATAAAATATTTCATTAATAAAGAATTGTTGTTGTTGCTGTTGCATTGTTCTTGGTTTATACTAAATGAAGAAAAAATTTTTTTCTTACTTTTAAATAGATTATTCATTTACATGTGTTACGTGTATTAATTAATTTTATTTTCCCCATTTTAACTGTTTTGGTTTTGTTCCTATAAACTAATTAATATTGCTGGCTGGCAACTAGTAATGGCAAACATGATTTTCCCCTATCAACTAATCCTACATGATCTTCATCGTTATGAATTAACGCAGCATTGGCCTTTTGTTACGTCTGTGAAAATGGTAACATATTTTATTCATTGTGTCTTTGTAATGAAGAACCTTTCACGCTCGACTTCGGCACATCGCATCTTCTCCAACGTGTCGAAACTTACCTCAGTTCAGCAACGAACGCAATTGACCAACAAGCGATTCGATCCAACCTATCCAACCATCCGTTCACCCGCTCGTGACTTGCTCCACTTTTCTTCTCCATGTGCATTACGGTTTATTACGTGTTTATGTATTTGTATGCAATGCTTTCCATGGGTCAAAGTTTTTACAAATTTAAAGTAAAAAACAAGAATCAGAAAAAAGTATTTGGAGAAATAATTGGAACAAAATCTATAGAAGGTACATATAGAAGAAAACCGCGAAATTAACAAGATCAAAAATAATGGGGAAGAATTGATATTCA
>NW_003526944.1:1501941-1502461 GCF_000181795.1 Trichinella spiralis
GGATTCTACTTAATTAAATAAGGGATAGTTCCCCTTTCGAAGTATACAAGCGCGGACTTACAGAATTGGGACCCACGGGGAACCGCATATACCTTTTGTCTTTTCTTGTTCTGCTTCGTGCCGTCCGCGATCCGCTTCGTGTCTTCTGTGATCCGCTTCGTGTCGTCCGCGATCTGCTTCCTCTACGAATCGCCCGTGTTTTCGCTTTTTCTTTTCTTCATTGTTCATATCTATAAGAATGTTAAATGTTAAGTGAAAAATTTTGTCGCTTCATCACATAGCAAAATTGAAAAGTTGAACAATGAATTTTGAAATAAAAGAAGTAACTATTTTCAATTATAAATAACATTAACAAAATGATTATACAGATAGTTTCGAAAAAAAAGTAACAGAACGAAAAATATGGAATACTTTCAACAATTATAAATGGTCTTCAGTGCTTAGGGAACGATGTAAATAAACTAAGAGAACGTTTCACGATGCTACTACTTGCCACGTAAGTCAAACGAACGACTGCGCC
>NW_003526944.1:1503638-1504499 GCF_000181795.1 Trichinella spiralis
AAAATTGCCCCTACATTAAATGGAAATTGATTTCTATATACAGAAAGACCTTTCAAATGAATAATTTGCAAATGAAAGCTTGTTGTTTAGCTACGGAAAAAATGATTTGCAACAGTTGCAGATACCTTTAATGGACAAACACTACGCGCGCAGCGTTAAAAGTGGTTTAAGTGAGATGAAAATTATTGTCAAGATGAATTCTTACCTCGTCTCGACATAATATGAAAAACAAAAAAGTACCGTTTTACAGCGAAAAATACCTTACTTATTACAAACTTAGGTAACTTAATAATTATACAAAGAAATTATGTTCTTAACACTGCCTCACACACAGAAGGAATCGCATTTACCTCGTTTCATCTCTTGTTCTGCTTCGTGCCGTCCGTGATTTGGTTTGTGTCGTCCGCAGTTTCACTTTCGCTTTGCTTCATTAATTTCACCTGTAAAAATGATATATTAAATCAAAACTTCTCTCATTCCATTACAAAGTAGACTTACAACAAATATGATAATTAAGTGCTTTTTAATTAAAAGGTAATTCTTTCAAAAATGAGTATTCAAATGTTTTGAAGAAAAGTAACACAAGTAGAAAAAAAGAGGAATTACTTTTCAGCAATTTAAAATAGACTTCTGCAAAAACTATTTAGGGTCATAAACTCAGAGAACGTTTAACGACGCTACCACTTGCCACGTAAGTCAAACGAACGAGTGCGCCCTAACTGACGATAAGGCACCTTTTATGACGATCGTTATTTGCATAGCGCAGCGCTGGAAACCGGTTTTTGTGCACTGAAACTCCTTACTGAGGATAAATTGTAACTTATGCCGCAATACAATATGAACAGAATAATATGCACTGCT
>NW_003526944.1:1504509-1625460 GCF_000181795.1 Trichinella spiralis
CATGATTTTCCCCTATCAACTAATCCTACATGATCTTCATCGTTATGAATTAACGCAGCATTGGCCTTTTGTTACGTCTGTGAAAATGGTAACATATTTTATTCATTGTGTCTTTGTAATGAAGAACCTTTCACGCTCGACTTCGGCACATCGCATCTTCTCCAACGTGTCGAAACTTACCTCAGTTCAGCAACGAACGCAATTGACCAACAAGCGATTCGATCCAACCTATCCAACCATCCGTTCACCCGCTCGTGACTTGCTCCACTTTTCTTCTCCATGTGCATTACGGTTTATTACGTGTTTATGTATTTGTATGCAATGCTTTCCATGTGTCAGAGTTTTTACAAAATTAAAGTAAAAAAAAAAGAATCAGAAAAAAAGTATTTGGAGAAATAAATTGAACAAAAATCAATAGAATGTACAATATAAGAAGAAAAACAGTGAAAATAAAAAAGAATCAAAAAATAATGGGAGGAATTGAAAATCAATAAAATGTATAAAATAAAGGAAGCAAAAATAAAGTTTGAATGGAAAAATAATTTTCAAAATAAAAAGAATTTGCTTTGGAAAATGTTCAAAATGTATAACTATGTAAGAAAAAAAACAAAAATTATTTCGACACAGGAAAGCAATTGCATACGTAAATTTTGCTGCGTGAAAGACCAAGTACTGCATTAATTCAAAACTCAGCCATGTAGGTTTGTCTTTAACTTAATTAAAACTATGGGATAACTTCACCCTTTCGAAGTATCCCTAGCCCAGACTTACAGAATTGGGACCCACGGGGAACCGCATATACCTTTTGTCTTTTCTTGTTCTGCTTCGTGCCGTCCGCGATCCGCTTCGTGTCTTCTGTGATCCGCTTCGTGTCGTCCGCGATCTGCTTCCTCTACGAATCGCCCGTGTTTTCGCTTTTTCTTTTCTTCATTGTTCATATCTATAAGAATGTTAAATGTTAAGTGAAAAATTTTGTCGCTTCATCACATAGCAAAATTGAAAAGTTGAACAATGAATTTTGAAATAAAAGAAGTAACTATTTTCAATTATAAATAACATTAACAAAATGATTATACAGATAGTTTCGAAAAAAAAGTAACAGAACGAAAAATATGGAATACTTTCAACAATTATAAATGGTCTTCAGTGCTTAGGGAACGATGTAAATAAACTAAGAGAACGTTTCACGATGCTACTACTTGCCACGTAAGTCAAACGAACGACTGCACCCTTACTGATGATAAAGCACCTTTTATGGCGATCGTTATTTGCATAGCGCAGCGCTGGAAACCGGTTTTTGTGCAATGAAACTTCTTACTGACGATTAACTCTAATATGAACAGGAGAAATGCACTGTTCAATATGAAAATTCAACAATGACCTTAACGTTTACAATTCAGTCAAAATGTAAACTATCTGGCAGAAAACGCCATAACAAAAACACTAACTTAGTCAAAATACGCCTTCGCATGTTTGAATTTGAAATTTGAAAATTCAAAAATGCCCTACATAAATGAAAATTGATTTCTTATACAAAAAGGCACTTTCAAGTGAATCGTTTGCAAGTGAACGTTATTTTTGCTTATGAAAAAATAATTTTCGATAGATACTGATGTTCTTTTATAGACAAAAACGTAAGGGCGATAAAAATGCTTTCTAAAGACCAATTCTTACCTAGTCTCAACATAGTATAAAAGTCGAAAGATGGAATTTCGCAGTGAAAAATATCTTACTTACATCTTATTACATATAACACGTTTAAGTAACTTATAGGAATAACTTTACCCTTTGGATTTCAGTTTTACAGAATCAAGACAAACAAGAAACCGCACATACTTTTTCTCTTTTATTGTTCTACTTCGTGCCGTCCGCGCTTTGTTTCGTGTCCACTACGCTTTCAGTTTTTTCTTCATTGTTCATATCTGCAAATATGTAAAATATTAAATCAAAAATGTTCTCGCCTCATCACGTAGTGAAAGTAACAACAAATTGAAAATTGACTTTTCTTCATTAATATAATTGTATATTAATTAACTGGTTTTAATTAAGCGGTAACGTTCAGAAAGTAAAAAATATTAAAAAATTTGAAAAAGAATAACACAAGTAGAAAAAGGAATTACTTTTCAGCAATTAAAAATCGACTTCAGCAACTATTTAACGTCATAAACTCAGAGAACGTTTCACGACGCTACCACTTGCCACGTAAGTCAAACGAACGAGTGCGCCCTAACTGACGATAAGGCACCTTTTATGACGATCGTTATTTGCATAGCGCAGCGCTGGAAACCGGTTTTTGTGCATTGAAACTCCTTACTGAGAATAAACTCTAACCTATGCCGCGATACAATATGAACAGGAGAAATGCACTGTTCAATTTGAAAATTCAACAATGACCTCAACGTTTACAATTCAGTCAAAATGTAAACTATCTGGCAAAAAACGCCATAACAAAAACACTAACTTAGTCAAAACACGCCTTCGCATGTTTGAATTTGAAATTTGAAAATTCAAAAATGCCCTACATAAATGGAAATTGATTTCTTATATACAGAAAGACCCTTTCAAATGAATAATTTGCAAATGAAAGCTTGTTGTTTAGCTACGGAAAAATGATTTGCAACAGTTGCAGATACCCTTAATGGACAAACACTACGCGCGCAGCGTTAAAAGTGGTTTAAGTGAGATGAAAATTATTGTCAAGATGAATTCTTACCTCGTCTCGACATAATATGAAAAACAAAAAGTACCGTTTTACAGCGAAAAATACCTTACTTATTACAAACTTAGGTAACTTAATAATTATACAAAGAAATTATGTTCTTAACACTGCCTCACACACAGAAGGAATCGCATTTACCTCGTTTCATCTCTTGTTCTGCTTCGTGCCGTCCGTGATTTGGTTTGTGTCGTCCGCAGTTTCACTTTCGCTTTGCTTCATTAATTTCACCTGTAAAAATGATATATTAAATCAAAACTTCTCTCATTCCATTACAAAGTAGACTTACAACAAATATGATAATTAAGTGCTTTTTAATTAAAAGGTAATTCTTTCAAAAATGAGTATTCAAATGTTTTGAAGAAAAGTAACACAAGTAGAAAAAAAGAGGAATTACTTTTCAGCAATTTAAAATAGACTTCTGCAAAAACTATTTAGGGTCATAAACTCAGAGAACGTTTAACGACGCTACCACTTGCCACGTAAGTCAAACGAACGAGTGCGCCCTAACTGACGATAAGGCACCTTTTATGACGATCGTTATTTGCATAGCGCAGCGCTGGAAACCGGTTTTTGTGCACTGAAACTCCTTACTGAGGATAAATTGTAACTTATGCCGCAATACAATATGAACAGAATAATATGCACTGCTCAATTCAATCAATAAAAACTATTTGAAAATTCAAAAATGACCTTCACGTTTACAATTATGCAAAAAATAAACTATCTGGCAGAAAACGCTATAACAAAAAAATTGACTTAAATTTTAAGTGAGCAATTTTCTGGCAAAAGCTTGTTTACAGTTAGTTGCTACTGAAAATTCTTATTCAATTTCGAAAGATCGTCTTCTAATAATAGGTAAACAATGTATACAGGGTGCTATTAAATCGAACTTAATTGTACGAAAATTTGTCGTTGATTAAGTCACCCATCATCTCATATTGATAATTCGTAAAGAGTATATTCAGAAGTTGTGCTCAATATTGTGAAGTGATTACGACATAAAAGTAAAAAGAACTGCCACTTACTGCCAATTGAGTCATCTTCGCATTGTCCATATTCATGCTCTTTGGATGTGGATTGAAAAATTATTTTTCAGAAATTATTCCAAAAAATAATAATGAATAGAAAGAGAGCAAATCTATGGTTTGGCGTTCAACGTTGGCTGAAGTTAATTTTCAAATCAATACGCAGTGCTTCCATCCACGGACGGCGTCAAACTAAAATTATTTCCATTGTGTCAATAAAGCAAATGAACTCGCATGCAAATTTTTATTTTATTCATTGCTACTGATAAATATATCACTAGTGCACATTTTTCATTGCGCTTTATTTACTTAACTAATGCACTTTGTTTCAGAAAAATCTTAACTGTAGCCGTAAATTATTAAAATATAAAAACACTTCTCATTGAGAAAACACTAATTTCATCTTTTTTACTAAACTTATTTCAAATACTACAGTTAATATAAATACAAGAAATAAAATGCTATTTAATTCATTTTATATTAAATGTCGACTTGTAAGAAGAGATGATTTGAAAAAACAATTCAAATAGAGTAACAAATTAAACTACATTACAGCTATTTGAAAATTCAGAAATGACCTTGCTATTTAAAATTCAGTCAAAATATAAACTATCTGGCAGAAAACACCATAACAAAAACACTGACTTAGTCAAAACACGCCTCCGCAGGGCTGAATTTGAAATTTCAAAATTCAAAAATGCCCTACATAAATGGAACTCATAGCAGAAAGCTTACATATACATATAGTAACAGAATAAAAGAAGCTTACATATAGTAAAGTTACATAACTTTCTCTATGAAAAACACTATTTTGCATAATAGAAAGCACTGATCGCTTAGAGATATTCGATCTGTTCTGTTCACAATGAAATTCAATGCAAAACGCAAGTGCAAATTGAAAAAATGGACATTTTCTACAGTTATGTCTAAACGCCGGAGTTTAATAACAATAAATTGAAAATACATTTTTTGACACAACTCACGTTTGAACTACATATACATAACTGGAAATTTTGTCTTGTTTTTTTAATTTTTGTTACAATTCAAATGTGATGCTTAAATAAATTGCTCAGATATACTATCGTTCATGCAAAACATGAGGAAAGTATGTTTTATCATTGAAACTTTTACCTGGATTCAGTTTGGTTCACTTGTACTCTTGCTACGCGGCACTATAGTTCATACAAAATCACTCAAATGAAATTAACCACGGGTACAAACAACATTTGCTTTTCTCTGATTGGTCTCTTACTTTGCATCTTTCTTATCGGTGATTTGGCAATCAATGTACTGTACATTACAGTACTTTTAAATTAACTTGCATAATTTATTTTTACAGTATAGTTGAACTTAAAGTAATTTTTCTCCGTTCCATATTTCAGTTGTTTGTTTTGCAATCTATGCTTTCGATTCTGTGTTTCTATAAGAAAAAAAATGTCTGTACAATTGCGTCATAAATGTTAGAAAACACTTCTATAATTATGACATTCACATAACCAAACAATGCAGCAATTATCTCATTGAATTATGAATAGAATGTCAACTGCATCTGAAAAATTAAAAGCACTTAAATCATAAACATTACAATACGTTTTCCATTGACTGTTCGTGTACACTGTAATGTACAAAGAGTTGAATTATGTGCAATAATACCGACATTTAGCATATAATCTATACAATCATATTACTATATTTGATTTGTGTTAATACAGCTGTATTTTGAAAGACATTTCACAAGAATACGAAAAATGTTAAAAAATTTATTTCACTGACGAAAAGCAAATTTCTTTATTGAATCACATCTCAATATTCTAAGTTTCATTATGTGGGATCCATATTAACTTAATTACCAGTTCGATACTATACCGTATTTTATTAATTCGCTCTTAATGATATTACTTTCCGATATCACGACGATCTGATCTGATCTGATCTGTTCAGGGTCGCAAACTCTGATGAAAATCAGGACGGTAGGCAAGGAGAGCTGAGAAGTCAGCAGTTTCAGCAGTAGAGTTGTTGTAAAGTCGCTGTATAAGACGAGTGTTGTCTGAAATAGCTACTGAAAAAGAAAAAAACTTTAATCTGATAGTCTTTCTTCAGTGTTGAAATGCATGTCAAACTGATGTCGACACTGTGGCCATGCTGATTTGTTCAAATCTTCCACAGACGTTGAAGCGGTGCTGTTATTTCGCTGATTATGGATAAGCTGCCCGTCTGACTGTGACAATTCAGACCCTGCACTTTTAGTGCTGGGCAAGAATTTCTTCTCAACCCTCGCTTTGATCAACACACTTCTGACCATTTTACGCCAATTTTTCAACGCCCGCATCGTTTTTCGCTTTAAAACAGAAATAACATAGCATTACGGTAAAACAATACCGTAAATATACTTGAAATGGAAAGATTCAAAAAGCAATAATAATTCAGAACCAATTCTACGAAAATCAACTTGAAAAATCACCAGTTTCAATTCATACCTCTTTTTCTTTAACAGCAATATGAACTTGCTCCTCCAGCCAGGCAGCTTCAAGAATCTCCTTATGTTCTTTGCAAACTACACAACCTTCAATTCTAACAGTAGAAAATTGAAAAGTCAAAAAATAGCGACGACTAATTCCGCATTGCGCATATATTTTTATACATTGGATGGCTGCTTCTGCAATGAAATTCCCAACCAACAACCGCTGGAGCACAGTCAATATTCAACTTTCTCGCAATGCTGAGTAGCCCGGGTTCTAAGAACAAAAATGATAATCGTTTCACCGACAAATAATGTTTATTTAAAAATAAAAAAACATTTCTCAAAAGCATGAAAAATTTTTGTACCCGTATTTATATGCTTGATTTAAAAAGTAATTCAAAATACTTACGGATCATATACACAGTACCAGGAGGTAGCATGCTCATCTGGTACAGTTCAACATTGCCATACTCGTTTTTTGGTACAATTCCCTGAAATAAAAAAAATAAAATACAAATGACAAATAAATAAATAAATAACAATGAGAAATGAAATTTATAATATAATCTAATATAATGAAACTCACATCTTCAGCCGGTTTTGGTATGTATGGTTCAGTCTGCCAAATGCCAAATAAATTCAACGGCCGGTCGACTCGTAGCTCTTTAGGAACAGTCTACGCGCACATAACAATAGAAAAGAAGATCAAAATAATAAAAACTAATCAATCAAGCGTATGTTAATGCTATTGACCATTTTCGGTCTCCCTTTCACCACTTTGTAAGGCTGTTCGTTTGCTTTGATAACACGAGCTTCACGAATCCAAGCTTCTTTTCCTTTCAAATTCATAACTGCCGTACGAGGATACACTGCTTCTTGGCCAATATAACCAACAGGTTGCAGATCAGCAGGATACAGAGCTTCGAATTTCAATAAATCTCGCTTCAGTACGTACCTTCAAATTTTATTAAATTTAAACAAAATCAAAAACAAGAAGCAAAAAAAATTTTTTCTCATTCTTCTTACAACGGATGATTTTTGTAATCTGATCTCTTCTTCGGTAGCGGCTTTTCGCTCAACATCTCTACATGGAACAGATTAACAATCAGTAACAAATTTCACAAATGCACAATCGAATTCCAAAAGAACTATAAAAAAAAGCAAAATAACGCGCTTACTTTCCAGGAACAAATCTTCAAGACGATTGCGCAATTTGTTTGCAGGTTGGAATAAATCCAACGTCAGCTGAAACCAAGAATCCGAAAGACGACGACGTTTGAAATCGACGGTGCCATAATTGCTCGCATAGCGAATGGTTACATCTCTGACAGCATGCTCTAATCGCCAATATAACAACAGACAGTCATAATGATGTTTATGATGATGAAAAAAAAAATTTTTTTTTCAAACTAATTATACATACCATTGTCAAACGAGAAACAATAATGTGCTGCTGCATTGCACATGCTATTTGGTGGAATCGACTGACAATCTGCCACTTTCCGTTCAACACTGACGCCTGAAGAGCACAAAAAAAGTAAATAAATAAACAAATAAATAATACTGCACAAAAATCAGTGATTCAAAAATTCAATGTTTCAAAGACTCACAAAACCATTTCTCTTCGGGTTCAATGTACAACTCTGGCCAAAAATCAATCACTACAATTCAATTTGTGTTCATCCATTTCCCAGCAGTCGTTTTGATTATTCGTACAATCAGAATAAGCAAACAAACATACCCAATTCGTCCTGATTAGAAAGATCATCGTCCACTCTACTGCTTGAGTTCAATTTTTTCCTTTTCTCAGGCTTCTTCTCATTTAACTTGTCTGTAAAAAGTACTTCTGTCTGAAAACATCAGTTATTATATAAATAAATAAATAAATAAATATAAACATATTCTATATAAACAGCACATCAACAACACTGAGATCGAACATGTCGGTAGGACGCAAAGCCATAATAATACGAACATCAAAGCCGATGCATCTCGCAAAGCTGACAAATACCTGAACAAAAAATTGAATATTATTTCACTTGAGAAAACACTGAGAAAAAAAAACAAATGTATTTTATAACCAAAGTCCAATCACGAAAACTGTAAATTTTTCCCGAGGACATCTTCGACAGCAAATAATCGATCTGAGCAATATAAGAAACAGTAAAATAAGAATGAAATATCAAAGCACCGAAAATCCACTCACCGGATCTGTACTAAGACTGCCGCAAGGTTCTAAATATTTCAATGGATAATTTTTATGAAACCAACGAATAAATTTTGAAGCAAAATTTCTCGTTCGCAGTTCTGGTTCACGGATATCCATTTCAATAGGAATCAGTGACATGGCAGTAGCTCGAACTTGTTCGTCATTGCAACACTTGGACAAAAATATACCATGCGCAATTTCTGCCAACAGGTAAACTTTGTGACGCCTAATTCGTGCTAATTTTGTCACTTTCGAAACAAGCCGTTGCAGCAGTGTCTTCTTCTTATTCGCCGATGGGCTGAACATATCAAGAACACAGAAATAAAATAACAACAGCAACCACGAGAAGAATAAGTAAAAACAACAATGCAAATACTTTTCAGGCTGTTTGAAATGCAGTTGTATGGTTGCCGTTGATGTTGACGGTCGGTCAATGATTTCCACATCTGCTCAATACCATCATCATCATCATCATCATCACAGCAAACTTTCAATGATTATTAACATAGCAGTTGTAATTACCCTTCACATCTTCCCATTCAGAATCTGACGAATTCGTTTCATCCACTTTCACTTTAGCAATACGCTTTTTCTCCCTTTTTTTATGAACCACATGGTCACTGTCGTCATTGTTTTTATCACATTTTTTTCTGGGCTTACATTCAGAAATTTTATTGCGCATTTTAGCACTGGCAGGTTTCGAAAAACATTCCCCTTCAATATTAAATTAATGTTAAAAATTCAAGTTCAACTTGCAAAATATACCATCGTCGTCGTCGTCGTCGTCGACAACAGAAGTTGACCGCAACTTGTGACTGTTGCCTTTTTTAATTTCTTTTCTAGTATTTAATCCACTTTCACGTTGACGCTTTCGTTTGTTACGTTTCGAATCTGTTTCACAAAAAAAGACAAAATATAACAAAACATGCGATGAAGATAAACTGAACAAAGCAAATAAATAAATTAATTAATTAATTAAATAATCCTTTACATTCAGAATCATCGTTTGAAAAATAAGGAGAAACTACAACGCCACCTTCACCTTCATCATCATCATGCTTTTGCTTTGGTGACAGTTGTTTTTGCTTTTGCTTTTGCCTTTTCCCTTTCGCTACAAAAACAAATAACAGCTATTCCCATTAATACAAATAATAAAAAAAGAGTAATATCAGAAAATTTATAGAACGCATTAAAAAATGGACTCAGTGATGATCTTAAAACCAACCGACCGTTCAATTGTGCATGACTTTCATTTTCAACTACAGTACCGAAGCTGTCATCTATCTGCCCCGTTGATTCGCATGCTCTCGCTTGACTGCGTTTGCTCGCACCTCTTCTGGCTACAACAGTGCTGTAAACAGCAAACGAACAAGCAAAACCTCACTTACGCCTGTCAAAATACGTGGACGTGGCAACTTTGCGTTTCCTGGTTGTTTGAGAAGCCATTTTGGTCGCTGCTACTTCATACAGCGCATTTGGTTGTTCTGTCCATGTTGATTTGGAAAAACAGTGTACAAAAAATCCTGTCATCGAAATAAATAATAAAAGAAGACAAAAATCAAAAATCATCAATAAACCCATCGTTTGCGATTTTCCCGCGCTATTATTCATGAATACAAAATTACAAATGACGACGACAATTGTAATTTTTTACTTTATAATCAAGCTCATATGTAAGTACAAAAGGTTAAAATTACACAAGTAGTAGTAATTGAAAAAAAAACA
Organism: Trichinella spiralis; assembly: GCF_000181795.1. NCBI lineage: Eukaryota > Metazoa > Nematoda > Enoplea > Trichinellida > Trichinellidae > Trichinella > Trichinella spiralis. The sequence goes on from NW_003526944.1 coordinate 1,514,649, forward strand.
TAGTGCACCGGATTGGTCAAAGTGTTAAACACCTAAACAGTGTGAATGAATGAATGTGCAATAAAAAAATTCAATAAAAAATAAGAGAAGAAACCATTAAGGTCTCAGATCAATCAAAGATCCATCAATCGTGTTGTCCATGCAAACGTGATCGCAAGTCTTAAAACAAACAAACTTATTATTTATTTATTTATTTATTACGAAGAAAAAAAATAATTTCCACCAAAATTACCTGAAAGACGGGCGGATTTTGTGAATGTGGATGAAAGCCAGTTCTTTTACAATTGGCGATCACTTTCAGTCCGTATGGAGATGTCAGCATGAAAACACCAATTCTTAAAAAGATCAAACAACGAACATGACGATAAATCTATCATTCTGAAGGCTTTTACTCGTTGTACTTCGGAGCGCAAACAATAGCAACCGCTTCTGGAAACAACAACTGATAAGAGCAATGGGTGTGCAAATCAACACTGGAAAGAAATGCACTTTGCGTTGGATGGGTCTAAAAATTAGATAATTTTTTTAAAAAAATCTCATATTCCAAAGAAAAAAATATGAAAATAATAGACAAACATGAATCCATCCAAGCGTAATCAAACCCAGATCATCTTGTATTGTGAACATTTCTTCTTCGTGATGCGCTACGCACGAATTCGACGTACCAGACTGTTTGGGTACAATAACGTGCGTAACAACAAAGCTGCTCTGTATCTGAAAATGCAAATCACACATTACACAACAATGCACAAAGTGCAAAAATCGCGAACAAAACTTCAGCTCTTCGGTAAAATTTAAAACAAACCTGCTAATAAATAATTTTTAAAAAAGTAAAAGTAGTCTCATACTTTTTTCAATTAAAAATAATAAACAGAATTACCAATTTCCCAGATAAAATGCCGCAAGTTTCAATTTCCTGAGCAGTGTTCAAAGCAGCAGCATCCAAAAATCGAAAAACCAAATTCTTCGGTATGATCACCGGCTGAAGACCACTGTATTTGGATACTGGTGTGGAAGACGGTGGAGGGGCTACAACCGGTAGAGGGGGTCGAACTGGCGTCGACGTTGTTGTCGTTGTCTTCGTTTTTAATTTAGGTTTCGTTGAACGATCAAAAGTTGGTTTTCTGATGATAATAAATAATTATGGGAATTTTTACAGATTCAACACAAATTATCAACAAGTGAATCAAAAAAAAAGAAAAAAAAACAAGAAAAATCAGCCATATAACTTACGGTGGTCTACTACTGCTTTCTGCTGCTTGTAGATTTTCCACAACTGTAGGCGGTATACCGACCGTTTTTGCCCGATTATTTGCATTCTCCAATTCAATAAGATCATCAACGTTGAACGTCGAATACGTATCATTGGTTTCGTCATTTTCCCGTGATATGTCCTGATGACTGACAGACGATGTGCTTGGAGCAACAACAGCAGGAGGTGTGACACGATCATGTTGACTGTAGTAATTGGAAACGCGCCCGTGCGAAACTGCAGAATTAGTCGAAAGGGCGTGGTTGTAATCCGAAGTCTCGGACGTACTTGTAACTTTATGCTCACGTTGCTGCTCTTTAGCATTGTTCACTTCGTTCGCCTGCTTCTGCAACGCATTCATGTATTGCAATTCGCATTGCTTGGTAAGTTCAACTTTAAGTCGTTCGGCCGCATCAAACGCATCTCGCACATTTTTCATTAACTAAACGATAATTTAATTTAAAAAAAAATTGAAATTACAAACGTGAAACAAAATAAAATACCTTTTTATATTCATCACGTTCTTCTCTACAAAACTTGCTGTATTCTGGATGTTTGGGAAAATGATCGACAAGTAACCTAAATATTGAAAACTAAAACAATCAAATAAAAACCGACCGACATAATATGATTATATGAAAAAGTAAAAATCAAATTTTTCAAATGCAACATGAAAATATTATAATTACACAATGAATCTCGTATACGAACGATAAGCCAATTCGACATTGTTGTCCAGCTCGTAGACGCCAGCAATGAAGTACAGTTCACCGGCCGAACGGGCGTATTTTTTCATCGCAATATTCGGATAGAATTGAATATTACTCGCTTCAGAAGTGATTTCTTTCACCAACATTTTCGGCTTTATCGGTTCCATTTTTTACACAACAACAACAATAACAACAAACTAAACAAACATTAAAAACATATGCTCTAGCAATTTAAAATTAAGAAAAAAAAATCCATCAAAGGATTTCGACATTTCGATGAGAACACAAAATCAACCAAGTCAGAAGCAAGCAAGCAACCAAATATCAGTCATTTACTTATACTGTGACATAAACGTATATATTAGAACTTTTCTCTTCACACATGATAGTATATAGAATGATAAATAAATAAATAAATAAATAAATAAAACTAAATTCAGTTTACGGAACGAAATGATTAAAATTTTCTTCACAGCAAACATTTGTACGTATCAATAACGGAAGTGATTGTCCGCTCGGCGCCTGCGTCAGTAACATTCTGAAAATGAAATTATTCAAACCAATCATCAACCGCAACAGTTTGTACACAAATGCTGAACTTACGGCTTCTTTCATGAAATCTAAAAATTTTTCCAGAGTTTCAATTACAGGCTTGAAAGTACCACCTGGCATTCCATGCTGAATACCACTAACTATACTCTGAAACAGAAATAAACGTATCACAGAAAAAGAAATCCCTCAGCTAGGATATTGAAAATTAAAATCTTCTTTCACCTCATCTTCTTGCATCAACAGTCCCAAAATAAGTCCCACGTGCGCAGCCACGGTACACTCTTCCATGTGCTTACTCGCAATAACCAATGCTAAAAATACAATTTAATCATAATCAAAAAAGAAAACTTTTTATTTTATTTAAAAAAAGATTTCACAAAATATATATGTGACAAATTCTAATGGAAAATTTTACGATTGATTGTCGATGAAAACTCACCAGCTTTAACGGTTTCTTGAAAACTCTTCTGCTGCATGTCAAGAGATTTAGCTGTTGTTTGACTGCTGCCTTCAATTTCGTTATTCATCTCGTCGTCAGCAGACTGAGCATTTGCTATTCTCTGAGAGAAAAGCTAAATAGAAGCAAAGATTAATAGATGAACAAAAAAAATAAATAATCATAAAATAAAAGAATAAAAATACTCTTGTCAATGCTTGAACAGTCGGAAGCGAGATCACTTTGTCTCCATCTAACAACTGCACCTCACTGTGAATAACAACTCTTCGACCAGACTGATGATGCTCAATATAGTTGATTACAAAACTCATGAACAAAATCTGCATGTCGTAGCGCTTCGATTCAGGCAAGTAACGGGGAATGTAGAATGTTACACATTCAACGCATCTTCTTATAAAACCTCCGCTGGCGCTTAATTTGGAGCAACAAATTTCTACAAACGAACAACAAATAACGGTTTAACTACTACTACTTACCACGAGATACAATTCATAGTAGAATTAGAAAAATAAAAAAAAACAAGTAAAATTACCATTATTGTTGGACAAATTGCAAAGCAAACGGAAAAGTTCCGAAAAAACAATCAAAAGCAATGAAGACACCTGAGCTGATGGAGAATTTTTATCCTCAACATTCGGCATACTTTTCTCTTTGGCAATGATGCCATTCAAGCAGAAATCAAAAAGTCTTAAAGCAAAATCAAAATACATAAGCAACATATAACACGAACATCCATCAGTCAAATGATTAATTACGTCAAAAGACTGTCAAGCATGCCCAGGCTATCGTTAGTAACCAAATAGCCTTTGTTCTGAGAAGCTTTCGTAGTGACGTTTTCCAGAATTCGCAAAGCACGTTGCAAGCAAAGCAACGGATAAATGCATGCTTCGTCACCTTTTGCTTTGGAAATTTTCTTCGTCTCATCAGCAACTGAATCATTATCAATCAGTACTATACAGACAGATAGATCTACTACGAAAATCTACCTCTGAGCGCTGCAATCTCTACTCCGCCATTCAAACGCATCTCCTGTTTAAAAGCATCCGAATCACTTCGACTGCTAATGAAAACCAAACTTTCCAAAGCCAAAAACGAAGTCTACAAAACATATATATATATATAAATCAAATGAATAACTAAAAACAAGAAACAATTACTTTTCTGAACAGTCAAAATAAGACAGAAAACTTACGTTCAAATTCTTTTCAGTTAAATCGAACATGATCAACACTTTTCTGATGTTGCTGCTTTCCACTTCGGTACGCCAATCGCAGAGCACTTTCCAAATTTTTTCTTTGCATTTCAAAAACTCTTCATTCGTTACATCCACCTTCATCGGCTTAACTAAATTAACCAACAAACCGAGGCTGCATTCGTCAACAACCAAGCAAAGTCTGTCTCTTGACAGAAGATAGAACAGACAAGCGGTAGCCAAAGCCAAACACTGAAAAAACAAACACATCAATACTGTATAGTCCTATTCCGTATAAAATTTTCATCATACGCATACATCGTTTCCGTGGGCATCTTTAAGTGCATAAAGCACTTGCTTTGCATAGCCATGCGCTTTCAAAAAATTCCGAAACGCTGCGCTGACACATTTTTGTAATAGAGTGATCAAACTAAAAATCTCAATCTTAGAATAGAAATAAAAATGTTCAATAAAATCAAAAACAAATTTTTACATTATAACTAAAAATAATTTGAATTAAAAATAATTAAATCAAATGCAGAAAAAACCGCAATATACTATTCAAAAAATAAAACTTCAGAAAATATTTCCAATTTAAATAAAAACAAAAATATTAAAAAGAAACCACTGATAAATTAAATAATCGCTCAAAAAACAAAATATTACATTAATCGAGAAAAACAACGAAATAAGATGGTAACAAACATTTTAAAACCTGAAAATCGCATTTGAGATGGACAACTGTATTATTTCGTTGTTTACGCGAAATGACGTAAACTTCAACTTCATATTGGATAAAGTGCGAAAAAAAATATCCGTTGAATGAAGATAAATGAATCTCATATTTGAAAAAATTGCAAAAAAGGAAACATTTAAATAAAATGCAATCATTTTTATTTTCACTATTTTAACTTTACGCAACAAACAGGATGAAGAACAATTTTTTAAGCTTCACTGAAAATGAATAAAACTAAAAATTATCAAACAAAGCAAAACAAAACAAAACGTGTACGCCTGAAAAAATATTTACTCTCAAACAAACTGTAAATTATGTTCAACTAAGTTCTTCTTATAAATAAATAAAATATAAATATTAACATTATCAGTGTACCTGATGCTAGAATTGAAATACGCGCAATTTCATAATAATATACGTGTGCATTCGATGAAAAAACTAAATTTAGCCTACCTCAGACAACGCATGTTCGATGTATTTTCTTCGGATAATGCACCCAGAAGATAAACAACGTCATCGTTGTACTCCTGAGCTTCACCACTTTCATGACACTCATGAGCTTGTTTAACGTTCCGCACTACCGTGTAAAGCTTTAAAATGAAACCAGCATCGTGAAAACTGCATATTCCAATCGAACATTGCAAAATTGCAAACTACTTACCGGCTTTTCTTTACGAATGCATTGCGTTTTGTTTTGGGAAATTTCTTCACCACAGACAACCGATTTGACCGTCTTGCGCTGACGAATGCCATGAAATTTCGAAACACTGACCGATGGTGTAGCTATGTCATGTTTCGCTTTTGCTGCATTAACCTCCTTCTTTGTAAATGTTGTTTTATTCGATGACTTGGCATTTGGAGATGACTGCATAAAATTAAAACAAAAAAAATAAAATAAAATAAAATCAATCAAATTGCACATAATGATTACAGAATCTGTATTCCACTTGTGCTGGTAAACTGATTTCCAAGTTTTCTATAAAAAACATCACTAAACTTAGTATATTGCTCATGTGCGAGTACGGTTCAACGTTAAAACTGTCGTCTTACTGATGTCAAAAATTTCGTAGGATATTCTACATCAGTTTCATCCTCCGTCAAACCAACTTTGTCTTCTTCTTCTTCAAAACTGTACACTGATGATGGATCAACCTGTCGATCTTCTTTCAGCTGCGTAGCTTTACGTTTAGGCGGAGAAACAGAAGATGCAAATTGTTCGTGCTTGTCAGAGAAAAATCGTTTCGAACAATTAGTTGCAGAAACCGGAGAACTGAGACCAGCATCCACTGACGGCGACCCCGCTTCCTCATTGAGACAAATATTGGCAATACCGCGCGAAAACGATTTCTGCGAATCCTGACTGTCCGGAAGTGCTTCTGCTTCAGGAAAATCAGCATGAGACGTTGCAGGTGCTTCTGAAACCAAATTTTTGGATCTATTTCCAAACTTCGCTTTACCAGCTACAACCGAAGAAGAAGCTGTGGCACAAGATTCGTGGGACTTAATGTCTTCCAAAACTGCGTCGAACAAAGCACTTGCAGTGTCTGCTTTTGTTTCATGAGTTACTCTTGAACAACCATTCAATCCTTTCACTTTTGCATAAGTTCTGCAGCTTTTCATTATAAACCACTATCTGAGCAAAATAAAAATGCAAGTGCTCTGGATACTACAAATATATCGTCAGGTTCAAGCTACATGTCATACTGTAGTTTGTAAACTTCAAATGTATTACTTTTTCTTTCCTAACTGAATCTAATTATAAATTATCATTAATTATAACAAATTAATAAATTTAATTTAAAAACTTAACATTTTACGATCAATGTTATCGATTTTACATTTAGTATTTTAAAATCTTTGGTTACTGTAAGCTGTGACAGGTAAATACCGTAAGTGCTGTTTTCAAAGTTAGTACAAAAGAAAATTGCTTACAATTAAAAACTAATTGATATCTTTGTTAATTTTAATAAAATTTCTTTACATTTTTAATAATAATAAGTATTTAAATTACTGACAAATAGAAATGTTTTGATACTGTATATAACTTTAATACGTGAAGCAAGAATTGATTTGGATTGATTAAAATTTCTTTTCTCTGAATAAATAATAAAATTTTACCTTATTTACTCGGATAATACTTGTTTTGAACAGTTTGGGTGACAACTTTTCTAACGTAACTAGTGTGGTTTGCATACATTTGAACGTGATTGTTCAGTTTTGTATGTAACTTCAAATACATACCGAAGGATGTAGTGTTATTGTTTTGGCAGTGTTATGAAATTAAATTGGATTGTTTTGCCTAGATTTTGCTGAAATAAGTCTTATTTTTAAAAACAACATCATCTTTTTGTATAGTGAATGTCGATTTCGTAACTGAACTGTTTTGATTCAAATGGAAAAATGGAAGCAATACTGCTCTCTCAGTTCAAAGAATGAATTGATCGATTCTATTTACACAAACATTTCTTGAATATATTCATTTTTGTGCAAGTTTCATGATCATTTTTCTAAAAATAACAGCATTTTTGAATTTTCCACAATGTTCACAACTTTAACATCTTCCTCTTTTGACACTTTGTGCTTTAGTAATTTCAAGCCGTCTAAACCGGGTAAAATCATACTGTAATATAAACACAATGAAACATAAAAATTAATTTTCACTCAGCAGATAAAAAAAATACAGTTGAATAATGATGTTCACATGCCGAGCTTACTTCAAACATGCAATGCAATTTTGCATGATGACATTCATGCGGAAGTCAAACTCATCACTAGCCGATTATTGAAAATTAAAATAGCAATCAACATTATCCAGTAAATAGGTATTCTAAGATGAAAAAAAAATAACAGCAACATATTCATTTTCTCGTCTGCAGTCTAACAACAACAGCAAGCTAATTCGCTGTTTTCACAATGCAAACTGTGTTAGAGGTAACAAAATATGAAAAAAAAACATTTTTAATGAAAATGAACAAAGAGCGAAAAGCTAAACATTCTGAAAAGACAAAGCGACGTAGGAAAAAAAATTGACCAGATAAAATGCATTCACTTTTGTAACCACAGACTGGAAAAAGTCACAGGTTAGACTATTCTTCAAGCTGGAAATGAATAGTCAAAACTGACGACATCTGCAGCAAGAGAGTTGAATGCATAAAAACAGATAATGATTGGAATTTTCAAATTTAAGCATCAATTTACCGACACCTTGTAGCTGACTAGCAGGCGTTTAGAAAAATGAAGAAAATCAATAAACATTTATAAATTACTGACAACACTGTCCCCGTGCGCATAACAACCGGCTGTTTTGTTTCTCACTGATTTGAATCATTGCTGTTTTCAGATTGCGGATATTCGGATGCAATGTTAGTTGCCGATTGGACAGCGTCTCGACTACTACAACAAGCTGAATCTTCATCTTCCCGTTTATGAGACAACGAATCAATGTACTCCTGCTGGGATAACGCTAACACGTGATTCAAAAGTTCTTCTTCAGCATTCCAACCTGTCAAATTGTAATCTGAAATAGAACAACAACAACAACAACAACAATAATAATAATAATAATAATTCATAACGTGCACCCACCCACACTATTCGTTTAAATATACTGATTTTAAACAACTTTTTCATACCGTTCAACAAAAACTGGGATGTAGATGGTTGACTAGTCAAGTCTTGAGCAGTGTCACCGCAAGCTGGTAACTTACGGGACACGTTATCTTCAGTGGCACTGCTGTCCTTGGACGAATTGGCACCTTTGACATCCTAAACATGCGCACGTTGCGACATTATATTTCCTGAACATGGAGACAACAGACTGGCAACAATAAATTTCCACAGACCTCAGCTACATTGCCATGGCGTTTTCTTTCATCGGCTAACCATTGCAAATAGGATTCACAAGCAATCTTTAATTCACAATTAAAAAAATTAACACAAACAAAATCTTTTTTTTTAAAAAAGCAAATAAGCAAAAAATTCTACATGCAAAATAAATTCAGTGCAATTGTAAAACTTCCTCACCTGCTCTTGCAATTGTTCGTCAGTAGCTTCCCAATCAGTGGCATCCATCTTGTCTTTCAGCATTGCCTCTTCAATCACATCCCTTTCACTGATCAACCTTGCATCATCCATCAAATTTCGTTCTGCCAAACCAGGAAAATACTGAGGCAATCCAAGGCCAACACCAATGGTCGCCTTGAACGGATCCACAACCGAATTATAATGTATCGAACGGTGATAGCTTAAGCGTATCGGCGGATCGTTGGTATTTTTGTTTGACAAAAAAGTATTGATTGGTTCTAAAATGTTTATGTGTAAATAAAATGCATAAAACTACCATGATTTCTAAATAGAAAGTATCCGCAAAAAAATTTCAAAAATCTAAATGATTTGATTTTCAACAATGGAAAATCGCAAAATAAGATGCATAAATCGCATAAACAAATCAACCATATATTTGTGAACTGTTTTTTTTCTTCACAGTGGAATTTTAATTGGATCAGTGATGAGGACACAAAACACTAACCAATATATATATATGTATATATGTATGCTATGCGTGAAGTATGTAATACTACAGTGAATACAAACAAGTGAAAAGTTTCAGCATATTCGAGCAAATATAAATATATTACACACGTCTATGAAAAAAATAGCATAAAAGTAAAGAATAAATATTCTACGAAATTACTGTAATCAATTGAACTCACCGATATTATACTGGTAAACTTCAATAGGCCGATTGAACAGCTCGGCCATAGCTTGCATTTCAATGTGATTCCCATGCGAATAACTGAGACTTTTCCGAGCTATATAATCAGAAAAGCTTTCCGTAACAAACTGGGAAAAGTAATCTGAATTTTTCTTCTAAAACAATTTCAAATCCTAAATTGAAAATCAACAAAACTGACCAAACCATATAATTGATGCAAAGTTTTCGAACAGTATCGTGCATTTCTTGATCTCCGTAAACCTGATCCGCTAAAATTGGAAAAGAAAAAACAGACATATAAATGCATACGTAAAAAAAAGAAACAGAAAAATTATATTCCAATTACAAAGAAGAATAACAACAGTCAGTCATCCGCATCACCCCCGTAATAAAGAATAACACAGTCGAAAGTATGGATCAATAAAATCCACACACCACAAATGGGCGCATGATATGTAATCCAATAACAGCTGTTAAATTGAAGAACAAAATCATATTGTTTACTTTATTGACTAGATTGTGATTCAATGATAATTAATTATGAAGCACACGCAACTGCAAGATATTCATTCATTGAAGAGAATCATGAAAAGCAGCAGAAAAATCGCATGCTCGTGAACAAATAAATGAATAGAACACATTCGCTGCGACATAGTTGCGGCAAGTAAACAACAACAATTATCTTATTCGAGAAACTGGAACGCCACAATTTTTGATACGGATCAATAACGCATTCAAATGCGACAAATGCTATTGCATAAGTAAACAATTTCATCAACTGCAAAGCATCGAACTAAACTAACTTACTAACTAACTAACTAACTAAGTAAATTCTATTCTCATAATTTTTGCTCATCTTAAGAAAATTAAAAAATAACATTTTTAAAAACAACACTCAAGTTTGTCAGTCAGGATACTGTAAATCATATGACACTACTAGGTCACATAGACATAGTATTGCATCATTTTCCAAATAGCCATCCCCTTATTCAAGCAAAATAATTTAAACCTTAGCAATTTGCAAGCGGCATTAGAAATTATCTAAATAGTAGTGTTCAATCGAAAAGACATCATATTTATAATTAAAACATAAAACAACACGTTCGAAGGTTTTCAATCAGAAATGCACTTTCAAGACTTATCAAGTAAACAGAAAAAAAGTACATATGTGTATACATACTGTCACTTAAAAGTATCAGAATTCGTCAAGATAAAAAGAACAACAACTGATGTCTGATATAACTAAGCAAAATGTAATATTTATATTTCATCTGAAAAATAATGTTTCACCCTAATTTTCCTAAGAAATAACTGAACAATAAAAACAAAAGGCTAAGTAGACTAATTTTCCATGCATTCTGTAGAATTACTTATTTTAAAAAGTTCAGCCGACATGCCGTGTGGTAGTAAGTACAGGTAGGCATTTTTAAGCTCAGATTTGACGAACGAAAAATACAATTACTGAACTAAAGAAAAAATACACGCATACTCACCAACAGCTCGAAATAAGCAGGCACCGTCAGCTTTCATTTTCTTGATAATAAATCCTTTGGCCGTCTTCAACGCTTCTTCAAAATTTCTGTCCAACTGAAAATAACAAAAATTCGTTTTTGCAGAGTTAAAGCAAAAAAAAACACACTACTAAGTTCAAGTAAATGCAACAACGTTTCGGTGAATGGTTCAACATTACAAAGTGTACACAGGCGCACACATGTATTGACCAAAATAGTAAAAACAAATACCACAGAATAATTAACCACAAAACAATTTTTAAAAAACATGAAATAATATGGTATTTAAAAAAAGAAAACAACTTCAAAAGATTTTTAAAAAGCGACATGGCTAAAAAATCAGTCTTTATCTAGTAGATAGGAGGAAGAGATGAGAGGGAGATTGATTGGAAAAAACCGTTCAAAATGAACAGAAATAACTGTGCAACACGTTCAACTTGTGCGTCATTGCGGAAAAGCATCATTCATATATATGAAATGTAACAGTAGAAAGAAATAAGAATGAACATCATCAGAAAAAAATGAATGTACAAATAAATTCAACAAAAAATACCTGGTCTTCATCCACACCGGTGTTCAATTCCTCGTCGTATTCGTCTTCACTGTTGTAGCCCTGCTTGACCGGAGCCGTGGAAGTTGAAGGCAAGGTGTGACTAAGATTTTTTTGCTTTGTACGATGTCCGCGCTCCTGTCGACCGGGGTTGACAGTGGCCAAGCGCTTCCGGCTTCCGCTTCCGAAAAAGACCGACTCTCCTTCTGGCAAGTCATAAGCTGAATGGCTAACCGGACGACGTGGAACCGTCGGTGAGTCGACGGTCGTGTGTTGGGCGTTTCTGAGACCGATCAGAGCCGCATCTTCGACGTTCAATGAGCCAGAATTGGAACTGGACGAAGAATGGTCATGACTCTGAGAGCGCGAATCTTTGCTTCCGCCCTTCTTCTTTGGTAGAATTGTCATCACATTCGACAATCAAAACGCCAGCTCTGCACAGCACCAGGAAGAAAACAGGACAGCCGACACAAAGCACGGCACGCACCGACTAAGCGATCAGCAAACTCACCCAGACTCGTGACATACACTAGCCTTTTAATCACATACAGTATACCATAATAAAAGACTACGGTAGCACATTTTTATGACATTTTAAAATTTTAAAGAGCAAACGAGACATCATAATTTATAAACTGTCGAATAGATTGACTTAAATTTAATAAACTTAAAACTTCTGTTTTATCTAACTTGATTATAAAATCAATTTACCAGAAATTTTATTTAACAAATAATCAGGTACAATTGTAAAAAATTTTAATTTAATTTTTAAATGAATTATAATAATCAAAATTTTGAATAGTTGAAATTATATCTTTATTATAAATTATCAAGTTGTGTAAAAAAATCATAAAAAATTGGAAACTCGTTCAGACGAATATTTTTTTTTCAAATAATCATCAATCTGGAGCAGCGTGAAAAAGTCTGCACTATTAAAGCACTATGAATGCGACAATACTTTAAAAGAACTAGTTTGGATTTTTTTTCCCATTCAACCCTCATTATACTCACGTTACTTAATAAATAAAGTGTACATATAACGTTCAAATTTACTTCTATTTCTTGTACTTATTTTCGTTACTTCTCACCCACATGGCCGCGTAATTTATAAACAATAACAAGCAAATACGGTGCAACTTTTTTTTTATTTTTCTTTAAGCAAGTGCTAGGCATCCAGAGCATAATTTGCGCAGAAATACAAGTTTACACAAAAATACAGGTTGCACAATGCATATATGCCAAATGAATAAACAATGTGTACTGCTAATGATAATAGTGATATAAATGTTTGGAAGGTACAAAATTAAATAATCATGCATGAAGACATATAATTTGCCAAGAAATCCACAATCGCAAGTCGAAAATAGAAATAATTTCATATATTAATTCGAAAAAGATTATTATATATGTAGGTATATATTAAGATGAACGCCGACGCTTGCGGTTGCAAGCGTTAAAAATTTGCTTATGACGTCAATATGCATGCAAAGTCACGTGTATGCCTAATAAATACAGACAAGCACAACACGCACTTACCCGCAATCTCTTGGTTTCGTAAGAAAAGTAAAACAAAAAATCAGTAACATATATAGAAAGATAAAAATTAATCAAATTGAAAAATTAAGTAATAACTATAATGAAGTAGGCTAGATTTTGAAAGTAAAACAGTAAAACAATTAAGTATCATGCAGTGCATACAAAGGAATAAAATGATCATGCACAGAGAGTTATATGTTATTTTCAACTATATATGTATAAAACAAAAGCAGAACAATAAATAATAGATCATATCTAATATATCATGCATGCGAACGGGAAAGGTGAGAAGTAAAATTAAATTTTACACTACAACTACCACTAAAACTGATAATTATAATTAATTGTACTAATAATTCTTATTGCCAACTGGCGAGAACTATGAAGGCTTGCGAATCAGCTGAGTCGGGTAAAGCAGCACTGAGGAAGAACTAGTATTCATTCGGTCAGATAATCTTCTTTGCAAAGAATCTAAAAAATAATTGTGCTGCGTCATTTCCGACCTTTGTCCTTCACATTGTGGGGATACTGATGAAAAATGCAACTGTTGCTGTTGTTGTTGCTGTTGCTGTTGTTGTTGCTGCTGCTGCTGCTGCTGTTGCTGGATTATTGAATGATGTACAGCCATTGACGGTTGGCGATTTTGAAAGTGGTAATTAAATGGCACTGATGAATGCAAATGGTAATGATGATGATAATGTATCGGTGCCGATGATTGTAGGTATTGATAATACATTGAAAATGAGTGGAAATTTTGCTGCTGAACTGGAGCCTGTTGATATTGCATTGTCAGTGATGGGTAATATAAGGGTTGAAATGGCGACTCCACTCTTTGCTGCTGTATCGATACTAATGATTTTACATTCTGCTGTCGTACAGGTACTAATGTTTGGAAATTTTGTTGCTGCACAGATGGAAATGGATACAGACGTGTGAACGAGTCCTGTATAAGTGACGGTCCCTGCAATGCATGTAACTGATTGTGAGGACAAGGACCATCGACATGATAGACGTTGCAGAAGCCGTCCGACTGGACATTGCACATGTCCAGTCGGAGTTCCATAGTTGTACTTGGTGGCAACCTCTCGCTCAATGCTTGCAGCTTTTCTGACGGAGACGCCGATGATACTGCTGACGCTGCCGTTGTCGTATTTCCGGTTGCGACGGTCAAAGCTGCGGGGCTAGATGATCCAGATGTTTGTCTGTCAGCACCACCACTGCTGTACTCCTGCTGCCGCTGCTGCTGCTGCTGTACTGACAACCTAGCATTGACCACTGTACTGGGAACAAGCCGTGGCACATTTGCATTCGATTTGTCCACGCCCAGACGCTCAGAAACCCGTTGTTGCATCGACGCCAACGTTGCATGACGACATTCCGGGTTTGTGCAGGCACTTGCACTGGGATAGACAACATTCGCACGACTGGTGACTACTATTCGAGGAATTTGGTTGGTAGTTGTTCCAGTTATTTGGTTGGAAGAACTGCTACTGTTGTTGCTGCTGCTGCTGCTGCTGCTGCTGCTGCTGCTACTGCTGCTGCTGAGATTCGATGTCGATATGGAAACTTCAGACAATTTTGATGAAATCAATTGACTAAAGTCCCGCGTGTCACTTTCTCCTGCACTGCACTGATTTCTAGACGAAAATGTACTGTCGTCAAATTTTCCATCAGAGTCCGAGTCTGTCTGCACGGGATACTGATGCTGAAACGGTGCAGAACTGGTGCCGGACATACGCTCAATATCAGGGACAGAAGCGGCAGTGGTTGTTATCGTTGTGGTGGTAACATTAGTTGGGATAGCTTGAACAGAAGTGACAACAAAATAGGACGGATCCAGCATGTCCACTTCTGCTTGAAGTATCGCCCGTTCGTCCGCGGATGTTTCTGGCACGATAATGACATTCAAGTCCAGCAGATACTCGTCGCTTTCTTGTGTGACATTTCCTCGTCTCATGCGATCGCGTTCCATCATCTGCTTGGACGTGCATGGTTCTTTGTCAATTTCGCAGCTTCCCATGCTAGAGGTGGATTCGTTCGTTGGAAAACTGTCAAACTGAAGCCTCTTTCTGGCGGTCGATTTGACCGGCACATGCTCGGCTGTGCTCGACTGAACACCGATCACGCCCAATTGATCAGTGGAAATTTCAACTGCTCTCTCAAGGAGGGATGTCGACTGCATTTCACTGTGCAAAGATTCCGCCGACGATCCGTCGTCAGCGTCCGACGGCATTCCAACTGGTTGCCTGTGTCTCATCCAACGATCAACCACGCGCGCTTTCGATGTATAGACTTCAGTTGGAATTTGGCACGTTGTTCTGATCGGTGAACTTGTCGCCATCGGTGTCAAGCCTGTTGTCATGCGGATATCTTGCAAAATTTCGCTTTCAGTCGGCGGAGTGCCAATCAACGGACCGAACAAATCCCTCGTAGAACCAATCTGCACCTCTCTCGGCTGGTCTTTTTTCATGCCTCTGCGTATGCGTTCGTAATTTGTTACTTCTTCTTCAACTTGACGAAACGACGATGAAATAATCGGATCATCTTCATTACCGAATAGAAAAGATTCTATTCCTTTGGATGATATTTGCTCTTCGTCGGATGCAGTCGTGTAACTTCCCTGCATTACCACGAGAGAGTAGGTTCTGAGAGCTTCCAATCGCGACCGTTCGTTTCGAATGTGCATTTTGATAAAATGGAGAAACGGTGTAACGGTGAAGAAGTGTTTCGGCTGATAGCATGACCTGTAATCTTTCGAATGCTTGGGCAGAGCGTCGATCAGAAACCACTGCAAACGACCGATTTCATTTTTCGTCTGCGGTTGGAATGGAAAATCATGCTCCACGCCGGTGACCAAAAAAAGCCCGCACGTATAGCCGCCAAATTTGCGCTCCAAATACGGCGAATCAGTCATAAGCTTGCCAATATCGTAGCCGGTTTCTTCCAAAACTTCACGCACAGCACACTGCTGCACTGTTTCCCCTTCGTTGATCTGCAAAATGCAAAAACAATTGCAAATGGAAATAAAAAAGAAATGATAACAATAATAAAATTACCTTTCCCTTGGGAAAACCCCAACTTCGCCTGGCAAAGAAACCTTGAACAAGCAAAACTGAATCGAGCTGCGCATTGACCAATATTGCGCCGTATACGGGAACACCACTTTTGTACTGTCGCCATTGGGCCAACACGTCGTCCAAATTTGAAGTATACTGCTGCAGATCAGCAGAATTACTGAAAACTGCCCTGAAAGGATAATGCAAAATATATTCATTGTCAAACGTCAGGCGCTCAGTATCTTACCGAATAAATTCTTTCAAACTACAAGTTGGATAACCATTTCTGGCAGTGAAATGATCGCAGTAGAACCAGTGCGCGAGTTCAATGTGAAAACACGCACGAACGGGATCCGTTCGTTCCTCTTCTGGCATGTTGAACAAAAAACGGCAACACAGTTCGTTGATAATATTGGTTGGAATGGCTGAACGAGGAGGTGCATCGCAGTCGTCAGTGTCACACATCATCTACATACAACGATAATATTCAAATTGGATAGTAATTTAAAAATTTATCAATAATTTTTTTTGAAGAGAAAAAGCAACAATAATAAAATACTGTTAAACGGTACTGAATCGACCGTATGAAAATGGGAACAAAATAATGCAATGACGAAGTAATTAATTTTTTTAATGTTTTCGGAATAAAATCTACTGCAAAGCAGCTTTATTGCGATCACAACGAAATGTCGCTATGCATGGACTGTATATTATAGAACTGAAAGTGCAATTTAAAATTAAAAGGTAAGTATTCGAAACAGCTGGTCAGAGAGTTGACTGCGCTTGCCAAACTGTGAACCGATGTCGGCAATTTTCAATTTACGCCTGTGCATTGGCAATAAATACCTGAAACCAAAGCAGCGGTATTTGTTACAATCACAGTTCAGTTTTGCAATTTAACCAATTTCTACGCAAAAAAAAATATCACCCTTCCTGTTCGAGACGGCGCCGTTGGCTGATGCTGAGTACAGTTTGCCGAACCAACGGCCCAAGCATCGACTGGCCAACTACCAAACCATCGACAACCGGCCCCGGATTACCTAATCTGAACATATAAGCTGAAACTGAGCTATCGTCGTTGTTTTGTTTTTCTTCAAATGCTTTTCATCATCAGAACTTTGATCTCGCTTGGTTTGCTTACTTAGAAAATGGAAATGATATCTTGAGTGAATAGAGTCGATTAGTCAGTTCGGTTATGTAAATTCTGTACACAGTGCTGTTGAAACCCACTGCCGAAGAACCACTTTCACCGGTATCGGTATATTCGAGTAGATCGTCTGAATCATATCAGTCATAGCGCTAGTCGTGGGGCTGACCGACTGACAACCGCGAATGCAATGAAAACAACTGAAAACTCACCAACAGGAATGCTGCCGACGTCTTCGATGCAAGAAAGCCAGAGAATGAGCACTTTGTGGTCTTGAAATGCCGCGCAACGACGCTGGCGCTGCGCGCCCTGAGAGCTTTCGGTTTTCAATGCAGCCCGCTTGATGTTTCTCAGATGCTGCTTGTGAGGCGGATGTGAATGACGCTGGTGAACAGAAAGATCAGTTACCTCTTCTACGTTGGATGAAAGTAAAGATTTGGACCTCGGCGGACGAACCGGCAAGCGCGACTGACCGTCAGCTGCGCAAGTGCTTGTTTCGAAGTTGGCTGCGTTATTTTTACTCTTGCGTAACAATAGAAACTGAAATCCTCGTCTGAACTCTTACCGGTTGCGATTTTGATTGGTCGAGACGATGGAACAATAAATGCAATTTCCACCAATGGCGACGACCAATAAATGACATGACTTAATCCATCAATCAAAATTCTCGACGGATTATCAACCACTTCTGCGGGAGGTTCAGCTGAACAATAGCGCAACAATTAACTACTGATAACATCACATCAGATTACCCAATAATAAGTAAGATAAGCGATCGATAAATGTAATACAACAAGAAAAACAAAGATTTTTACCGGCTTTGTGCAAATAAGCGGATTCCCAATTGCCTGTCCATATGCAATGTTTACGTACTGGCACAGCATTGCCGAGGTCAGACAAAAAGCTGAAAAATGGATTTGACCGACTTCCATCGATTGTTTCCTAAAAAACAAAGCCGCTTGTTTTATTGTGGAAAAGTCAAAGCTATTAGTATGCAGATAAAAAACATTACGGCATTTCTCAGAATTTCAGCAACTTTCGTTTGCCCTTGCTTAACGTAAAAAATGTGAGCCGTAGTTATGTACCGACTTGGTATCCGGTCGAGCGATTTCAACTCGCTGAAAAAGTTCTCTGATTCCGAGTCCAACACTTGAAATTCAGGCTAAAGGCAAATAAATAAATAATAAAATAGCTGTTAAAATATCCAAAATTTCCAAATCACGCTCACTTGATCGTTGTCAAATTGAATCACTCCAAGATCGTAAAGTAATACACGAGCATGATGTTCTCCTTTTCCAGAACTAAGAACAAGAACAGTAATAAACCAAAAATTTATATGCAAAAAAAAAACAAAACAAACATGCGTGCATACTTCTGAAAATAATCATCTGTGCTTGCGTAGTTGGAATCATCAATTTTCTCAGAATGTTCATTTCGAAACTGATTTTCAAAATTCTTCACAGTCGAAAGAATACGATTACGTGTTTCGTTCATGGTCAATTCAGGAATAGAAAAGTCCCTAAAAATTATTTTAATAATCTTTTTCTTTTCATTATTTCAAATTTTGCAACCAAATCACATTTCATCCTCTGTATGAATTTTTCTACGTTGGAGACATTGTACATTCATTGCACAGCAACTGAATCAAAATTTGTTGATTTAAAAATTACATCATTTAAATTGAAAATGTTCACTTGAATAGCAAAATATCTCTCACATCGTAAATATTTTATAATTATGGAACACAAAATCATAATTTGAAACCAAATAAATTATCGGTTGAAAGGAAATTATTTATAAATATCTAATGGGGCTGTCAAAAGTTAGTGAGGTCGTAAAGCAACAACACAGGCGACAAGTTGACCTCACAGTGATCATTTTTGTCTAGACGATTACACAGATAAGATAATTAAAATAATTAACGGATTAACCGAAATAGCTGGATTATCTCACAGCTGGATACGAACTGATTTCAATCTGTTATTTTCCACTGTTTTCATGTTTTCTGTTTGATCAACATGATCATATATGGATATACATATATATTGTATAATACATTGTATAATGTAATACATATATATGTTTAAAATAATTTTCTTTGAATTCTCTTAAAAAAATATTAGCTTACACTTTGCAATTAGGAACATTTTCAGGCATTGAGGGGTTGAACACAGGCACTGGACGACGTAGGGATTCAAGCTTTACACCCATGGGCCTTGGAACTGATTTTGCATTCTGGTTTCATCAAGACAAACAATTTTAAAAATTTCTGTTAAAATAGAAAAAAAATCCATATAACAATAACTGATCATTACTCACATGGTCAGGCGACGTTTCGAGATGAAACCGATGACACGAAGCCATAACACTGGGCGTTCGTAATACTAAAGCAGTTTCGTTCGTATGATCATCTTGAAAAGAAAAAAATAATTTAATAAAAAGCATTTACTTATTACTTCAGTTAATACGTTTTATTACTACTATAATAATAATAATTGTTATTGTTATTATTATGAGAATACTTGCCTGTTAAATAGTGAGGTTCGGTGACGCAAAAAATACAAGAATTATACAAAACGTACAAAAATTTTTCATTTTTTATAATTAATTGATCAGCAATATTTTCGAGGAGAAAATCTTCATCCTCAAACCGTGACACTGTCTCAAATGATTCTCCCTGTAAAAGATATGAATAAAGTGAAAATTATAATAAAAGCAAATCAAAAAATTACCACTCTAGTAAACATGGAATGTAAAAGTTGGTCGGCAGCGTCGTGAACCCTTTGACTAGCTGGTCGCTTTTGAACATTGTCCAAGTTTTCCACCTGAAGTAAAAATGAGATTGCATTTCGCTTCTCTGATATCTGCATATTTATTTTCAATCTTCATACCTCAACCACACAGCCATACAAGCCGAGCTCAACCATATGGCAGACCGCTTGTAGGCAAGCTTCATTATTCAGCAATGTTGGAAAACGAATCAACAAATTTTCCAAAAAGCTGAACGCCGCAACAATTGTCGAATGCAAATCTCGTGAATGCACACGCGACGGCAATGCAAGCTGGGATTCAATCACTCTGCAAACCGTGAAAAGCACCTTCTCAAAGGGTTGCATATCTGCATGACAAAATTATTAAAAAAACAAACAAACTATTAATATTAATATTAATATTAAAATAACAAAACAAAACATCTCGCAGCTTACCATTTGCAAAACAATCATCCGGCAAGTTGAGCAATGTAGACAACGAATCGAATATAGCCAAGCATGCGATGTAATCGGATGATTTTTTCGCCGTCAAAAGTTCGCTCAAGCTGATCAAAGCAGTTCGAAGTTGGCTTATCGATTTCGAATCGCCTTTGGACCACATCACTGTCGAAAAACAATGAACCGTCATCACGTAGATTGTCAACTGTAAATTCTTGGTATCCGTCTCTTTGTCCAACAAAGTCAGCATCACTTTCCACAATTTCGATTCGTCGTCGTTCCATACTGCTTCAGGTTTCTCTTGAACTTTCACCTCTAATTAATTAATTAAAAATTCAAATCAAATATAAATTTCAACAATGAACATTCCACTGCATCACTGCTTGTTGTTGTTGTTGTTGTACTGGCGATGCTTGTGATGTGAAATGGAAACGTGACCACGCTAGACAGCAGACATAAGCAAGACAACAACAAACAGTCTTGTGTTACTGGAAGTGACAATCCTCTAAAAATGCAAATTTTCAAAACATCAAAAAATTCATAATTTTCGTCAGATCATCATAATTTATAATAACTGAGATTCTTCAGTGATCAGCCAATGTACAGCGGCAATTAGTTGTATACAAAGGCGTTCAAATCCTGGCAAATTTAATCGAAACACGTTAACCGAGTGCACAAGCAACGAAGAAACCAGCAACGGATCTTTCTAACAACAAAAACAAAAAAAAATCCCATTATTTTTCATCTCAACAATTGAAACTGGGCAAAGCGTATGTATGTTTTTACCGATATAGCACAGAGAAGGCATCAAAATAAACATACCTCTTCGAGTACTTTTCTAATAACGCTGTAAAAGCAGGCCAAATGATCAGACGATATTTTCTCTAGACTACGCTTCAAGCAAATTATCCTACGGTTGCATAAAACAGAATAAGTATATTATTGAAAATGCAATTAAACATTCAAATTTTACACAACAACTGAAAACACTGCTCACTTGCACAAAACAGACAATGCGACCGCTTTTCCTGCCCGAAAATCGTATTCCTCTGAAAAAGTATTTAATATAAATTTTTACTTGTTCACTTTTTCATTTAACAGCATCTTTCAAAAATTCAAAGTATTGAATACATTCGATTCATCCATGCATCACAGTAAAATAGAATACTTTGTCAAAGATCTTTGCTACTTGAATTCACATACAATCTTGCATTATTTCAAATTAAATATTAACTTTTTTACTTTATTTGATAATTCTCGGTTAATTTAAAACATGTTCACAAATCACCTCTTCAAAAAATTATTCATCACTTCAAAGAGTACAGTTCATTTCCTTTACAGTACTTGAAAATTGTTTTTGCAATAACTGTAAAGTTATAGTACAAGTAAAACAGATAAAATTCAATTCTTTCATCATTCGTACAATTATGATAAGCATTTACTCTTCTTGTTTTTCAACTCCCAATCTTGCTCTTTTGACAATCTGTTCAACTTTGACTTTTGACAATCAAGCTTCACTTTCCCACCAACCCGACTGATACCAAAACCTACAGCATGTTTCAAAGTCGTAAGGAAGATGAATATGTTTTTATCATGTTTTTTCTAAATACTGGTGAATATAAATCCAAATCTAGTCAGATGAATATGATGCAATATACAGTACCCCTCGAAAACATTACAGTAAGAAACAGTAAAATTTACCTTAAAAATAAATAATAACAAATAAAAGAATAACTAATTGAAAATTAACCACTGAAACTAACCACTGATCGTCATTCCTTCTGTACGAAGTACAGCGGCTTCAAATAACCAGGCTCCAACTAAATCCAACAAACTGTCTACAGTAGGTCTGTTTGCCGGTACTTCAATATTGAACAGCGGTTTCGTTTGAATTTCTGAAAAAAAAAGACATTTAAAAAGATAAATTTTTTGAAAAATAAAATTCATTTTTTTATTTTTAAAATTTAATGTAACATGTAACGAAGTGAAATTCAAACCTTTCAAAAATTGATGAGAAACGTTGATCCCAGATGAAGGACGAGAATATTCGTTGCTTGTCGGCAATGGCAGTGATCTCGAAGCTTTCGCTTCTTTTCCTCGAGAAGCTGATCTGATGGCTGCTTTCAAAAATGACGATGACTGGCTAATTGTGGACTGTGTCTGCACAGTTGCCGTTGTTGTCGTTGTCGAGCTGTTTGAAAGTTGCTGAGTTGTGCTGTTTGAAAATTCTTTCGCCACAGAAAACTGCTGATTCAACAAGCAGCAGTTAATTTCAACACCTGAAAGCAGAAATACAAAAAGAGCAATTAATCTGACAATTATTACCCAAAAATCCAGATACAATAAATTCCATGGTGGCCATGACAAGAAAAAAGCAATATGCCGGTTGAGCTACGGCAAATGTACAAGTTTCACTGGAATCAGTGGACAAGCTGTCGGTAAGCGAAGCCTCGCTGTGACCACTGGTGAGTTGGGAATTTTCAGAAATTTGAGAAGAATCGAAGAAAAGTCCCAAATTGCCAAACAAAGTGAGCATGCGATACCAGGTTTGCGACAAAATGGACGGTGATAATTCACACGAAGGCACCATGGCAATATCATTAGAATCTGATAAAAAAGTAGAAAAAATACAAAATTCATATGGAAGTAGAAGAAAGAAAACAATTCACCAAAACGCATTTTGCAATAATCGGAGCCGTAGAGTTGATTAATAATTCGACTGCTTAAAACTGCACAAAATCTCGCCCACGTGTCGACTACAGGCACGCGAAAGCGATATCGAATGCACAAATTGCTGAAAGATTTCCAAAAGCAAGGCGATGGAAAGTTGTCTTTGCAGCAATAAATCCAGGCAAAAAATAGCACTTGCATGGCCAATGTGCACAGAGCACCAATTTCTTCGTCTAAAAATTTAAAAACTGTAAACCGTATTCAATTCAAAAAATTAACTAACAATAACATAAGAAAGAATATAACAAGTATGAAAGAATTTTAATTATTCTTTTACGATTGAATTATTTATTCAACTAAACTTGACATTAAAATGTACAAACAACAAAGACTGAACAGACTTTTAAAGAAAAGCAAGTATGTATAACTGAATTTTTCCTCAATTCACATCATTGTTAAAATATTATATAAATTATAGGTGATTTAATTTTAAATATAAAAACAAAATTTGTTCAAATTTTCAAAGAACAACTCAATTCAATCTATCAAGCTGCAACCAATTTCAAATAAAAATACAATAGCGTCAAAAATTAGCGCTGGGCATTTTACAAATACAGATTAATTTAATAAATACCTACCAATTTCGAATGGAAATGCCAACAACGACTGACAAACATTGAGGAGAAATTTCAAAATTTCCGGGAACATCTCCGCCTGTAGATCATCGCGAAGCAGCGGCACGATGTGCCTGATTTGTATCAATGTTCGCTCACATTCTCGTACTCTTCTTATTGCCGATTCCGGCGAATCTGCATTGCAAAATCCATACCATCAATACAGAAACGATTTATTCAAAAAAAGAAATTTCAAGAAAGAAAACTTGCTCACTGCTGCCGTGAATCCACTGAAATGAAAAAAGTCTATGCAAATAGGTGAGAATTTCAGTTCCATAAAAAATTGGTCGATCTTTCAAAGGATTTGGCAGTCCGGGTTGGGGAGTTTTGGAAACACACGTTAGCCAGTCGCAACACAAATGCACACCTTTGCTAATAATTGCATAATTTGAATTCAACGAAAGCGACAACGCGTAGTTGATAACCTGAAGTTCAAATTTGCATTTCAATTGTATCAGACCAAAACAATTCCAGTGGAATTAGTATAAAACAACGAAAAAATAACGACAAACCTCCAAGCACCATTTCAATTCAGTGTCAGTTAAAATTGCAGCAGCATGGGTGACAGATTGATGCACCAACTCTTCAACGACGGCATTAGTCACCACCAATCCAGTGGCACTGCTGAATCGTTGAAGAACGCTTCGTGCAGTTAATTTTTGTTCCACTTCATTCCAATTTCGATACATTTAATT
This sequence comes from Trichinella spiralis, assembly GCF_000181795.1. Lineage (NCBI taxonomy): Eukaryota > Metazoa > Nematoda > Enoplea > Trichinellida > Trichinellidae > Trichinella > Trichinella spiralis. The sequence continues at coordinate 1,539,310 of NW_003526944.1, forward strand.
TACTAAATTTCTTCTTCGATAAACCTTCAAAGTACAACAAATTCAATACATTTAACAATATGCAAAACGAGATCGCAAATGCAAAATGGCAAATTTTCACACAATATTTGAAACATATTTTGACTACTTTAACTTATTCAAAAACAAATGCTATGCAGACATTCGAACAGTAGCAGAGAGAGAGACAGTCATTCCAATTGAAAGACAAGCCTTACAAACTGGAATGGGAAAAGTTTGATTATGAACAAAAAGTTGAAAAAGAATGAACTGAAAAAAGAAAAAAAACACGAAATGAAATAAAATATCAAGCAATTTTCCACTGTTACGATCGATACAAAAAATTGTTACAACGACAGAAACTTCTCGTTGATTTTTCAAATGATGTGTCAAGTTAAACAAATTCACTGAATCACCAGTCGCATTAAACAAACACCTAGAGATATCGACGTTCTCACTGGGCAATGGGAAACTGAAAAATAATGCGTAATTTCAAAAGTATGAACGAAAATGCAAAACTAGTTTCACTTCAACGACACCCACAACAGAACGTCAAACTTTGTTTAATAATTTTTTTAATAATTGCTTAAAATTTGAATTACACACAAATTCTTCACATACGTTGGCATCGGACAGAGTTAAAAGCAGGACAAATTTCTCAACCAAATTACGAATAATAAAATTAATAATACCTTACTGTAAAAATCAGCGATTTTCAAGTAAATTAAACTTTGATCTTAAAAAATGACCAACACTCCACTGATTATTAAATATTATACGCTATAAAAGACTTTGAAAACCAAAAAAACAGTTAATAAAATTTACTTTCACTTTTTTTTGAAATACACTTCACACTATAATTTCTTGAAACATAATTTATTATCAAACGTGAGCACAATTTGATTGATAGAACAACACTTTCAGTCTAGCTTGCTGACGGCATAATTTCTATTGGATAAAAATAAATTCACTGAATAAGTATTTTAAATAAAAATTTAACGATCATTCATTCGTGCAAAATAGGTAAACAATTCAAAATTCGAAAATGAATTTATAAATTTCATTAAACAAAACAATAATTTATAAAAACTAACCATTTTATATAACAAAATCAACAGATAATATTACAGTGAATTTAAATAATAACTAACTAAAATGAAATCAAAGCATAATTTTGCATAAAGTATTTACAGAAAGACAGCAGTGGAAATTTCAATTGGACTCTTTTGGAGTGTAAGTCCATTTTCGGTCAAAATTTTGCTTGAAACCGCATTTCAGCATGCAATAAGCAACAAGCTCGTCCTGCAAGTCGTAATTTACTACCGCGTCGCTGAGTCCTTTGACCTGCATGTCGGAAAAATAGCAGCCGGTGATACCTTCAATATCTGACGACAGCATGCAGTAGAGAGGTGTTTGAATTGCATCTTCCTCAGTTTTCGAGATGTACCAAAGCAAAGGATACAGAATATATTTCACTGGAAGTGCACTTATAAGCGGTAAATGGTGCAACATTTGGTCGAACGTCACCCCCGGATTGCAGACGTTCAACGTGACAGTATTTTCATTTCGCAAAGACCGTGCACGTCCAACTGCATACAAAACCTATCGATAATTTTTAACAATTACAACAAAACAAAACAAAACAGTAAACACCAACTGAAACCCACTTGTGCAAATCTGCTTTCAGCATGAGTATTTAATGGTTGGTAATTTGCTTCACTATCAATGTTAATTTTTTTCAAATTGAACCGTTTCACCAATCGATTCACTCTGGAACTGACCAAAAGCACCCTAGCAGATGTTGACTTTTCCAACAAAGGCATCAAACGTTCTGTCAACAACACTTGTACAAGAACGTTTGCCTGCCAAGTATATTCATTATTATCTTCTGTCAACAAAAACGTCGGCCAATTGACAACCGAATCGTTGTGCACTATACCATCAATCACATTTTCATGTTGCATGATTTTGTCGATAAATTCGTTGCAAATTCTCATACTGCTTGCATCCCACTGCAAGGGAACCATCTTATTCTTATGAAATCCTTCTTCGACAAAACTCTCGACGATCCATTTTCCATCTTCTATCGTCTTGCAGCCCATGTACACTTTTGCCCCTCAAATTTTTGAATAATGAATGCAAAAAAAAATACCATGATAAATTCTAGCAATAACATACCACGTGAAAGTAGCGCTTTCACAAGGAGCCGACCGGTCGGTTCAGTAACGCCAGTGACAACGTATACTTTACCTGCGCAGCTTTTATCTTCTACAAAACGGGGGCCTCGGAAAAAATATCTTCTGAACAAAACATAATTATTAATGACAAAAAGAACAAAACATCATTATCATCTTACCGCACGCAGTAGAGGAGAATAACTAGGAACAGAAAAGCGAACAAAACTTCACGATTTGCCAACAAACGAAAAAGAAAGAACATATTTGAAAATCTCGAACTCGAATTTCACGAAAACAAATATTTCACAAAAGATTTAGAAACCTTCGAACAACCACAGCACTACTGATTCGTTGAATGGGAAATGGAGTAAAATGCTTCGTCATTGTAAACCGCTCAACGGATTGTTTAAAATTTGCGAAGTATTACACTTCAAAATTTTCTCTTTAAACTTACCACTTTAAACCGATCAATATTCTGCTTTGAAGACAATTTATTGCTAATTTCCATTACAATTATGATAAAACATTTCTTTACATTTCCATCATGCTTGCTTCTATGAAACAGTTGAAAAACAAAGTGTAAAACAAGGCGCAGTTGTATGCACAAAAAATTTAGATAACACTGTAAACGAGATACAAAAATTCGACATGTTGATTGGAGCAATCAAAACAGAGAAAAAAAAGCAATAGGCGAGACAAAAAAATTAAATAATAGTCTCCCTGCCTTGACAATGAAGACACTGAAACTGTACATTCACTAATAACAGCTTTTCATGGAAACGTTTCGTCAATAGCAGAAATGAATAAAATTTTCACTAATCAGCATAAATAATCAAAAAATCAATTCTGCTGACTACAAATAAAACAAAACGAGTAGCGACAGGAAAAGCCAGTACAGATGAATGAATGAAGGCAATGAACATTCCTTCAAAAGAGAAAGAATAAATCGTTCTCCATGGATCGATTGAAAATATATAATAAACAAACAAGCAAGCTAACAACAAACAAACAAACAAAAGTAGCAGTGACAGTTTGTACTTAAAAAAGGCAAAAATAAATACAGTTGGAAGTAAACTGTAAAAGAGGGAAGCTCTTCAAAGTGAACCAACAAACAGAAAAGATTTGTTTCCACTGCAACAAAATACCGGCAGTTGGAATTGGAGCAACCAAGGCATAGGAAGACGAAAAATTATTAAGAATAAATATTCCATCTAAAAAAGAAAGCACCCCTTCTTTGTAGAGCGTTTAAAAATGGAAAATGTCCTTTTTATTTTAGCTTTCTTCTGCTTTCCGTTTTCTCACATACTTTCGTGACCACTCAAAATGTACAAATTCACCGCATTCTGATTATCTGACTGAGTTGAATCTACTTGGCGATGAGATTCCAGCACAATCAATCTGTCAAAAAGAAGATTAAACTCTCAAAAATAACTAAACTACAGTACAGTACAGTATCGTATACAGTACGCTATAAAATCTCACCTATCCGAACCAATGACTCTGTACTCTTGAGACTTGTCTTCAATATCTTGAGTAATCTAAAAAACAAAAAAAAACAAAACATAGTTCTCTTTTTTTAATGAATGATAAAAAAAGAAACCTTGCTGTCAATGAAGCTGCGACCCTGCATGCCATATTTGTGAAAAGCTAGCACACTATCTGATAAACATACTAAGAAAATAGTAAACGATCTTAATTGCAAGTAAAATGCATTAAACAACTGCTTTATATATGTATATTATTACCGATGCGTTCAATTTTGAATGGAAATTCAAATTCTGCAGGTGCGTATCGACTCGACTTCAATTTCCCCTTGAAATTCACGAGTTTAACTTTATCTAAAAAGCGAAGAAAAAAACAACAACATGACTTTTTATTAAAAGAATATTAATTTTTACCTCCATGCGCAACCAGTACGACGTCTTTTTGCAATTGCTGAACTGCACTGACATCAAGCAATGGTAAATCTGTTCAAAGATAAAACATTACAAATGAAAACCAATATTATGATCCACAAAAAGCATACTTAAAAGATGGGGTTTGGAAAATGAAGTTTCTGTAATGTTCAAATCGATATAATCAAAAACAACATGTTTTCCGCTTGGTCTATAAAAAAATCTTCAAAGAAAAATAGAAAAAAATTTTCAATTTTTCATCCCTACTCTGCTCGAACACCGCAACATACTACCGGATATTGATGCTCAACAGGAATAAACATTTCAAATACTGGGATCAGAGAAGGCATCGTACATTCAACAAGCTGAAATTTTAAACAAATAAACGCAGTGCATAAGAATGAGAATAAATTATTATTAATTTACCTTAATTCGAAGAAATTTTTGCAACGGTTCATACCATTGCATCAACAGGATACCAGTGGAAATAGCTACGGCCAGAAAGCGATGACCGTGGAATGGATTCAACGCGACACAACATCTTGTGCAGCCTTTGGTATTCGCTACACGACATGAGATCGCCAATCGCCGGGGCAAAATCTTTGCCGGCAATCTGTCCAACGGTAAACTGGACAATCGATTGGTCAAATTCGCACTGTGCAAACTTATCAAACTATGTCTATACAAGTGTGTAGTTCTTCCTTGAAAAACAAAGAGAAAAAAAACCATATATTACATACATAAATCTTCGTAAATAATAATACGAAATATCCATTGTTGTCTACCTTGAATTGCCATCAACGTGTCCTTGTAAACGTACATCCAAGAACAAGGTCGGAAACAGATCTACAAACATGAGCACGTAATTTTGAAGTGAATAAAAAAATGAAACTGTCTCACAGTTGAATGAAAAAAATATTTACTCGTCTCAATGTAGCTTCGTGCAGTTTGTTCAAATTCAACGAATAAATTCCTTCACTTGCACCGATCAAGATGTGCTGCTCTTTGGTCTCGGAATGGATCCAACTAGCGGAACATTGGATATTGAGAGGACATTGATTGAAAATTTTCGAAAAACAAGCACCCATCACAACCTTTGGCGTTGGTGGCAAGCCAAATGCCGACTGACGCACATTAGCTCGACTACGGTGTTCTTTGGAACGACGTCGGTCCGGTGGAACTGGAGGCAAGTAAGATTCGGAATCACTTCCACTAGAACTATAACAACCTTGCAATTGTACTGTTTCCTCATCGCCCAACAGTAAACGATTCAACGTATGGCCTAAAAGCTAAATCAGACAATCAAAACAAAACAAAACAAAAATTATAATATGCAATTAATTAATCCATGCTTCATTTTTTAATTTACCAAATCTGGAGGTGTTCCACTGCCGTTCACTTGCAACGTTTGCCCTTCATCGTATCGTGCATTTGTCAAAGTAGCATCACTAGTTGTCGGTTGTTTCTGCTGCTCGTCGATCTGTGCTTTCTTGTTCCGGTCTCGCCCGACGCTTCAGAAAAAAAAATTTGTTTTTTTTACATTACAATAAAATATATTTTCCCTAGATAAAACTTACTGACGAGCAGCATTGGCTTGTCGATCGTCACTTGAGCATCGGTCCACGATGCCCCAGCGCCGCAAAATATCGCTGATGCTTTCAGTTTCCTGAACTGAAAACGGTGAATCAATCACCGGAACCGGCTTGCAATTATTCTGCGTCGACACACCTGCAAATTAAAATTTCATATTACAAAAATAAAAAATCAAATATACGTTTCGTTTCTGTTTATGAAGTTTACAATATTAAAATTATGATAATCATACTTGGACGAATTCGATTCACAGCTTCAGGCTGTACAGAACTGGACCGTTTGGAGTGAATTTCCTTCGGTGCTCGACTTGGTCCTGGTTCGTCGTCTTCCAATTCATAATTCTGCACCTCTGCTGTGGATGTTTGACCAGAATTGTTCACTCGATCAAGCAAATCCCTGGTCAGCCGATTTGTCAATTTTCCTTGCAAGAACGGCGAATACTACAACAATCAATACACAAAATATTCAAATACAACTTTACCTCATAAACTAAAATATACTGTGAGTAATTTTTCCGGTGTTGGGCGTTTTTTGGGATTTTTTGTCAACGACTGCTTGACAAATTCGTGAAAAGCCGGCGACCAACGGATCTTGTCACGCAGTGAAGGTGGCTTGTAGTTCGGCTTGGACATCAAAACCAAAACACGCATTGGATGCAGATCGAACAGTGGCGGTTGCAATTCTGCCAACTCGATTGCTGTGATTCCAACTGCCCAAACATCGCACAACTGATTGTATCCACCTTTGCGCTCAACGGCTGCAACTTCTGGAGCCATCCTGAATAAAAATTAAAATCATAAACATGCGAGCAATAATTATCTTTTTGAAAAATTCATCACCAATATGGGGTGCCGATAAATGATCGCCGCTTGCTAATTGTGGCAGTAATCTGGGCTGCAACGCCAAAATCCGCTTCAAAAATATAAAAATACAAATTACATCCTCATTCATTTATTCAGCATAAAAAAAATTATACTCACCTAATTTAACATCTCCATTTTCAGTGAGCAAAATGTTGGCACCCTAATAAATTGAGTTAATTCAATTCAATTCAATTCAGTTGAACTAATTCGATTCAAATAAATATAATTATAAACAATATAAAGATTGAAACAAACCTTTATATCTCTGTGTATTTTCCCCATACCGTGCAGATATTGTAAGCCTTTCAAAGTTTCACGACAAACGAACGCAATTTGAAGCTCTTGCAAAGGACCCGTCACTGAAATGAAAAATTATACTTCAGACAACAATCACTTAGAAGGATAAGGGCAAAAAAATTTCCCCACTGTGATAAATATCTTGAAGTGAACCGCCGCTACAATATTCCATCACTATCCAAAGTTTATCTCTTCTAAAATTGAAAAAAAATTAATTTTTTTAAATTAATGAAATCAAATTACAACTGACCGAAGATAGCTGTTATAATAAGCAATAATATTAGGATTTTTGCATTCTTTCATCATAACAATTTCCTGTTGAATGACAGAAAAATCATCGCCTAAAAAGAATCAATCAATTTAGTGGAAAAGATCAAAAACATCGGCAACAACGAATGATGGATGAATGTGATGAAGAGAAGCGCACATTTGCACAAGGGGATTTGAGCAATTGAAGAATATATAAATATAATTCACTGGACAAGTAATGACACTTTTATTTGATTTAAAAGTTTGCCGATGAATTGTTATTCTGAAATTTGAAAAACCCACTCGTCGTTGCCATTCAAAAGCTTGACAATATGGCAAACAAAGAAGCCCAGCTTGACCAACAAAATTACACCATTTTTAAGAATCAATCAAACAGCACTGGATAATGCAAAAATTCTGGATTAAAACGGACAACTGTTATGTAAAAAAGTTCTCCATTCTTCAACTCATATCACACACAGTGGACACTAATCGTCTATCGATTGTTGGCCAATAAGTTTCAACAACAACAATAATAATAATAAATATATATTGATAAAATAATTTTAATATTGACGAACAATTTAAATAATTTCCACATGATTTTACTATTAAAAGAACTCAAGAGAAAAAAATTTACAAAATAAACCGTATACCGAAATTATATGATAATGTTTAGTATTTAAGTTATGTCCTTTTTTCGTTATTTAAATAAGCTTATGATTAATAATTTAAAACGAAACTCTGAAAACAGCTGACGACATGACCAGCTGCTACGTCAGACTAAGCCGTTCGTCAGAAGTATCAATAAATAACTCATCAATTCAAATAACACATCTATACTACTCCAATGCATTAGCTAATATATTAATTTCAATTCTCGAAATATTGAAATAATAATAATAATAACAACAACAGTACAATAAAATTTGTACTGAAGATTTTAAATTTAATCAAATAAATGATCATAATAAAAAAATAATTTCTTCAAATGTATTCCAAATTGGATATGAAAAATTCTTACCTGGTTCTAATTTGATCACCTTGACGGCGGCAAATTCTCCGGATACAATATGCCTTGCCTAAAAATTTTTATTAAAATCGAACATTATCAATTCAGTATTACAGCAATTTGACAGTTTTTTGAAAAATAATTAATTACCTTGTACACAGCTCCGTACGTGCCACTGCCAACCCGTTGCAATAGTTCATAATCATCGCTCGGATTGCGACGGTTAAAATCCATCACGCACCGCCTATATACTCACCGGCACAAATACAAAGTTCCTATTAATAACTAAAAATAAAATAAAAAAATAGAGAAAATATTAAGTAAAATTTTTGAAATAAATTCTTCAAATTCTCCAAGTAAAATGAGAAAAATTTCATTGGAAAATGTTAAATGAAGCAAAACTGCTTCGTACTGATCATGCAATGCTAATAATTTTCCCTTTTCCCTTCTCATCCGTGGAACATACGCAAGCTGTTCAACTGAATTGAAATGAAAATTGCTGAAACTGGCATGACAATTCATTCAGTTGTGCCAAACCAAAGCACGTCAAAGTGCTTCTTCACATGTTGGCCGAAACAGAAAGGCAACATCAGATACTAATTATCGATCAGAGAAAAGCATTGGAAAGTGATCGGCAGGAAAACAGCCAGCCAACCAGGCAGCTAGCCAGCTAACCTCCCCCCTCCCTCCACTACCACCACCACCACCACAAAAATCCCTTTCACCAGGGATACAATTAAACGATGAAATAATTTTCCAAGTTCATTTTCAACGATTTCAGTGGGCAATGTTGATTTTAAAATTGAACAAAAAAAACTGTAACTATCAAATATTATCATCATGAGCATAAGCTGAAAACGAGAAGAAAAATATATCACGCAAAATGCAGTCAATAAAAAATGAAAAGCAGTTAAATTTTGTTTTTTGAAATTAACTAAAATAACAATGAACAGAGAGAAATGTGTGATTTGAAAAAGCACTTCTATTTCCGTGATTAGGAAAACGACGCAAAATGGCAAGGAAGAAGGAAGTTAATTCTTTCTTCAAACTAGAACGTTTGCTTTCATTCTCCATTTCAGTTGCTGTTTTTTTACATTACTATTATTCAATGCCGCTTAAAAAATGATGAAAAATCTTTACTTGTTCCACAGATTGATCGCGTTAATAAAAATAAATTATGCTGTTGTCTTTTAGGGTGATGCATGATAATCAATAGAAGTCAAAGGTGAACTGCCGAGAAATAAGCGTGTGAAGCAGTGCTTTGGCGCTTTACGCGTTGAAAAACTATTGCAGCACAAAAAGATTCATCAGACTTTGTTAAATATCCGCCAGCCAACGTCAATTCTTGAAACCCTATCAGAAATGCAACATCCTAATAAATCTATCAAGTGAACAACGTCTCTTGAGGCATGCGTTGCACAAATGTCGACCACTGCTCAAAAAGCAATTAGCAAACGCAGATGATCTACATTTCCCGCTTAACTTACATAATTCTATGAACACGTAAACAAATCATCTATTGTAATTATGCATGAAAAAAAACTTTAAAATGTGTGATAAATTGATAAAAGAATGTAGAAAAATTTAACTATTTAGCTTAGTTTCAAAATTGCTAAAAATGCGTCAAGAACTAGATACTGCGTTTTGCATACAACGGTTATTAACAAGTATTAGCTTTGAATAAATTAATATTTTAATATCAGCTGAAATAAATTTTAAATTTAAAAATAAACAAACATATTTTGAATTTGAACCTGAACGCTATTTACTATAACCATTTACTACTAGTTTACTGAAACTAAGTTTTATCAGAATTTAATAACCTATAAATTCCTTTATTAACCTGTAAAAACACTGTTTTATTAACCGTAAAAGTAAACATTCGCCACAATTCATCATAAAATAAAACAGCTGACTGTTATTTAATGTAACAAACTAAAGTGTATAAACATTGTTATGATCATTGCTTACAAGGTCAAACGCTGCCCGTAAACAACATGCAAACGGTTGATCATATTATTCTGCAAAAAAAAACGACACGTATTCGTGAAAAATCACAAATAAAAAACACTTGATAAGATTTGAAAATAAAATCTCATCGTCAGGTGACAAAGGCAATTTAAGCTATCAGTTTCAAGTGTATCAAAAAATTATCGAAAACGTAAACCAAATTCAATGTACAGCTATCAAATTGAAAAAAAAGAATCAAACGTGTGTCGTATAAACACTGCCATTATATGAGTCATCGTCAGTGAACGCATTTAAAAATGCCAAGAGTGCGCTGAATCAATAAAACAATCAACAAACCATTTGTGGGTCTGACAAGACATCTATCATCATGCAGTAGTGCGGCTGTTACAAATATAACTCAAAAAGACATTAAACATCCAGTTAAAAAAGGCGCAGCGATTTAAGAAATGCAAGTTAAACGCAGCTGAACATTTTGGAACATTCAAGAACATGTTTGCATATCTTTTATTCTGATTCTACTATTCATATATATATATATTTAAACAGTCAAATTGAAACATCGAACGGCAAACAAAAGAACTCAACTACGAAGACGAACAAACTATTTATCAGCATAGAAAAAACTGCCCATTTAAAACAAAAATGTGCATGTATCATCATAAAGTTAATTCAACAACGAAAGATACACAGAGTGAATTGTCTGACACAAAAATATTTCTAGCACAAAATAGTAATAATTCATTCACTTACCCATTTTCGAAAAACATAAGAATTCAGCCATTCATCTGAATCATTCTTTAAAACTACTGTATTTAAGAACGTAATAACATAGCACCAGAATCGACAGCACAAATGAAATAACTGATTTCCACTACAGTATGAAATTTACTTTTCAAATACAAACTTGATTTTTTTTGGTTTTGAGTACTGTAAGAAGTAGCAAAGTGAACTCAATATTCTGTTCAATGAACGATGAATTTCTTTAGTTTACGTACTTTGGCAGTATTATCTGCGTCGACTTTGATTTTATTATACTTTAAACGTATAAGAGATTCTCATTTAAAAAGATGTAAAAGTAAAAAATCACTTCACGGAAAAGTGGTTCTGATAACCGGTGGCAGCTCTGGACTTGGTCAGTGTTTTTCTGCACATTTAAAATTTACATAAATTTACTATTATAACAGCATACTATTATTACCTAGTTAAAAGTGTTTATTATTTTGTGCTACTGAAAACGATGCTCTGAACTGTGCATACACTGTTAAATTTGTATATTTGCATGGCTTATTTATATATTAAATAAATGTTATATTAAAGGCTGTTTGTATTTGTTATATAAAGGCTGGTAGATAAAATCTCTCATAGAATACACATTCAATCAATATAGACATTTTAAAATTAGTTCTAATTGCTGATTCATTTGAATTGAACATTCATTTCAAATAAATGAAAGCTTTTCGTTTAGGACGTCAGTTGGCCATAGAGATGGTGAATCGCGGTGCAACAACAGTCATAGCATCACCAACTGAAATTCGAGGTCGCAGGGCAGTCGACTACATAGTATCGAATTCTAGTTGTTCAACACCGAAAATTACTTGGCTTCCTTTAGATTTAGCTTCTAAAGATTCTTTAAAAAAGTTTTTCTATAACTTTTGCCGCCAATTTACACATTTAGATATTTTAATTAACAACGCCGGCGTAATGTTTTGGCCATATGACGTGACTAGTTATGGAGTGGAATATCATTTGGGTGTTAATCACATCGGTCCGTGTTACTTGACAAAATTATTCTCAGATATGTTGAAGCAGTCCAAGTCGGCCAAAGTGATTTTCATATCATCGGGCAAATACAAGAGCGCGCAACTGCCGATCAATATGGAAACTCCTTCTCCAGAAGAGTACAACATGCACAAGCAATATGCGACAAGCAAACTTGCGAATATTTTGTACGCGATGGCGTTGGACAAGCAATTCGAAAGTTCAAAGGTGCCGATCAAAGTATTTTCAGTTCGACCGGGCTTTATCCGAAATACCGAATTAGGCAGACGCATCAATGGATTTCTGATCCTTTTATCCTTTCCGTTCATATGGTACTATTCCATCACAGCAAAACAAGCTTCTCAGACAGTTTTACACTGCTGTCTTGAAGACGATATACCGTCTGGTAAATTGTACTTCAATTGCGAACTAGACACAGATGGAGAACTGCTCTCAGAGGAGAACATGCGTAATGTTGCTCGTAAAACGGATGAAATCATTGAAAATGTATTTTCTGAAACTTGAACAAACATTACACGCTTCTTTCTTTATATAAAATTAATGATAAGTATGCTAAACAAATAAAAAATTAAATATGTTGTGTTCACACTTTCAACGCATCGTAATTGTTTCATTATTGATAAAAACAAAAGATAAAATGTTTCAAACCATCACAAGCCATTTTATTAGAATCAAGCAACACCGCATTTGAAATACAATATCTGGGCCGTAAACACAGTTTATTCCTTTCTCTCGGTTTCTGCAGGTCTCGGTCTACCGTGCATTTCTGCCCTTTTCATTTTCAAACGTTCTTCTCGACGCTTACGTGCTTCTTTATTTTTCAGACGACGAGCTTCTGCTTGATCACTACAACAAACACATTCAGTATTTGAAATATATAATGAAATGTTATAGTGAATGAATTTAAAAAAAATTATTTTTGCATACGAAAGAGCCTTTGCTCTGAGCTTTTCAGCTTTTTTCTTGAAAATGTATTCCATCAATACACGTTTGTTCTTGAACGTGTTACCTTTAGCTTTCAGGTACAAATCTCGGTAACTGTGAAGAAATAAGAACAAAAAGTAAGCTGAACAAGTGAAAATAAATTGCATCAAATTTACAGATGCTTGTCAATCTTTTTCGCTTCACGATATTTTCGCAACAGTCGGCGCAAAACTCGAATACGACGAATCCAAAGAACCTTTGACGGCATTCTTGCATTCGCTGTACCCCTGCGCTTACCGATGCCCATGTGTCGTCCCTAAGTGTGCAAGCAGAAAAAAAGCAAAGCAAAATTGTACATTCTTTTAATTTATAAATTAACAACAATTACTTTTCGTCGTGCTTCAAGACGCTTACGCGTACGGGCACGAGAATGTACAGCAACTGGCTTCTTAATAATAAGACCATCTTTAACCAGCTTTCTAATATTTTGTCCTGAAATAAATACATGGTCAAAGCATAAATAGTATTGCGACAATGGAGTATAAAATTACGAAGTAAATAAAAACTAATAACTTTTGCCAAACCATACTAAGATTCACTACATGCAATCATGTAAATATAAATAAACTGCGCGCAAAGTACTCGTGTGCTTTTTTTAATCACACCTTTGGGGCATGCAACAGAAGAAAAGCAGTGCAAATTCAACAAATGCACGTACTATAAAAAATATGAAAAGTAATATAAAACATACATACATAAATATATAGTTATATTATGTAAAAACTTCATATTTAAACACAATATAAAAAAATAAACCAATTTTACTCGAATTTGCATTGGAAATTTCATTCGTCTCATTAGGATCCAACCAAACTTTATTCTTTCCACATTTTAGAACGATAGAGGCAAGCCTCTTTTGAAGTCGTAAGTTACTTAAATATGCAAAAGTATGATTACAGTTTGATTATTTAAAAAAAAAACAAAAAACGTACCTCATCACAACGCATCAACCGGACAACACTGCTACAGTATGACTCTATAGCATGACGTAAAGCAAGTACAATTGTTAATTTACTAAATATTGTAAAGAAAGCAAATACTGATTAAATTCGATTTTAATGCTTCGCTATTTGTGTTTCTGCTCATATAGACTATTTATATCTGCTCATATAAACTAATAAGTATTTTTTTGAATGCTGCTTCCTCTTCTGCGTTGTTTTCAACTTTTATAAAAATTTTATGAATTTAATTTGCAAAAATATAAATTTACGATAATATTTTTTACTTCATTAATTCATTATGTAATATTTTAGTAAATATACTTATTGTCAATAAATCGTTACATGTAAATGATGAACATGAACTAGGTATTACTTTTATGACAAATTTTAAATGACGGAAAGATGAATTTTGTAAAAAAAATTACATTAATCAAATATCTTTGAAACTGAAAACCATTAATATATGATACATTCAACTATTCATCTGTCATTACTTTTCGTGTTATGATTTCAATCGACTGACTGGTAACTGCAAAGTAACCCAAGACACTTTTTGGACGCGCAAATTATCTTAGGATTTATTTACCTAAATAAAGTGAATTTTAAATTTTAAATTGAAATCAAAACTTTCAAACATGACTAAGCGACACCTGAGTGACATTTTTCCAATGAAAATACAATACCATACACAGAAAGAAAGTCATTCATTTCTGAAGGAAAGACCCAGGGCAAAAAAACGACCTTCATTTTCAATGAAGAAACCTACTAAAAAATGAAATTATTTGCCCAATTAGAACTATTGACATAATTGCTTGTACAGTGACGACACCGATAAATGTTTTAAATTGTCGTCGATTTGATGAATATCATCCAGTTAGCTGGCTAAAAATAGTTATATTATTTCCATGTACTCTTAAAAACAGCAATAAAATAAAATGCCCAAAAGCAAAAGAAGTTTCACAAAAAATTGTTTCATTTGCAATCAAGTGGTGTGAAAAATTATTTTCCAGTAAAAAATTGATAAAATACGTGCGAATTTTGTTCAGTGTGGTGAAAAAAAAATTACAAGAATCAATCTTAAAAAATTTAAGAAATCACTTTTCAAAACCACAAGACAAAAACGTACGTGATAATGAATAAAATGGTTTTTTAAAATTTCATCCACATCACAATAAAAAAAATTACATTGAGTTCTATGAACAGAGAACACAGAAAAATCAAATACGAAAAAAAATCAATTATATAAATCTGAGAGAGAGAGAGAGAGAGATGACTTTATTTAGTACATAAGCCTAATAAAGAGATGTTATTAAAATGGATTATTGTTTACTTTTTTTTGAAAGCTTTCAATAGCATGCATTAAAAATCTGCTGAAATAGGAAACTGATTGAACGATGAATAATGAAAAAGTATCAGAAATCACCGTTTATCAAGTCGACTATTGAAAAGCAAGCTCAAGTTGAAAGCAACTGTAAAGCGTGATCAAATGCCGCAATGAGACATCGCATTGTCCATGCCAACCAACCCTCGAACTCATGCCACGCCCACTTGCTACGTTGAAAAAGCAGGTCAGTGGATCAGAAGGGCCCCGTTTTGCCTGAAGCTGTGTTGCGCAACTGAAACCAGCGACCTGAAACGATAACCGTTGTCACCAGTGATGAACGACGTTATGAGCCATCATTGCAACGTTGACGACCGTCGATTTGGCAAATCTTGCCCAAAAACATGACGTCCCGTCGTAATCATGGACTGTTTACGATGCTTATTGGAATTTTGATATTTGGCTTTTTGCTCAAAATCGCTCTGCTCATCACAAGTCGTCGTTACAATCCCAATCCGCTTCATTTGCATGATGATCCCGAACGCCGTATGCATCAAATGAAAAACATTACAATTAATAAATACATTCTTCAATTTACTTTTTTCAGTGTCAGCTTATGAAAATATTCAAAATTTGAAAATTGATCGCAGCAAGAATACCTACAATGAAAAACTACTTGTCAGCTTTGAAGCGTTTAAGCAACATTTCATGCTCGTCCTCACACCTGTTGACCCATTGGTAAGCAAGGGAGCAAATTTTTTCATTCAAAATGGACCCAAGCGATCATCCCTTCTACCAAGGCATTGTCATTTTCATGGTCATGCAATTTCACATGGCAACAAATCAGTAGCCTTGTCTATCTGCAACTCCATCGTAAGTATTCATTCCGCTTTTTTCCATTGTTTCTTTGTTTCACTTGCTGCTAAAAACAAATTTCATTGATACTTTCATACTGTTGACAAAATTGTGATATTCAAAACCGACAAATCAATCAAGCATCATTTCACTGCACAGGAAATATATCACAGTTTCAGATATAACCTCTTCTGGTTGAATGAACTGAACTGAAAAAAAAATTAATAAATGCAGTGTATATTATAAATTATTTTTTCAACTACAGCAGAGTTGAAATAATTTTTATGGTGATCATTTTGCTTTCTTTGTCATCGAGCTAAATGGAAGCTCAAAATTTCAAACAAACATTTTCAGCTAATTAACCAACAATAAATAATCTGAAACATACACTGCTCGCTTGGTATAACTCACCTCTGTAACCAGTGTACAACAAAGCCAACAAGTTTGTAGGCAACTAGTTTCGATGCAGATGAGTGATGAAATGGTTAACGATCGAAATTTCTATCAAAACACTGATTATGAATTAATTGTTCAACATGAAAAATATACATATTTATTTATTGATTGCACAAAAGCAATTTTCTATTTCATTTTTTCAGAGAGGTATTCTGATTTTGGACGACCATTTTCTCGTAATTCAACCTCTACTTGATCATGGAAGTAAAATGCCAAGTCACGAGAATCATAGTAGCCATGTCATTTACAAACGATCCGCTTCATTGAATGGCTTTCAACAGAACGAACTGCTTCAACATATCGAAGATGTTTCATTCAACGTGGTTCAACCTGAACAATTCTGCGAAGTCAGTAAGTAGAAAATATTTTAAATACTGCATATGAAGCCGCTCAGCACGAACATTTAAATGAAAAGCAAAATCACTGTCTGTCTTCTCAGCTCCACCACCATTGGAACAGATGCCGTTGCTGGTGCAAAATGATTTTGCTGGTCGTACATTGCCGGATACGTTGAAACTGGAATTAGCTTTATTCCTCGACGACCGACTGTGGCGTCGTTTTGAAAAACTGCACAAACATCATGCCGAATCCGAACTACAAGACTATGCACTTTCCCTAATCAACAATGTAAAATGATGCGAATTAATTTCTGAAAATGTTGAAAACTTTTCAGAATTCTTATTGTTGAAGGTAAATTTGCTATATCGACAACCAACAATTCGTCCAAAGTTGAACATCGTCGTGGTTCATCTTGAAATGTGGAAAACAGAACCAGTGAGTCGCAAAAATTGTTTTCATTTAAATTCGAATCTTTTCTCCATTTTCCAGGAAAATCTCAATGCCCAATTGCACAAATATGGTGAAGCTCAATTTTTTCTCGATCAATTTTGCCAACTGCAAGGACGCTTGCGAAAAGCCGGTGCCCACTGGGATCACGCCACTCTGCTCACTGGGTAAAATTTACCGTGAATATAATAATATTTTCCAACATCCAACGTGCACCGCTGTTTCAAACTTGATATTCCATTTCAGCTATGATATTTATCATACGTCGACCAGTGTAGCCGGTGTGGCGCCGGTGGCTCGAATGTGTGATACACAGTTCAGCTGCTCGTTGATCGAAGGAAATCATCTCGGCAGATCATTTGTTCTCGCCCACGAAATGGGTCACAAGTGAGGGATATTCATTTTCATAGTACTCAAGCTGCGCCGATTCATCCATTCATCCATTTGTACCAAATCTAGCATGGGCATGCTACACGATGGGGTGCAGAACCAGTGCTCGCAAAGCTGCTGCTTGATGTCGCCGGTCAATGGCGCCGGTCGAACAAATTGGTCACCTTGTTCAGTACGAGAGTACCAATCATTCTTGGTTGACATCACGTACGTATTCAAATTTCATTGCTTAAGTAACTGGATGAAAAAAGACATTGATTCATTATTTTTTTCTGTCGCAGGAAACCAGAAAGTACAATTCCAAATTGCCTATCCAATACCGAAGAAGTGTCACCTGCACTGGTGCTGGGTTCGACAATCCCTCAGCTACCTGGACAACGTTATACGGCAGATCAGCAGTGTGAATTTTTCTGGGGAGACGGTTATTTAAATGAAATTCCGGATGGAAAAAGCCGTGAAGTATTTCAAATTCATATTGAACAAAATATTCGATGTAAAATTTCATATTCAACCATAGGACATATGCCACGTGTTGTGGTGTAGCAACGGTGGCGCCACAATCTCTTCAGCTCATCCCGCACTCGAAGGAACATGGTGTGGAAACAAAAATGTGAGATGCGTAAAATAACAATTGTACTTCATTTGAACAAAAAAAAACATATTCAGTGGTGCCGTAATGGAAAATGTGTGCCGTGGTTCAAAGACGAAGCTCCTGAGCCTGTCGACGGTCAGTGGACCGAATGGTCAAGAGCCCAACACTCTCGTTGCTCGGATTGCGTAATCGCGAATGCAATTCGCCTCCGAAGTGAGGTTCGCCACTGCAAAGCTCCGGCGTAAGCGGATCATGCGTACTTTCTGCTTCATTTTAGCTCGTTTTTGAAAAAAATACAACTGATATTCCAAAATTGCATTGTAGGCCAAACAATGGAGGACGGGACTGTTTGGGATCATCAATAAGAGGCTTGCTTTGCCGAGGCACGGCAGATTGTGATCAATTTTCCAAAGCTGACTTCAGTGATCGAATATGTGCAGCAATTCGAAATGATCCTGAAAAGCCAGATCCAGATCTCAGCGGCAAAGGCTTTCAACGTAAAGATGAAAAAACTTATTGCCAATTTTCAAAAAAGTGTATATATATCATTCTTAACAATCTTTCATCATGTACAGATCCATCCAGTCCCTGCAAAGTGTGGTGCCATCTTCGTTCAACTTTACTCATTCGAAGCAAAGGCAAATATCCAGACGGAACCCCATGTGGCGTGAACAAATACTGCATGGATGGAAAATGCTTAGTAAATGAATGCTCTTTTTCACTGGAAATTGTTCTTCTTCACATGAAAAGCAGTTTTGGTTTTTTTTTTCCTTTTCTCAAATTTAGAAACTGATGTGCAATGGTGAAGCAGTAGTGGCAAATCAAAATGACTGCCCAAATTATTCTAATGAAGAAAAGTCCAGTATTGATAACTGATTGATGATAATCATAATATTTTCCCCATTGTTATGAATACTTTTTTCAGCTACAGTTATCCCTATAGACGGTGCATGGTCAGCATGGTCATCATGGAGCAATTGCTCTGCCAGTTGTGGAATAGGTACACAAATAAGAAAGCGGCAGTGTGAAGTAAACAGTTATACGGAAGAATCAATGGACTCGAGGAAATATTGTACACAAAAATAATGAATGACTTACCTTTCAGAATGGCAAATGCCTGAACGGTACGTCGATTGAAGAACAAATCTGCAATGGTGTCGATTGCTCATCTTGGACAAGTTGGAGTGAATGGAGCAAATGCAGTGCTTCTTGTGGTAATGGGGCTCGTCTCCGTTCTCGAACTTGTCGTACTGATCAACCGTGCGATGGACCTTCGGTCGATTTTGAAAAATGCACCGGAACCAACTGCTCCAGCTGGTCTGAATGGTCAGCCTGGTCAACTTGTTCGAGAAGTTGTGGCGTTGGCAAGCAGTCCCGAAATCGTCACTGCAAATATGACTTATCCGCTGAATGTGATGGTCACTCACAAGAACTGAAAACTTGCAATGATCAAGTTAAATTATATATTTCCTTAATTTTCGAATTAAAATTTACCAATTCAGGACTGTCCCGTTTTACAAGGCAGTTGGAGTGAATGGTCCAAATGCACTGAACAGTGTGCAAATTCCGCAGGAACCAGAACTAGAAGTCGCGCATGTTCACCAGATCACCACGCCAGTTGCGTTGATTCGAAAGAAACGCAAACTGAACCCTGCTTAGGTAAAGAAGACTGTCCCACATGGCTTTCTTGGGGTCCGTGGAGCGCTTGTACAGTTTCATGTGGATCAGGAATACAGACACGTCTACGTACATGCCTACGTAATTTAAATTCGCTTTGAATTAGTAGTGCTGCATCCAAATAGACTTTGTTTTCCATTTTTAAGAGCAAGAAACGGCCCTCGTTCTTCTCGATGGTACTG
The DNA here is from genome assembly GCF_000181795.1 of Trichinella spiralis. NCBI lineage: Eukaryota > Metazoa > Nematoda > Enoplea > Trichinellida > Trichinellidae > Trichinella > Trichinella spiralis. Next base: position 1,559,327 of record NW_003526944.1, read on the forward strand.
CATTATCAAACAGGTAATGCAGATCAATTTGTATCATTAACTGGCTTGTCTAATCTCATGGACATATTATTTCACAATATCAGATGTCCAGGAAGTAATATAGAAAGTCGATCATGTTCAACAGAACCATGCGAAGAGAATACACAAAACGAAGATCCTGCTTCTTGGACCGAGTGGACACCCTGTTCGGCAACGTGTGGACTGGGTGTGAAAATTCGCCGAAGAAATTGCAAGTAAATTTCTGTTGACAATCAATGAAGTTGTCGTTTAAGCAGCTTTCGTAAATTTACTAGTGATCAATCAGAATGTCACCACGGTGTACAAAAAATTACATGCGAACTCAAGCCTTGCCAACAGTTGGATGCTGAAATGGAATGGCAACCGTGGAGTCCATGTTCCAGATCTTGCGGCACTGGATACCGTCATCGGTTCGTTCATCATCGATAACTTTTTCTTCTGCTGCGCTATAATTAGACTTTCAGAACGCGATCGTGTGAATCTTGCTCCGGAAAGGAGATGACCCAACAGGAACCATGCAATACATTCAACTGTTCAGTAACTGTAACTTTAACCACTGAGCTGACCAGTCTCGACCAACCTAGTTGGTCTGAATGGTCACCTTGGAGTGAGTGCTCGAAAGCTTGCGACGGTGGTCGACAAGTGCGTAGACGTCAGTGCAGCACAACACTGCAACAGTGCAAAGGATTCGCCGTCGAAGAGACCATTTGCAATGAACAATCGTGTGATCAAAATCAATCACAGCAAGAAGGTAATACTACGACATTTTTGTTCTTTGATCATACATACGAAGCAGCAATATTTATGCAACGTCGTGATTCAGTCATATCAAAAGCAATGTCCAACAACGCGCAATGGTCCAGCTGGTCAGAATGGAGTGAATGCAGCTGCTATAAAAACTTAAAAATTCGCCTACGACACTGCATTGTGAGCGATCCCAAGACGATGGGATTTTGTTTAGGTCCAACTTATGAAAAACTCACTTGTGTACCTGAAAAATGTAGTAAGTTAAACTGAAGCAGTTTTGTTCAATTTCAAAAATAATTTCAAAACAAAAATGTAAAATTCAAAAAAAAACTGTTATAACGTTTTAAGGTAGCTTTTCAACGCTTTGAAGTTTACTTTAAAGCTTGAATGTAATTTTATTGAAACGTTTGAAAAGCAAAATTGTCAAAAAAGAAACTGAACAGACAACTTACACAAATTTTACAGAACACTTTCGTAGAAGACCATTTGTTTTTTTCAACGCAGATTTGAAAATTCATTTCAAAATTTTCAGAACCAACAGATGGAAGCTGGACTGAATGGTCGTCTTGGAGCCATTGTTCTCAATCCTGTTCTTCTGGTTCAGATGCTGTTCAGACGCGTTTTCGTGCTTGCGCAAATCCTGTACCAAGCAATCAAGGCTTTTATTGTCAAGGATCTGCAACTGACGTGCAACAATGCCCAGATTTGCCACAGTGTTCGAATGGTATTGTAAATGTTGATAGCCACATGTCTGTGATTTTTACATTTTCTTTTTTCATTCTTATTCCAGATCAAACTGAAGGTACATGGACAGATTGGTCAACTTGGACTGATTATTATCAAAGTATTGGATGCGAACGCAAGCGAGCACGAACAAGGTGCCAACCAGAAATGGTTTCTTATAGTTCATTCAAACGGTTGAATTAAAAATGATTTTCAGGTACTGTTCAGGTGGAAAGTGTGTCGGCGAAGATTTTCAACAACAAACCCGCGCAAACTCGTCTTGCTCAGGTTAAACAAAATCATGCTATTTTATAATAAAAATGAAAAAAAAAACAATATTCTTCGTTTGTTCTTGTTTTTAAGAATCAGCTAAATCCGCTTCTTGGACATCATGGTCAGAATGGTCGAAATGTGCAGGCACTTGCGACCAGTCGACGCAGACTAGACAACGAAGTTGCAAAGTGAAGGACACCGCCAATGTCCACACCAGTTCACCAAATTCCATTTCTCTCACTGGAGCATGTATCGGTGAAGCTTGGGAAACAGCAGTATGCAAGCGGGCATCGTGCGCCAACGGTTCGTTTCTGCTTTTATATTCCATTCAAATGTTCCCTTTTGTGGATGCATTGGCTTTAAATTTAAGAACCACTCGATGGTCAGTGGTCAACTTGGTCTGAATGGTCGAGTTGTTCGTCGCGCTGTACGGCCGGCTCGCAAAGTCGCAGACGAAGCTGCGATTCGCCCAGGCCAATGAACGGCGGTACTGACTGCCTTGGTACCGCCAGACAAGTGAAATCTTGCCAGCCCACTGATCACCGCCACTGCACTGCTTCAGTGCAGCATTCGGAAACGATGGAAGTGGACACGAAAAACTGGGAAAATAGTTTTGAAAGTCAACATTCGACATTACTGTAAAAAAACAAAAATCAAGTTCTGTAAATTTACAGTTGTACAGTTTATTTTTGATAAAAATGCACAAATGGTGCGACTAAAAAAACAAATAAATAAATAACTGAAAAACACGAACAACGCACAATGGACAGTGCTAAAAAACGCGCGCATCGTCAAAATCGGTCACTACTTTGAGGAAGAAAACTAAAATCGAACGAACAAAAACTCTCGAGACACATTTACGCACTTCAAATGTAGTTTATGGAAAAGAAATCAATATGCTAAGAAGATCAACTCAAAAACTGCATTACAGAATTCAATTCATGAAAAAATCAATTCTGAGTATAAAATAAACAAAAAATCAACGTCGCCATGCCATCGCTATCTTCTCCAAAATCACCACCACCAACTGAATCAAACACCTCAAATATGTTTTGATACAAATTTTTTATATACACTGCCTTTTTACACTATACAGTATACCTGACAGTCATCTAATCAAAACAAAAATATACATATAATCTAACAGGGAGAAAATGTGTAATTTTTCAGACTGAAAAATACACTCCAAGTTTGTTATCAATTGACGTTGATTGAACGTTCAATGTATTAGTTTTGGCTTCAACAAACATACACAATTTGTCCCTAAGATCGAGAAAACAGCACATATATATATATATATATATATATATATATATATATATATATATATATATGTAGCCAAAGAACCAAAAGAGAAGCACGCGACGAATAAGAAAAAAAAGAACAAAGCATGGCCGTGCGACAATCAAATAAAATGACTAAATGAAAAATAAAGAAAAGATAAACTAAATTATGCTTTTGCAATTTTTTGGAGAGGGGGGGGGCAGTAGAAGCGGTTAGCTATCAATAAGCAGTTCAAAGTGGACCATGCCCAGCCTGTAGCTTCGATCGTGCATTATGTTATATGCGTAGGCTTTGCATTCCACTTCAATTAATATGCCTTTTGGTGGACCAACAAATTTTACCAAGGCCTGGAATAAAGCCAAAACAAAGACGTATAAATTTATTTGCTTCATTTTTTCAAAAAAGAAAATATATACAGCAAAAATTAAAAACTTACGAAGGGTTGATGATAATTGGGCATCACACGATAAGGAAAAAACTTATGCGGAATGCCAGTTGGAGGAATATACTGCAATGGCCCAATATGTTCTTGATCGACAGGAAACTTGATAAAAAAACATATTGCAGAACAATATCAATAAAAATTAAAACAGAAAAAAAAATCCTACCTCGCCTTCACACGCAATTGCCACGTCGGGCGTACTGTAATTATAATGATCTTTGATCGCATCCGGTGCAGAATCCTTCGGATACGCGACCGGTTCCCAGCCAATAAGCTGAAAAATAAAAAACAAATTAAAAACAGAATGAAAATAACAAATTTTCAAAATTGAAATTACTTTATTCAAAGTCAGTACAATGCAAGGTGTAGCATTTTTAAAACCAAAATCATCCTTCTCACCGCAGCCTTGACTTTCAAAGTGTTCAATCAAATCAAATGCACAAGCAATGTGCGTGTTTTCACGATTGCTACTATTACTACCAATACATTGCCGAGTATCGTTCAAATTTTTATATTCTTAATAATAATTATTAATTTAAAAAGCAATAAATCGAAAATATATTTCGTCACTTCTTACTTGCATAGAACTGTCGAAGCTGATCTACATACTTTTTGTAAGTCGACGGTTCACTTCGATTAAAGTAAATCAACGTCGATTCAGGATCATCTCTCAACCATGGCTGATAGCCCATACCTGAAACGCACAGCATGGATCATAGATTTATTCAAAAAGAAGAAGAAGAAGAAGAAGAAGAAAATAATCGAAATCTTCTCAATTCAAAGAAGCAAATCTACCGCTTTTATTATAACACTAACACTGAAATCGAAAAAAAATATTAAAATATTATAACAGTATTTCTAATTGTATCAAAAGTTTTTGATTAATTTAACATTTGAAACAATTTGTAATCAATGAAATTTACATTTTTTTTTAAATTTCAGTGACAGCATTGAATGTGTGCTTTCAATTTTCATTACTGTATCCTTTGAAGATCCTTTTGCCAATTCACTTTATCAAAACTGGTCAAAGAAAACAACGTTGAAACGTCAATATGCTTCGAATAACCAACATGCTTAATGCCTTTGCTATTAATTACTCGTCAAACTGGAATAATCGAAAAATTTTACCTGAAAATCCTGTCTTTAGTGAAGTACAAAATCCCATATTTTTGTGTTTTTCGACAAGAAAGAATGAATCAAATTGACAAGAGTTACCGAATAATGCATATATTAAGAAATGAATAATTAAAAGTAAAAAATAACAATTTTTTGTGCTTATTTCACTAATGTTGATGTCTAATTAACATTAAAGCAGCCGTTGAAAGCCACCGCCCCGGCGGATTTGCGGCAACGGAGCAATTTCAAAACACGTCACTGGCAGTCACCACTTCCTCTCCAGCCTGAATCGCCCAAGCGTCGTCGTGGGCGGTCCATCTATACAAGCTTCTTCATCGGCTAGCAAAAACTGCAAAGCCGTCTGTGGTGTGTGTTTGCGCTCATGTCAGAGCCAATCAATACCAATGCTACGACATGAAAGTACGTCAGCAGAAACACTACCGGCCATACTTTGCCAATGGCCACATCCGCCACAAACCAAGACAACGCGCATTAATCAAAAATTCTCCACACGACAGATTTGGTTCAACAAAAAGCTTTACCCCAGAAAAAAAGCAAAATAATAAAATAACTTGCTTCGAACATGCTGCCCAAAACTGACCACACAGTATATATATACATATATATATACATTACTAGTATTCTAACCCACATTTGTTGTGCAGTCAGGTAGACAAACAAGCACAACACATCATATTGAAAATTGGAAAAAAAATCCAATTTGTTCATCAAAAAATCATGAGATGCTTGCTTATTGGATAATTAAAAATTAAAAATTTAACAAATACAACTTTTTGATATAATAAATGTAAATTTATATTTGAAAATTATAATTCATAAATTTTCTTCCACTGTCAACGTCAGTCAGTTGCCTAGGGGACCACCCAAACAAGTCAAAGATTAATCAAATACTACATGACTCACCTGGATTGATACCGATGATCGAACCTTTGCCATAATATCGAGGCGTTTGGGTATCGGTCAACTTCAAGAAGATGGCCATATTGATGGCAAAAAATCCAGCCAAACATGAGTAGAAAATTATGTAGAATGCTGTGATTTCAACTAAAATTCAAAACATAATTTCACAGTGCCGCACAAGGACAAGAAATAATTATTACAAAATGCGAAGAGATACAAGAATGCACCTAGCAATTTATTTACGTAACCCAAATTCAACAATACTGCATAATTATTATCAAAATGATTATATATTTATATATTATTCAGTACAAACAATTCACACCGAATTCATTCGAAGCCAAAATTTCATTTAAAATGCTCAATCCGCCGTAAAAGCAACAACAATAACAACAACATGAACAACAGGTGTGAAAGATTCAATGCATGATTGGCAGAACATTGTGTTCAAAGAACAAATGCTCATTATTTATTGAAAACAAAATTATTCACAACTTCCATTATTATTATTATTGCAATTTTTACAAAGATTAAACCGAAAAAAATTCTTTTCAAACTCATTTAGATAAAAATTGATTAGCGCATTAACAACTGCTTACGAATGCTAAGATGAAATAACAACAAACAAACCACGCAAACCGAATCAACGCTGTCGACTGATAGCTGAGGTCAGAATCGGTACATCCCATCCAATATAAAGCAAATAAAATATAAAATGACAAGCTAAAGCAACTCAGCTGAATCAAACGCAAATACAACTGGTCAGAAAGTGTAAACAAACTTTTCAAAACATGCATTCAAAGCGACAGCATTCAATAACAAAGCTCTAATAGCAAGTTCGAGTGTTAATGCTAATTCTACATAATAATGTTATGGATTCGTTCAATAAGTAAAATAATATTTGTAAAGTAAAGCAAGAAAAAAAACTCATATCTGTCGACAATGACAAAAATACACTTACACCAACTGCGGCCAGTTCGTCCAAGAAAAGTTTTCTCTTCAGCGTTGTAAATGAAATCGATAAGACTTTGAAATTTTCCTTTTTCTTGCTTCTTCGCCTTTCCCGGATGGGAATTGGCGAAATCCTTGTTGTCCATGGACCACCGACAAACAACAATGGTCACTTACAAACCAGATATACAGTAAAATTATTAAATACAAATGTGCAGGTACAACTAAAAAAACAAGCAAGACAATATTGATATGAGCAATCGTTTATAAGTAATGAATAACTAATTCAGAAATTTTATTCCTTAAATTAAAATATTTTCTTAAATGTAATGCAGAGCATCATATCCAATTCAACCGTATGAACTTTACTTGATTGAAATGCAATATCATTTTATTAAAGTAGTAAAATTGTTTTTTTATTTCAAGAATGTTTCAGATAATTATTATTATTTGTTATGTTGTTCTATTTTTAACAAAAAATCAAATAAAATTTAGAAATTAGTAAAATTTGTTCCATTATAAAAATTATACTTAAATGAGCTATACTGTAGTTGTTGCCCTTTTTCTCGATGTTTGTTTCAGTTTATTCGTTAGTGAAAATTCAATTTATTGCTATTAAACATTAGATTTCAACGTAGAGGAATGTATTAAATTCTTTGAAATGTTTAACGCAACTGAATCCACAGAACATTTTTAAAAGAAGAATCTTTCAGATATACTGTATGATGTTTTTTTTGTATTCGGTTTGTGAATTGTAATAAATATTTTTTGTGGTGTGTGTGAATGAGTAATTTTAAACGGGAAATTTTTAAACGAGTAAAAATTGTCATCGAAATATTCTTAATTGATTGAGATGTTCAAGTGTTGGGTGGGCAAGTTGTGAAAAAATGAAAAAAATTATTGTAGTGCATAATACTGTCGCAAGTTGACTGTCAATTTTCGTGAAGTATCCGCAAAAATAATTTCACAGCGTGATTGAAACGATATTAAATATTTAATCGCTGAGTTATTTTAAATTTTACGAGGTTGTTTGGCTTCCGTAACTGTAAAACTAGTTTAATAATTTTCATGGGCCCTGATCAACCTGATTGACAGCATAACGTTTTGTAGAACTGGTCGAAAGCATGCTTCGATTAGAATGTTACACATTGGAATGTAAAATTAACTGTCCATCAGTTAGTGTTGTTAATTTGATTTTGTTAAGCTGTCGTCTGTCGTGTTTGATTTTATTTAATTTAAACATGATTTCCGATTATCATTGTTTTTGTTGACTTTTTGTTTTACAACTTTCAGTTGTTTGTTTGTCAATTGGGAATAAATTTCACAAAGAAGAAGAAAACGTTACGTCACCGGATCAAAATTGTAATCTTTAACCTTAACAATGCTTGTCCACCAGTGAATATTTTCATTCCATGTAAGACGTCCATTTGTTTTGTTTTTATCATTTTGAAACAATGTCCGAATGACAGAATCTCGTAATTCTTATCTAAACTATGCAGCTGCTGCTTGTGTAAATTTCGAAATTTGATCATTTCTGAAATCATATAGGCGATATTGTTTTGTTGTAGGAACGTTTACAACAGTCGAGTCGATCGATGAATTACTCCCACGCACGTAAGAGAAAGCGAATTTTTAATTATTCGACTTTTCATTTGTTGTCATTACTGTTGTTCATCGGATGTAGATCATTTGGACCATGGAAACGACGATAGTCACGACATGCCGATGATGATGATGTCGATGTCCTTTCACGGCGGTGTAAATGAAGTGATATTGTTCAGTTTTTGGAAAATCACCACACTCGGAGGTTGTTGTTCTTGTATATTATACTATACTTTCCACCAACAAACAGTTCTCTTCTGTAGGTTTGCTAGGATCGATTGTCGGCATCTTTTTGTTGGCTATACTGTACGAAGGTTTGAAAGCGATGCGAGAGACGATGCTTGAAAATGCACTTGTGGAGCAAAATCTGCGGAAAAAAAATGGAACCGTCATCGACCACGCCGACAACTGCCGCCAAGGTATCGGAGAGACGAGCCAGAATCAAACTAGTGACATCGAGCTGTTCACGTTGAAATCCACAAGACACAGGTATTGGAAGAATCCGGTGGCGTTTTTCAAGCCCCAACAACAACAACAACAACAGTCAAAATTGGCTTTCAGGTTGAAACCATTTTCCACGGCCCACATCATCCAATCCACGTTGCACATGATTCAACTGTTCTTCTCCTACATGCTCATGCTTGTTGTCATGACTTACAATATTTGGCTACTTTTGGCCGTGATCGTCGGATGCGGTGTTGGTCATTTGTTGTTTGGCTGGCGTCGAATCACCAAAATCGAAACTTGCGAACATTGTCATTGAAATTTTTTCAAAAACAAAACAACACCAATAATAATAAGTTTACAATCCGAATATGTTTCACTTTGTGCAAAGAAAAAAACAGCAAAATAAATTTATTTATAACATTTTGAACACTTTATAAAGCACTAATATCTATCTGTTATTTTTTCAATATTATTGGAAATGTTTACTTCTTGTTCAACATGGTTTAAAAAAAAACTACTTTTTCTCAATTTTTCTCCTTTCTTGATTCTATTCGAACAACAACAACATCCTACAACAAAAACAAACCGTACAAAATTATCATCGCAACAAACAAAAATGACCTTTTTATCATTCGATTTGAGCTTATTATCTTTATTGTTGGTCGTCGACTTTGTTACAGTCGAAGGTTTCGTCGAACTGCGCATCCTTGTAGTTCGAATCCACGGCTTCGACTTGTTACAAAATGTAGAACCTTGCCAGTCAGGCTTCTGCAATTGCACGTGTTTATTCTTTATTTATTTTTTTTTGAAAATAAAAATATTAAAAAAATTTGCATAAAGAAAACAATCTTCTTACTCTGACTGATGTCGACTGATGACCTGTTTGGGGTTCTTTGTCAAGTTTCGCTTGACGAGTATCGGCAATTTTCGTATCCAAACAGCGCGATTTCGCACCAGTTTTTCCCTCCTGGACTTCGATCACTTTTTTCGCCGTCGTTGCCGGCGCGTCCTGCTTTTTCGACCCTTTCTTATTCTGTTTGGCGCTTTTAACTTGAATCTGAAATCGAGCGAAAATTTATTTTCCAAATCAAAAATTTTTTCCCTCCTCTCTTTTTCCAATTTGCATACTTCGGACGTTTTACGATTCGGTGTTGCAGCAGCTTCATCACGTTCGCGTTTTATGCGTTGCAAGCGTTTCTGGCGTTCAGCTTCGCGCTTCCAACGCGCTTCTTCTTTCTGTTTCTGCTTCAAAGCTTTTGCTTTCTTGCAAAAAAGAAAAAATAAGTTATAAGAATAAACAATATGCGCAATTTGTTTCGCAACACGCTTCAATGAAATTCACACTTACTCGCTTTTCCTTCAACACTGAATCATAGTAAATTGCCAACGGGGTTTTCTCGTGGAACAGCCACGGTTCTACAAATGTGAAGAAGTGAAAAAAAAATTTTCAAAAAAAAAAAACCGACAAATCACCTCTTTTCCTCTTCTCACGTCGATCTATTTCAGCTAATTGACTTTCAAACGATACCGTATCCGGTGCTTTGACGGGTGCGTTCAATTTTTCCACAAATTTCAAATATTCTTCACTCTGTTCAATCGTGCCTGCCAACGGATTGCGCTTGCCAACTACGCCGAAATTCTCTCGATAAGGTGCCGCTTCAACTATACCGATGCTTTCGTTGCCTGAAAATTATTTTTTGGAAAAAAATTAATTTCATTTAAAATATTAAATATAAACACAATCATTTTCGTTCGAACCGCAAGCATCAACAAAAACATAGCCGTTGAAAGTGTCACGGAATTGTAACACATCTTCGATATTCTTGAATTGTATATAAACTCGGGCGCATTCCCACTGCCTGAAAGTAAAGAGATAAAAGAGAAAAAAAATCGTTCAATTGAAACAAGAAAATTACTTCGGATAAAAGGGTGGATCGAAACGAAACGAATCATGAGGCGGCAAAGGAGAAAGAATTGCCAACAATTCTTCTTCAGTAATATACGGTGGCAAACGTCTCAAGATCACCTAGATTGTAAAAAATTTCAAATCAACTGCAACACCAACAACAACAACAAATCAATTACTCGAAGAGGAAGCATTTGAACCTTCTTGCTAAATTCTACCGTACCACCACGACGACCACCACCACCAGCAGCACTTTGTGATTTTTTCTTCGTCAACTCTGTCATGTAGTAACTGTTCTACAAAAACAATAAACAAATGCGACCAATTTCATCAATGCCAATTGGTCAATGCGAAGCATCAAATACGGCAAGCCGGTGTGTAACACGACACAGACAGTATAATGCAGTAGGAGAAAGGAGGTAAAAAAAAATTTTAATTTCACTTTTCTTTTTCAAAATCATCAAAATTCGCGTGAACTAAAAGTGACCGTTAAAATGAAGGGAACAAATAAAACTGTTGGTTCCACATCGCCGTTGAGGCACTTGGACTTGGATTCGACCACGCAATGCTCACATACACACACAATCTCCCTAGCAAAAAGTGACAAAACACTTTCAAAAAAGGGTGTTTTCATTTTAAAAAAAAATATGATCGGCGTACAGATTCTAAAAAGAAAAGAATCAACAAAATGCAAATTTTACGAAAAACGTTGAACAAGTAATAAAAGCGGAAAAGAAGCACTGGTTTTTTTGTTTTGTTTTGAATATTCATTCTTTGCTCGACGACAGACGGGTTTTGTTGTAATTCGAAGAACAAACGGAAATGTAATCTTCTTCGTCACTGAGAATTTCGTTGGATGCCGGTGACGAAGATCGACTGCCCAAAGCACCTCGGATGATGCCAAACGGGGTCTGTGTGAAATTTACGAATAAAAAAAATCAAGCGTATTAAAAAAAAGCTGAATGAAAACTTACAAGCTGACCGTCCTGTTGAAACATGTTCAAAAAATTGAAAATAAATTCCCTTGATCGATCTTCCCATTTGGTAAAAAACTCCTTGCCGCGTTCTTTCAACGAATCAATGTTATTTTGCAATTTGTACTTTTTTTCCTGAAAACAGAAGACCCATTTGCATTTAGAAGGAAACAAAAAAAAAGTAAAACAACATCTCACTGCAAAATATCCAACATTCAATTCTTTGGCCGAATAACCACGGGCCAAATTGCGACGTACATAACTGTCGTAATCTTTGACAATACGGGCAACGACGTCGCTTGTGGAAACCCCTTCGGTTCGTTTTGTTTCCACAAACACGCCCGCACGACGAAACGGTTCGTAGAGATCGTCGGACACGCCCGGCGCATGATACGGTATAGCATCGTGAGCAATGAAATCAATCTGCATAAATAAGTGACAATTTCAAAAAGTGAACAACAAAAAACCACATATATATATATCACTTTCATCTCTTTCAAAAATTCCATCGTGACAAACCAAGGTGCATTGCGATATACTTCATCCACATAACGGCAGTGTCGAACCGATTCGTACCTTTCATCTTCATCAGTGACCGTTTTCCCTTTATTCACATGGGTTACTTTGTCTCCGCAAACTATTCAAAAAGAACATTTATTTTTAAAAAATTCCATTACATTCAGTCAAATTCAAAATTTTGACAACTGTGAAATTACGTTCGACAGCACAAAACTTGAAATATTACAAACAGGACAACTTCTTGTACAAACGTCAAAAATCAAATGTAAACATTTTAATTTTTCATCAACAAATTTATCAAACAATTACTGCTCACCTCCCACAATTAAATACACATTTGGAAAAGCATTTTTCGCTTGCATCAATTGTCTAGCATGTCCATAGTGAAACAAATCATAAATACCATCCGCATAAACACGCACTGGACGACTGGCTGAAAAATGAAACGTTCATGAAAGAAAATCATCGCGATTAAAAATCAATACAAAAGTTCCAACTCTGTTTATTTCATATTAACAAAAATGTTCGCAAAATTATCCAATTTCTCACCAACCTTTCCCAGAACTTGCCAAAGCGAAATCCATCTTTTCAGAACAGTCGATCAGACGTCTCATTTCCACTGTTTCGGGATCATCGCTGAAAGGTGCCGGTGTGACGACGTTCTGTGCAACAAAACTATTTCACTGACACTTCAAATTCACATAAAAATTCAGAAAAAGTCGTCCGTACAAAATGCGGTTTTTTAACAGGCGGAATGTCAAAATCATTGTTATGATGATCTGGAAACATTTTGTGCTGACGTTTCCTTTCAGGATTCATAATTGATAAAGAATATTCAATTATGAGAAAACGCAAAACAAGTACAAGTCAATGATGAACTTGTAGCCAACCAAGAATACAAAAGTAATACAACGTAGGAAAATCAAGTTCACACATACAGTAACCATATGTAGTAGAGTAGTAGATGAATTTTCAGAAAATATAAGTTACTTTATGTATTAAAGTAGAAAAAGATGAAGAAGAAGATATTTCAGCTTCAAATTAACAATTATAAAATTTGAATTTTACGAATAAATTCAAATCAGGTAAAGAAAAACCAACACATGCCAGATCGGATGATTTGAAGCAGCTGAAAATTTCATTTAATCCTATTTGTTTTGATTTATTCTTGTAGTTTAATAATTTTATCGTAAATGAAAAGTGAACTTACTTCGACAGTGGCAAGATGGTGGTTGGATTGATCGATGTTTTGCATTGCATGTGGTTTCGTTTTCATTCTATTTGCGTCGATGTTCGCAGCACTAGTCGACGTTAGCGAAAAGCAAGCACCATTATACTCTGCGGATGAAAAAGCAAACATTATTCATACGTTTACGAGCAGAAATTGTAAATGAAATTGTTTTCCTAAGATTGGGGAAAGTTTCTTTTTCTTTCAATCGACTGCTCTGAACTAGTGACTTGGTAAAACTGATTCAAATATTCAAATGACGCGTATGTGTTGTAATGAACTATAAAAGAAACAATTAAAATACAAAACTGTTAAATTTGTCGAACAAATAAGCGTTTGCAAATTAAGCTGCGTAAAATTTATTTTTATCATTAAAACAACAACATCACCCATATAGCACGTGTAACTTTTAAAGCCCAAAGCAAAAAGAAATGAACGCGTCATTGTTCAATTAGCAGATATTATTACCTACGTGAAATGAATGAAGAGAAATTCAAATTTTTAACAAGAGTCGATCATTTATTCCTTCTAGTAAAAGCTAAATTAGCATCCATATAGCTTTAGCTTGAAGGAAACTGTTCTTCATTCAGTGTTCATTCGTGTAAATTTCGCAAACATGAAAGTTGCAAGTTATTGCAAAGCAGTTGTTATGTTGGAACAGATCATTTTGGTAAATTTCTCAATTAAATGATGCAAAAACCACTGATTTGGCGATAAATTTTGACCACAGTGATCGTGTTGATAAAATTATACAAAGCGTAGCAATTATTAAGCGATTATCATTTTATATGAATTGATAAAAATTTCGAATTGTTCATGTTGACTACGAGGGCGTTTTCCAGACTACGATCAATTACCACAAAAAACATTCGATTTAAGCAAAACAATTTGTTGATTCATAAGTAGTATTTCTTAATATTAAACTCATTTTTAATCTGGCTTTCTTTATTTTGCATTGCAATGTTTCAATTCAACATCATTTGATACCGTACGTATGTAGAAAAGAATTGCAAATGAATAATTTACATTGTCAGCTGAAATAAAGATAAATAAAACTGAAAATAAAAAAGCCATTTTTGTACAGACAAACGAACACTTGGCAATAAAATGCTAAAACAGTCAAAACCATGTTGGAGATTTATATTTTAAAAAAATAAATAAATATTAAAATATATAATTATTTTTTAAATAATTTTTTTTAATTTTTTTAAAAAAAGCATGTTCCTTTTTTCAAGTATACTGTACGTTTTTGACAATCAGGCTTGGATTTAAACTGACGAAACTTTAATGTGTATAAAAGGCGCCGCTCGAGTTTAAATGTCAGTTTGTTCGGTGACTGCGTTGGAGAGTGTTGGTCATGAAGCGGAAACAGAAATCGAAAAGTTACAAGTTGAATGAGACGTGGACAATGTGGATGTGGAAATCCGAAGCTGGACCGTCTTACGGCAACTGGGAAACCAACTTGGTGCAGTTGGAAAAGCTGCGGACGGCCGAAGATTTCTGGGAATTGTACCGAAAATTGCCAAAAGCGTCCGAGCTTCCAGTAAACGAGCACATGTTCCTGTTCAAGCGTTCCGTCGTTCCAGTTTGGAGTGATCCGGAAAATTTGGACGGCTGCCGAATCACGCTCAAGGTGGAACGTCAAGTGGACAGTGGTCAGCAGTGCGATATTTATTGGCACGAATTGGTCGCGGCCGCGTTGGAGAATCGGTTCGGCTGGTGCGATACGTACGTGAACGGCGTATCGGTATGTTCGGATGCCAATTTGTTCAAGTTGAGCATTTGGGTGAGGGCCTACAAGGGCGTGGCTATCCAGTGGATGATCCGGCTCGCCGCCAGTCGCTTCCTGGGCTGCAACATTGCCGATTTGACGGTCCACAAGGACCTGTCGAGGAATCTTTGCAAGTGGTAGAGAATTTTTGGTAGAGTAAATTTAATCATTCTTGTTTATTCTCAATAATTCTGCTTTTGAACAAATGAAAATGATAGTGAAATTAAAATTTGCATGTGAAATTTTGCTTTTTCCACTTGTTTTCCATTCAAACCTCGAACAAACTGAATTTAAACCCAAATATTTAAAATTCAACGTTGAATAATTAATTGTTCAATTTAAAATGGACAAATTTTTCAAATCATGTAATTGTGTTGAAACATCTCGTTTGACATGATGATTCATTTGTTCGATAATAATATCAAAACAAAAATTTCATAAACAAGTTGATCCATGTCCAATAGTGCACCTGTAATAGACACACTCGCGTATTTAAATGACAATTGAACGCGTCAAAGTTCTTATACACTGTTTGTTCAGCGAATAAAACGTCATTTACCATTCATAAATTGAAAACATAATCTAACAAAACAAAGCAAAACATTCAAATTGGCCTCAACTTCATTTCATTGACTAAACAAATCAACAGTCATAAAAATAATTTTTAAATAAAACAGAAATCATTCGATTATATTTCAAACTGAACAAAACTTACTGTAGCGTAAAATTTTGTCCACTTTTTGTTTCAATTTCGGACAGTTTTCATTTCCAATGTTCAACAGAGCCTAAAGTTTAAATATTGATTAATATAAAGAAAATTCTCATTTTCAACAAGTTTCTGATATTTTCTTCACCGTTATTGAATTTTATGTGATAAATAAAAAAATGAAATTAAATTCATCCAGCATGAATGAAATGAATAATGGAAGTTCATGCAAAAGTAAACTGAATAGATTTGCTAAATTATCTATCCAATTTTGATGATTAATTAGAACTTGGACAACCGGTTTTCCTTTTCAACAAAGCGAACATGTATATATAAAGGTGAAATTTGAATAAAAAGACAAACAAGATTCATTGATAAAAAAAAGATCACTGGAAATCACAAGATCATTTATGAATGTGACCGAGGCAAAAATAAAATTTTCAACATAAACATCAAATCAACTTGCCAAATTTTGAATAATAATAATAATAATAATGTATTGCTGTAATCGATAGGAGAAAACAGAAATTAATTTTTCTGAATGTTAAATTTCGTTCATCATGTATAAAATCGATAAAAAAGCAAGTAAAAGATAGTACGATTGTCATTTTTCTATTAGTGTAAAGATACAAGCTCGCGGGAAAAGTGACAAGCAAAGCGGAGTAGAATCAACGACGACAAATGCGTGCAATGTGCTACAGCCGACGACATTGTCACTTGGGATAAAAAGAGGAAAGAAGATCACTTTGATGATTT
Source organism: Trichinella spiralis (assembly GCF_000181795.1). NCBI lineage: Eukaryota > Metazoa > Nematoda > Enoplea > Trichinellida > Trichinellidae > Trichinella > Trichinella spiralis. The sequence continues at coordinate 1,575,711 of NW_003526944.1, forward strand.
GCCAAATGGATCGTTGAATTGCAATGATGCTTACAATCAACTTGGATTTTTCACTCCATTAAAATATTTTTCAACAAAATTATCCTCATCTTTATTATACGACGTGTTTATTATTATATTACCACTAATAATAATAATAATAATAATAAGGAGAAGATGACGACGAATAAAATAATCAAAAGGACGAAATGTTTTCAAAACTTTTCCTCAATCAACGTGAAATATATTATTTGCATGCTTCAACGATTCATTGAATTGTGAATAAGCAACTTATCGTTTCAGATCGTCGGCAAAAGTCCCTTTCTTCTCTTCTTTTGTCTGCTTACTGAACAAACAGTTTTTCACTTAAATATACACAACAGCAACATCAATCAGTCGGTAAAATTATGATTAACTATTGTTACTGTCAAAAGCGGCCGCTTTGCATTTCCAACGAGCTACAGTAAAATTTTTTCACTTGAAGAGAAAAACAAGAAAAATTTACAACCTACAAAAAAATTCAATTCATACCATCTACAATTTGTCGAAGGAAAAAAAGATTAATGCAAATTTTGCTCAAATTCCTTTCAATTCACCTTATTACAAAAATTACGGTAAGTTATCGTATTTGTTGTTGTTGTTGTTGTGGTTCAATTCAAATTTGTCAACTTATTGATTTTAACCAAATTGACAAAATGAAATACTTTTTTTTAATAATAAATAAATAAATAAATATACAAAATAGTTTACATTATAATTCTAAATTTAAGTTGAAAAATATGACAAAAAACAATTCACGAACAATTTTGAAATGCAAATTTACAACTGAAAATGGGCAGTGAATGAAATCACTGCTATTTTGATTGAATGATGCAAAATTGGGAAAAAAGTATATTAATATATAAGTGATACAATATTGATTTAATCTATTCGTATTTTCAGTTTAACACCGTTGCGCTTTTTGAACTGAAAAATACAATTGGCATGTTTTAGTTAATCGGCTAATAACTGACTGAATAATACAATTCCTGGAATAAAGTGTTAAAATTTTTCAACTTCACATTCAATATATGCATAATAGTCGCAACTTGAACGGACCTTTTGAATGGGCAGTTTTTTTCTGTCCCGCAGGAAATCATCAATTGGCGGATTAATTCCATCAATTCATGTTCACAAGAAAATTATTCATCTATTTCATGAACACTATTGCTCATAAAAGGAAAGAGCAAAGTTTTTTTTTTAATTTTCAAAGTAAAATTAAAAAAATATTCACTTCCTCCTGCTTGGTAAACATTGATAGATAGAAGTTTCATTAATCAACAATGTATTCACTAAAAATGACCCTTGAAATTATAAATTACTTTTTTTTATTAATACGCAAGTATGTAAGAGAAAAATAACAATAAATAAATAAATAAATAATATGAACATGCTTTTGGTTCGATCATCAATTTGTCATTTATTGATTTCAACTCTTCCACTTGTAAACAATCACAATGATTATGATTGATAAAAGCAGGAAAACAGAAATCAACTAACATTTTAACATGCATAAGTTAATTAAATCGTCAACTGGAAAAAAATATCATCTTCTGTGAAGTAATATTTTCAATTAGAAAAAAAATATGTAAACAAAAGTGTTCATAAAATTGTTCCAAACTAGTACAGATATAACTATAACTATTTTATCAAAGCTTCAAATAAATTCGCATTATACAATTGTGTGAAAAGCGAAATTTTCTTACTGTAAATTCTTCATTATTGCATAATTAGTTGTACAGAAAAATGTGAAATTTAAAAAGTCATTTAATCAGCAGCAGATGAAATATATTGCAAAATTAGAACACGTCATGTGAAATTATTCATAATTCATTCATAATAAATTCATTGAATTATTTCAAGTATGATAACCTTGAACGGGCTAAAAGAAGATGTTTTGATCATCGGTAGTTTTGTCAACTAAATTTAGAAATTCATTTGTTGAAATATTGAACTGCAATTGAAATCTTTCACTTTGACCAGGAATATGAATGAAAAAATTATAATTAATTTGTAAATATGAAACATTGTCATCGAAGAAAATTGAAAATGATTTTACATAATTTATTCAAATGAAAAATTTCATTATGAAACATTCCTTTTCAACTGTTATAAATTACCTTATCATCCACCCACATCACCTAATTTCTGTGTTTGAATAGAAAAGTAATTTGAAAAATAAAAAAAATAATAATCATAATTTGATAAAATAGAATTATAATTTTATTTGAATTTCAAAACAGCAACATCAACCAAAATAATAATAAACAAGTAAGATTTGTTTGGAAGAGATTTTTCGAGAAAAGATCAAATCAATTAAAATTCTATTCATTTCCATGTCGATGTATCATTACGGTTCCACATGGACGTAGTAATGATATTATTCATGCTGTCAAATGGCATCCTTTCGACTGGCTTTATTTTTTCCACTTGCGAAACTTACATCAGCATAACACTTTGTATTATTTTATAATTTTATCAAAAACATGAAATATCTTCCGCGTTTATAATGTAATTATCATATAATCATTGCATATTATCAGTGGAAATTAAAAACAAGCAACTTCCTTAAACTGCTTTAATTGAAACTTTAAATAATTAAACAATGTTCAATTATACAATCTGTTGCTATTGAAATGGATCAACTCGCCGCTCGCCGAGGCGATCCGTCAGGTTTTACAGTGAATTTTTCAAAGTTTCAACTCAGCAAAGTCAAATAAACGAAAACTCAGCAAACAAAACTCGTAATAAGATTTATTTAATCGCTTTTTATTTAATTACTATTTGATTTATCCATTAACATGCAACGACAACTTTAAAATTAAAATTACTGATTTGCAACTTTTTGATATCACGTGATTGAGAGATTCCAGTTTTGTTTAAATTAAAAAAAAACAACACTATTTTGTTCCTCGTCAGACTGTCGTGTGCAATAAATAATACATGCACATGATAAATCTTCTGGATACCATATCCGCCCCCGCCCCCCCAATAAATTAGACGTATCAACGCCCCTGAAAGCAGATATGTAAAATGATAAAATAATCACGGTTTAAAGTTATGCCACAGACAGAATTAATCGTGGCGAGTTGATCACGAGGCGAGTTCATCGCTGCACGAGTTGACCTTCACGGAGAGTTCAACTAGACCCATCCGTCCAGTTTTATCTTTACCTTGTATAATCGATTAAAGCGCAACTTATGTAAATAATTTTTGAAATAGAAAACAATAAGAAATAAACGAACGAATGATTCAATTATAATTTATGCAAATTTACAATTCTAATAATAGTCGTAGTAAATGAAATTAGACGCGCATACATAAATATTGAAATATGAAGATACAATTTTAGAAAATGCGTAGTGAAACAATTTTTATTGATCTCGAAAATAAGAAAGCTGTAAAAGAATAAAAATCGCCACTTTTCTTTGCACTTAAAGTATGTATCATCGAATCGCAATGTAGCGAGTGAAGTGTGAAATTCTTCCGGACAGTGCATTAAACAAGCATTAATATTTTCTTTCATTTTCCATTTTCAATATCAAAATTCTCAATAATTTTAATCTGAAATATTTTTTCCCAATAAAAATGGTGAAATAAATTTTTTTAAACTTTAATTGTATTCGCGATAATATGCAAATTTCCAATGAGGTATTTTTATTGTTCAATTGATCAATGAAAGAAAAAACAGATTTTATTTTCGAATCAGTTGAAATTAAAAAAAATGATGAAAAATAGATTAATATGAATGGGGGATTTTTCTTTATTATTTATTTGCTTTAATCAATCTCCGCTTATTATTTATTCATTAGTTAAATTTCAAGAATACAAAATGACGCTAATGATGCAGACGAAGCTGAGCGCGGTTGAAAATATTTCCACTTTGTTCAACGCTCGTGCAAAAGCATGCCCGTCGACTTGCTCTTCTTCTATCATTCCTGTTGTAAAATTATGCAAAAATTTTTTCTCCTTGCGCCTATGGTTGTGATCAAATTTGCATATTTGTAAGTTGCCAAAAAAACTAACTAAAAATAATGCCTAAATTGAATCAGTTGAAAAATTTTCACATTTTAACTTTGAAGTTGATATGGTTGATTTGCTTATTAATCGAATAATTTTGCAATCATTTCACGCTTGATTGTTACAGGTGTAAAAGCAATGGGCTCTTCTTGTCAACTTCCTTGCAGTGAAAAATTATAAAAAGCATCTGAAGGGAAAATTTGGCTTCTTCTCTTATTTTGCTTCTTCAACGTTAACAGAGAAGCTAATAATAATAATAATAATAATAATATCAAAAGCGATGAATGCCAACGAAACGGTGACCAATACCAACGAAACCGACATTACCACTGACCGACTACTTCCGCTGAGATTGTTCTTCGTTGTACTGTATGCTTTGCTGTTCGTCGTTGGTTTGGGCAACATCTTCGTCGCCATCTTCATTCTCAGCCACCGTATTTACAGTACAGTGACGAATATATTAATATTGAATCTCTCCGCGGCGGATACTATTTATTTGCTCTTCTTACCGTTGGTTATTTCGTTCAAATTGCAACAAACGTGGAATTTCGGCCTAATCGCTTGTAAAACATTTTTCATATCGGAATCGACCACCAAATATTCAAGCGTTTATTTCATCGCTTTGCTCAGCGTTGACCGCTACCTGAGCATCTGCTTCCGCAAACGCAATTGCCGTTGTCAAGTGACTTGGACAGTACTGTCGACAATAATCGGCTGGATCATGATCGCCTCGTTGATGGTTCCAATATATATGAACAGTAGAATTATTCAAATTTCCCCAACAAAAACCATCTGCACCGTTGCTTGGCCAGCGTCGTCGTCGTCACCAAGAACCAACAAAGATGCAAATTATTACGGTCCTGAACACTACTTTACACTTTATTCATTTGTCTTTTGTTTTCTCATTCCTGCACTGGTGATCGTGTTCTGCTATTGTCGTCTGATAGTTCACTTGTTGCGTGCAAAAAAGCGAATCGGTCAGCACAGGAAACAACATCGTCGCAATAAATCTTACAACTACGTCACCAAAATGGTGATGATGATCGTCGGATGTTATTTAATCTGCTGGACGCCGTATTGGGTGATGAACTTGACGCTCATGTTCTCCAACTACCCCAAAATTGGTCTACCGGCACGGATCCTTTTCAACATTATCCACTCACTGCCGTACATCAACTGTGCGATGAATCCTCTCTTCTATACTCTGTTCACGACAACGTTCAAAGAGGCGTTGAAAAAATCATGCTTCCACGGAAGATGGATGCGAATAGCCGAGACGAATACCAATCACGAACAACATTTGCTGTAAAACGAATTCACTTATTCAAATTCTATTTTTTTTTCTATACAAATGTTCTTGTTCATCTTTGCTCTTTTGTTTTTAATTTTTTCAATTTTTTTTTAGAAAAGTCGTGCATTTCAAGACGTTGATTTCGCAACGCAACGATACAGCCAATGGAGAAAATGCTATCGAAAAAATCGCAACTCCCGACTCCAGCAGCACAAAACAATAACAACATCTTCTGTAATGGCTTATGCTCGCAGAAAAGATTGTAAAATATTTCTGTATTCATATCAAAATTACAACATTTCTCTTCAAGCGGTGGGAAAACTTTTCAAATTCTCAACGGTCAATGATGCTCAAAAAATAGAAAAGAATTTGTTAGGATGGAAAGTAAAAACAAAAAAAACAATATTTTTGCATTCAATTTTTCAATGTGACAAATAACAATTTTCAAATTGTTTACTGTAAAAACTTTTTACTGTACATTTTTTTGTTTGAACTTGCAAATCGATATTCTTTTTTTTACAATTTACCGTAATTGGACATTCAATGTAGTGAAAAGCAGATCATTGAAATTAAAATCTACATTGGTGAAAAATATTCATTAAAAGTTCTTTTTTTACTTCAACTCTACGCACTAGAGCATTATTTAAAATTATCCAACTTAAACTTTTTAATTGCTGTCATTATGCACACTTAAAAATTTTGATTTCATGCAAGTTAAATTACACTGTTTGAACGATTTCAAATAGGAAAATATGTGCATTTTGTTGTTTCGTACTAACCATATTCAAGCAGAGCAAAAATTCACATTTTTACTAATAAATTAATTCCAAACGTGTTTGTCTGGCAAATGATTGAATTGAGCTAAACAATAAGATGAAATAAGAAAACAAAAGTGCAAAATGCAGTTGTTTGTTGTCAGTGCAAGAAACTATGCTTAAAATAAGAGTAAATTCATGAAGTGACAAATATTTTAAATGGAGAATCTAACTTTTTTCCATATAAATTTCTACTTGTCATTATTTCACAACTTAACTTGAACATTTTACAAATGGCATACTGTTGTTATTAAAATGTTATTGTTACAACACTGTTAAGATGACAATACAGCAAAGAAAACACATTTTAAATAAATAAATTAGAATGCTTCAAATGATAGAAACCATACTGATAAAAATTTATCAAATTGAGGATAAAATTTTCAAAGCTTAGTTATTGAATAACTAACTGAGATTTACTAAACTTTTGCTGTTTTGCGCAGTCATTTTCTTTCTATACTCAACATTTCCAAAATTAATTTCAAACTTTATTTCATATAGTTAATCAAAATTTATTTTTTTTACATTTATGAAAAATGATTTTATTCAAATATGATAATAAAGTTACACTTATCTTCTGTATTTTAGAGTACTGTAAGTTTTTCTACTAACAACGCTGTTCATCTTTACGTTGGTTGAAAAATGAGAATCTCCTTTGTGTTTTGTGTCCTATTATGCATATCTAGTAAGTATTTGTCTAAATGAATACGTATTATTTTCTAAAAATTAATATCTTGATTAAATCGTTTATTGAATTTGTTTACTTATTTTTGCTTTTCTGATGGTTAATGTTTTTCTGTGATTACTTCCAATGCATGAATCATATATTCTGTTTTGTATACTTTTAAATATTCACTAGCAAGAGTTGTCTTGTTTTGTTGATCTTGCATGGGTTTTCCAAAAGTATATGTTGTATTTTTTAAATATATTTTGGTATTTTTGTTTCATTTTTAAGAATTGTTAGTATTGTTAATAGTTATGTATGCTTATTGTAATTATTTTTCGTTTTAGAAGCTGAACATTTTTTAATTTGCTTATTTTGCTGTTGCTTATTTTATTTGTTTGTTGCTTTGTTCACTTAGTGTAGTTGGCTGATTCATTTTTGTCACATGACAGAAGCGTCGATTGCTAATTCTGTTGACTCACGCTTCTGTTCACTGCAAGCGTAAATTTTTTTAACTTGCATTTTTAATCATTTCAGTTATCAAATGTGAAGAAGCAATTCCTGTGTATAATGTGAACGACGGCGACAAGATAGTTGGACGAATTCAGACGAAAGCACATTTTGTGGACATTGTAATGGTTTGCCATTTTTCTTTAATATAAATGAATAAATTAATTAACTAATTAATCATTTAGTAAAAAGAAAATGCTTCAAGATAGTTTTGAACTTATTAAATTGTTTTAATAATTGTAATTTCTGTTTGTTTGTTGAAGACTGGTAGCAGTAAAAATTTTGAATTGCGAGCAATTACTCCGGTTGCAATTTTAGCAAAAGTTGCGTCATCCATCCGTAAAATTTATTGTTGAATGCTCAACTTATGTCAAAAATGATTAATATATTTTGCGTTTTCATGATGAGCCATTTTTAATGTGAATTTTTTCCCAATCATTTTGTTAAAAATGGACAGTTTCCTGTCATAGTTTATGATATTTAATAGTTTATGACATTTTCAATGATTCCGGACATGGGTTAATAAGCAGACATTTTGACAGGAAGTTTTGTTTTTAATATCAGATTTTTGTTTTCTATCTTGACACCGATTTCACTTCTGGTTTTTGTCAAACTAAGGGCAAACGCTGTTGGTGACGTTTGGCATAATTTCAGTTGTTTCCATTTCTTATAAAAATATTAGTGTAAATTAATAGCATTATTAACATGTTTGAAAACGTAGTATTTGAAGTATAAAAATCAAAGTTTTAGTTTTTACTAACTTTGATAAACTTCGAACATTTTGAAATATAACGCAGAATTTTTAGAATTAATTTTGTTTTATGAACAGCGTTGAGCATTTTTATTCGCTTATTTTGTAACTTTAATAATAATAAGCTGCATTCGTGAAAATTCGTAAAAACGATTAAAATTAAAAAATAATACAATGTATCGCAGTAATAGTTTATGTGATGAGAAAGTTTTTACATTTGGCTTACATATTTTATTGTAATAGTTCAAACAGTGTATTATAACATATTATATAATTAGTTTAGTAATTATTGGTGTTGAATGTATGTACTGTTTATGTGAACTATAGCAGCATGTTGTTTATTAATGTATATAAACATTATAAAGATTAATTTTTAGAATGGCAAGGATGGGATAATTAAGGTACCTGGTAGCGCTAAAGTAACGAAGGACAAGGCCAGTCCAAAAGATGAAGTTTGGGTAAACTTCATGTGGACTGTATCGAACATCTCGTATGAATGGAATTTGAATTTTAAATTGAAAAATGAAAACGTAATTTTCGAAAGTGCAACATTGAAGCAAAACAGTAATAATACATGTCGATAGTTTTATTTTATTATTAATATTGTGTTTTATTATTTCAGGCATTACGCAAATTTTTAAACCAATGATGAATTTTGGAAATTGGACTCATGCTTATTCTTGCAAATTTGTCGTAACAGCAGCTGATTCAAATTTACCCGAAGAGCTCCCTCGAATGATAATGCAGAGCAATAAGATTCAGGTGTTCAATTTCATGAAGAATTTTTCAGAAGGTCTTTAATTGAAAATAATAATACGAAAGTTGTTCAATTTTACATTTTTGATATTTGAAGATGTAACAACTTGTCAGGCCGATCTTTCTGCCCCTGACGTGGGTCATTGGAACTTGACCAATGATAAATCTGAAATTTGCTTGCGATTTGATGGGGCAGTAAAGTTGAACGTCACATATAAAGATTTGAAAGTAATTTGTATTGCTTAAATGCTTAAAAAGAAATAAGCAGAAATAACACTTAACTTTTATAGAAAGAAACGGAGAGCGTTTTACTGAATGTTCCAAGTTCTGCATATATTATTCCATCAGAAAGTTATTGTGCCAGTGCCAATGCGAGTGTCAACGAAACAACAGAACAACGTTTGACTCTCGGCTTTTATGACGACTGGAGTTTGAGTTATTTGTTCACTCGTGATGCAAATATTACTGGTGACAAAAGAGGCGATCATTGGATACTGCATGAGGTCACTTTGAAGCGTAAAATGATGGACGTATTAACTCCGAATTGTTTGAACCCAGGTTTTTTATTCGTTTCCAACTTTTTCTTCTTCAACCATTTCTACATTTAATAATTGTTTAATATTTTTTAAGATCAAGTTGAAACCGATGAATTGAAAGACGTAAAGTTGTTCTACACGATGAATGACCGTTCATACGGTTGCATGTCAGACCAGATAGTTCAGGTGGACAAGGATGTTGTTGCGCATTTGTCACACGTGCGCGTTCAACCTTTCATGCTTTCACCACAATTTTTTGCAGGTAATTTTTGTTTGTTTGTGTTTTACTTGTTGTGATTTGTTTTTGATTTTTTTATTTTTAGAGGAAAAATGTTCCGCAGATTTGATGACCAGTGATTTGATACCGATCATTATTGGTGCAGCTTTGGCGATTCTCGTAGTAATCGTTCTGGTAGCATATTTGATTGGCCGGGCTCGTACCCGCCGACAAACATATGAAAACATCTGAAAACTTTTCTACATATATATTTTTTTTTCCTCTATTCTCTTCTTTGAAATTTTACATTACTATCTTTATAGTTTCTTTATTTTTTATTATTATTTATTCTTCAAGCTTTTCTTTTTAAAAATCTACATTATCTGGTAAGAGAATGCCTTGATCAAAAAATGTTTTCGATTGTGTGATTTTTTTGAATATTATATACATGCGTAACATTATGTTAACTTAACCAGTTATGCATGTATATATTATATACATATTTATTTATTTTCACATTAGTGAACTAACGGTTGATTGTATGTGTTATATGTATACATTTGACGATACTTTTTTTCTCAAATATTTGATCTGTTTGCGATTAATGCGTGAAATTGATAACGTTTCGTCTTCTCTGATGGAATGTAAAATTGTCATCAGGCAATAATTATGCACAATAATTTATTGGAAATTTTTTTGCAAAATTTTGCTTTTAAATTTTTGATCCGCTGTACAAATTTTTATTTTGTCCATCTATTTTACACAGTCTCTTCTGTCAACCGTGTGGAATATGCTTAGTAGAGAAAAAAAATTGAGTAAAAATGTTGTGATTTCTATTGTCACAATCACACTGCTTGCTTTTCAAGCGTCTAAAAACGCAGGATTTTTACATTTCTCCTATTGTTGTTCGATGAATCACAAAAAATGATCCACTGAAAACGAATTGCATATTCCTCTTTTTTTGAATTAATTATTTTTTAGTTTTGTTTTTCTTTTCCCATTTCTCATTTTGGCTTCACATCATGAATCCAGCATCGGGTCGAGGTGAAGATTGGAACAACTCTGATGCGGAAATGTTGGACGTTCTTGCAAACAAAGAGGTGAGATATTTACGTCGACGAATTGTGGAAAATTATGCAGTCGTGAATTTACATTGTGAAAGTTTCTCCACAATTTATTGCGTTTTCAGTTGTTAATTTATTGCAATTTTTTTGTAAGCGATATTAATTTTTGTTTCAAATATTAGACAATTATGGCATCACGAAGTCAAGTGAATAATGACGAAGGTACAAGCGTTGAGGCTTTCAGAGATTTTTTCAACAGTACGTCAATTGGCCATTGGTTGAGTTGAAGAGAGATGTTGATCGATTGATTAATTTTTGATTTTCAGAATTTGAAGATCTCTGCGATGAAGACGACCTAGATTGAAAATATATCCACTTCGATCGATTTGTTTTTATTTGTTCTTTTTTTTCGTTTTGCAAAGTTTTTTCTTGAATGGGATTTTTCTGCGTTGTTACTCGTTTGACAAAATTGGCTCCATTTTCTCCGTTGCTGACATCTTCTCGTCCAGTGGTCAGTGTGCAAGCCGATGTCGGCTCAGTGCCGATGATTCTGGAAACTGGTCAATTGGCCAGACTGGCCGACGGTTCGGCCGTGGCGAAAATGGGCGCCACGGCGGTCATGGCGACCGTGGTGGCCAAGAGCCGTTCGGCGGTGCAGCCGATGATGTTCATGCCTTTGACGGTCGACTACCGAAGCAGGGCGGCGGCCGTCGGTCGCATACCGACCAATTTTTTGAGACGCGAAATCGGCGCCTCGGACAGTGAAATACTGACCGCCAGGATGATCGACCGTTCTCTGAGGCCGGCTTTCGGGCGGGACTGCTACGTCGATTGTCAAGTCAGTTGCAGCTTGTTGTCTTTGGAAGCGGACGCCACTGGGGCGGATGTGCTCGCCGTCAACGCAGCTTCGGCCGCTTTGGCTTGTTCGAACGTGGTCTGGAACGGCCCGGTGGCTTGCGCCAGGGTTTGTTGGGTCGATTCGAGGCCGGTTTTGAATCCCAGCCGGCAGCAGTTGGAAATGAGCACCCTGAATTTGGTGTTGTCGGTCGGCGAGCATCGTCGGATAGTGATGGTCGAAGCGGGCGGTGGCAGCAGCGGCTCCTGCTCCTTGGACCAATTGTACGCTTGTTGCGACTTGGCCGTCGACAGTGCCCAACGGACCTTGGATGCCATCAAGCAGTTGGCGGCCAGAGCTGGAAAGCCGAAACGCGTCCCGAGTGGTCAACTGCTGCCGGCCGACAAGCCTGACGATCTCACTGGCGCCATTCAGCTTTACGCTTCGGCCACGTTGGGCGAGCTGTTGTTGGACAAAGACCTGGACAAGATGGCTTTCGACGAACGGGTGGCAAATTTGCGCCACGAAACCGCGGACAATTTGCGTCAAGCCGACTGTTTCCAAGACGACCAGTTGCGCTTTTTCGACGTTGCGTTCAACGATCTGCTGAAGAAAGCCCTACGCGATCAAGTGTTCAACACTGGTCACAGGCGTGACGGTCGCACGTTGGACGAACTCAGACCAATCGACTGTTCAGTGGATTTGTACCCGTCACTGCATGGTTCTGCACTCTTTCAGAGGTGACGATTATTCATCCATTTGTTTGTTTGTTTGTTTGTTTGTTTGTTTATTTGTTGTTCCTGTGAACAGAGGACAAACGCAGGTGATGTGCTCGCTGACATTCGATTCTCGACAAGCGGCTTTTCGAGGCGACGTGTTCTCTCTGCTGAATAGTGGTGGAATAACGAAAGAGAAGAAATTCATGTTCCATTACAATTTCGCGTCGTTTGCGACCAACGAGCTGTCATCAGCACGCGGCATTGGTCGTCGGGAGTTGGGCCACGGTGCGTTGGCTGAAAAAGCTTTACGTCCGGTGGTGCCGTCCGATTTCCCATTCACTATACGTCTGGCGGCTGATGTGCTCGAAAGTAACGGCAGCTCGTCGATGGCATCCGTCTGTGCCGGCTCTTTGGCACTGATGGATGCAGGCGTGCCAACAAAGAGCTCCGTCTCCGGTGTAGCGATCGGTTTGATGAGCAAACAAGGTGAGCGAATATATAATCTATATATTGGTATTCGATTTTTTGATTTTTTATTGAAATTTCTATTTTTCTTTAAAATATATTCTTGGCGAGATGTTGGCACAGCTCACACATCATCGTTTGTTTGTATTTTAGACGAAAATGGAAACATTTCAGATTATCGTCTATTAACAGATATTGCTGGTATTGAAGACTTTTTCGGTGATATGGATTTCAAAATTGCTTTCACGTCGAACGGTGAAGTGACGGCCATTCAATTGGACACTAAACTTCTAGGCGGCATCGATCAGCGCATCTTCCGTCAGGCTTGTGAACGGGGTTTGCAAGCGAATCGGAACGTGCAACGGAAAATGGCCGCCTGCTTGGCCAAGCCGAGGGCGGCGGTCAAGCCCAACGGACCGGTGGAAGAGCAGCTTCCAGTTCCGGCTTCGAAACGCAGCCGGCTGCTCGGCGCCGGTGGTTTGAACTTGAAACGGATTGAAGCCCGCACCGGTGTGCAAATATCCCAACTGGACGACACGGTCTATTCGGTGTTCGCGCCGAACAAGCAGGCGATGCAGCAGGCGCGTCAAAGTTTGGACCAGCTTCTTGCCGACAACGTCGAAGAGGAGCAGCTTGAATTTGGCGCCATATACGAGACCAAAATTGTCGAACTGAAAGACGCCGGTCTGATGGTGCAGTTGCATCCGTCCTTGGCGCCGGTTTTCGTACCAAATTCCCAACTCGACAGCCGTCGCATCGCACATCCCGCCACGTTGGGCTTCCAAGTTGGCCAGACGCTGTTGGTCAAATATTTCGGCCGGGATCCAGTCACTGGTCAAATGCGGCTTTCTAGAAAAGTGTTGCAACAGATCGGACCTGCTGGTACGAAAAAACTTGGCATTGAATAATAAGAATAAGAATAATAACGAGACGAGAATGTTGAAATGACGGTGAAAATTATTTTATATTAATAATAATGTACATTTTTTGCTCAAATGCAACAAATGAAAAATGTAACGTATACATAGAAAACTTTTCTTAAATCTTTCATTTTTTTAACTGTCATCTATTTTTCACATCACATGGCTGGCTGTTTTTGCTGATGGTGAAAACTGCGTTTCCATATTATGCATTGTATAATTGTGCAAACAAAAAACGAACGAACGCGCACCATGCTATGCAGAAATTTGTGCTGCACAAAGATCGATCATTCGATAAATATGCAACGCGAAAGAGGCCAGACACATGAATGAAACAAGTTTTGGCTGCTGCTGATGCTGATAAAATTGTACAAATTTGCAATTTGACAAAAACCAAAACCATAAACACGCTATGCACCATCAGCATTCACATTAGCCAAATTCGAACGTCGGTGGAAAAGTAATAATAAATCGGTTGCATCGTCATCACCACGAAAAGAATGCTCTCGTCTTATTCATTGCAAATCATCATCATCAACCTTGCAATATCAGTGGAGAAGAAAAAAGCATGCATAAATCATCTTTTTTACCCATTTGAAATTGATCACCTTGCAGATAGATATTGCACAGGTGGCATGTGGCTTGTGGAACTTGTGAATCTAAATGCCAAGAAGTTCAGGACAACGCAGCAACGTTTGCGAATGTCCAAAAATGTTGACGATGCTCTACGGCCTGATTTTTGCAAGGTCGCAACGTAGCAAAGATCACTTTTAACCATTGGAAATGGCAAACTGCTTTTGAAACTTTGCATCTTTCAGTCGATAATACACATTAACTAATAGCAGAACAATATTTTATAAATAAATAAACAAGCAAAATGCATATATATATATATATATATATCCAATTTTATCATGTATATATATAACTACATAAGCAAATATTTATCCTTTTCCGTATGTCCGTATGTGTTTGCAAATACATACACAGATGCACATATGCATAAATATAAATAAATAAATATACGTACAAAAAAATTTTACGTTACAATTTATTCGATGTGAAAATCAAGTAAAAAATTATTATATATATATGAGCAAGTTATAATTAAAATTTTAACAAAATTCACATTAGAAGTTCAGTTGTTGCTTTTCAAATTTTATTAACTGCTTTATTAAATTTTATTAAAAAAACAATTTAAACTATTTCATTCAGTTGCTATTTATTTATTACTAATGCACGAAGCATTTGAAAAATAGGGAAGACATATGACGCTGAAAATTTGCATCATTTACATTCCTTATTTGGCAATAATGCTGTGATTCAATTTTAAAGAATTTTAATACATTTAATTGCGTCATAAACGTATCAATTCAGCAGCTTTTTTAATTTTATACGACGCAGATGTTTTTATCTTTTTACACTGTTTTGCTCTTTGAGATGTGAAGAACAAGTATTGCATTTTAACTGAACGAAATAAAATTGCATTTCAAATAAATCATAAATAAAATAAAACATTTAAATCAATTAATTGCCATATTTACTTTATATTTTGAATTTAATATATTTTTGTAGAATGAGTAAATAATTCATTTGTACTTTTTGCACGTTTACGGTAGCAATGAAGTATGGTGACTTGGAGGGATATGAATTATTCCAAATTTTTTTTGTTTAATGGTATCTTTATGATATGTAACTGGTCAGGAATCCTCAATAGTTCTTATGTTGTTCGTTTAATGACATATTATTCTGCTAAAGTTATTATCCAATTTTATCATACAGTTGCATCAGAATGACGATTTTCTATTTATGATGCTCAAATTTAGATTTGTTTAAATATTGTTAACTTGTTTTCGTTGGAAATTTAAGTTTTTCTGTTTATAAATTTTGCTGAGATGAATGAAAACATTTCATATCTGCGCTTTCATTGAAATCTACAATCGTTCGCGACACCCCAGATATGTTTTGAAATTCAAAATGTTGGCTGTTGAAATGACATTTCTACGGTTACTTTATGTGTAGTATATATTTTATTTTCAGAAAAGATTCATATAACTGGAAATTTGATATTCTTCTTTTTCTGGCATGGTAAGTATACTTAAAAATGCCTTACTATTTAACATCATGGACAAAAAAGATTATTATAACGCTGACAATATAATAATACTAATGACACTTCGTGAAATGATTATCATTGCGATAAACTCAGTTTTATTATGTATATAGAGCAGTAATAATTTTAGTACACGTTGTAATGTAAATTAATTAACATAAAGATTTATATGCGAAAATATTTTTTACATTGGAATCGTTTCATTTTTTAATTTTAATAGGGTATATTCGATGTGCTCGTCCAGATTGGCCGAGTGATTTACATAGCAAGAGGAAGAGAAAGAGGAAAATTGGCAGTTATTGTCAATGTAGTTGATGGAAATCGAGTACGCAGTTTGGCTTTGTCGGAGTAGAGGTTTTTCATTTTTAAACTTCAGGCACTCGTTGATGGTCCCGGATTGAAAAGGCAAATGATTCATTTCAAAAACATGTTGTTGACTAAGATGACGTTGAAAATTACACATTATGACAAAACCAAAGCCATCATTGCGGCATGGGAAAAAGCGAACATAAATGAACTCTGGTCCAAGACTAAACTGGCCCAAAGTAGAAGAAGAAGGGCTCTGGTATGAATAATTTTTTGTTAATTAATAATTTAAAAAATCAGTGTTTGTTTAGCGTGCAAAAATGAGTGATTTCGATCGTTTCAAGCTGATGAAAGCAAAGCAGGCTGTAATTGTTTCACTGTAGCTATTGTTTTATTTTATAGTGGAATTTTATCCTTTTCAGCGAAACCGTATCTTGAAACGTGAATTTGAGCGTGTGAAAATACTTCACAAAAGAGCAGAAAAGAAAGCAAAGCAATCAAGTAAGAAGAAGAAGAAGGTTGCAGCTTGAAAATGATCAACTGAAAATTTTATATTTGTGGTTTTCAAAGTCAATAAATTGAATTTGAAACCGAATGAAGGTGTTAAACTGTTTTTTTTGCTTTAATATTACAGATGCAGTCCGAGTAGTTTCATGTTTCAAGTAACGTGAAGATTTTTATAAGTTCTTCACTTAATTTTCTTTTCAATTGAATTATGCTCCATCTATTGAATGTTTTCATTTCAAAGAGTGAAACTAATTTTAATGTAATAATCAATAAGAATACTGTAGAATTTGTACTGGATTGAATTGAGCTATCGGTTGGATGCCTGCTCTGTCAAGTTCCCTGGGGAATGGTGTTTATACTGAATAATATTCTATAATGAAAACTCATTTCGATTGCATCAATATCAACAATATAAACGTTTTATAGTTAAATATGCATTTCATACAGTAGTACGGAAAAGTAGGTTTTATTTTCTTTGCAGGGATAAACTGTCTTGAATGTTGCAAAGAATTGCTGGTTGGAAACTTATTTTGCTATTA
This sequence comes from Trichinella spiralis, assembly GCF_000181795.1. Classification (NCBI taxonomy): domain Eukaryota; kingdom Metazoa; phylum Nematoda; class Enoplea; order Trichinellida; family Trichinellidae; genus Trichinella; species Trichinella spiralis. The sequence continues at coordinate 1,592,757 of NW_003526944.1, forward strand.
ATTTTTGCTCTTATGTTTTCATGTTTATACAACCAAACTAATATTACTGCAGAAGCGAATTTAGTGCTATTCAAAGAGTTCGTTAAGTAATCTGTTTGCCTGAATTAGTAAAAACGAGACAACTGAAAAGCTTCTTCTTTAGTGCTGCACTCTGTTTGAGATGTACATTTTTCAGGATTTTGAAAGTTATTATAATGGGATCACTTTTCAACTGAACTTTCAAAATAAAAGTTCTCACACAATATTTTTCATAATGCATATTTTATTTCTAATATAATAAAATGTGCTCTCTGAGTAATTTCATTAATTAGATTAATTCAGTGCAAAATTTATTATTTTACATAGATTTATTTTACATTTTTGCTTACTGTTAGAAGTACATTAGATTCACATATATAAATCTGCTTAAATTTTATTAAAACTCAAAAAACGGTAATAATAGAACTTCATAAAAATGTAAGCTTTGTAGAAATTACTAATTTGCATATGTAAACGTGAAATCAGCTTATAAAGATTACAACTTAATTTTCTATTTTACTGTAAGGAGTTTAACTTCACTCGTGAAATTTTTGTACGCGTTAAAAAAGAATTCTTTTGCATTGGACATTTTTTGAAACGAGTAGAAATGTTGACTAAAGCAGAAGGAAGAGGTATGTTATACTATTTCTGTCTGAATTGAATGTTATTTAAATGAATTATATAATGCAAGCAGATTGGTCTTTTGTCCGATCACATTTAGAGTAGTATTAAAGTAAACCTAATGCTGGAAATAAATGTGCAAAAACATTGCATATGATTTATGTAAATGTGTGAAAATTTAGCTTCATTGCTACATATTTTGAAAAAATTACGTCAACTTCAAAATTCGGCAGCTTATCAAGAAGCGGAAAGTCAGTGTGGTAACGATATGCTAAAACGAGTGCAACTTATTTACCCCTTAGTTATAAGAGCTGAGATGAATGCTGTTACTGACTATGGCTTTGCTGCGTCGTATGCCGGTATATTTTTGCTTATTAATGAAAACAAATTTTCGAACAGAATTTTTACAGGATTGTCGGAATATATGCATGAAATTTATGTTCTTTCTGGTGAAGATAAGGAAGTTGAAAGATTGATGTCTGAAGTACGCAGTATGATTTTTCCAGAATTACCGCTTCCTGATGCTACAGCTGCACTTCCTTTGTGATGCATTTGCTACATTTTTAAATTTAAGAAAACATGTTTTCTATTGTTTACTATTGTTTTGCGAATTATTTAAAATTTATTTCGACAACATTTCGACGACAACTAATGCCCTTGTGCCAATTGTGGTGTTACTTTAAACATGTTATGTAGTTGTTTGCTTCACATTTTTCAGATGTTTCATTTTCTTGCTAAATGCGCATGCAGCTGGCTTCTGTTGTTTAAAGAATATGTATGCAATCGAAAATACAGTATGTGATAAGTATGTTGGGTTTGTTTATATGCTGATTTTTGCTTGCATTTGTTATTAAATTGTTTATACTTTTACTGAATTTACTGTTTTTTTCAAGTCTAATTTACCCACGAATGTTGAAGATGAAATTTGGATAATCGACTGTAAAATTAATTTACCGATATTGCGTATGAGTGGTTTATGCTTGATCCGCTTTCTGATTTAGTAAATCATGTGATCCAATACATGCTTCAACTAGATCATACTGCAAGCAGTTTTTGCTGTTGACGTCGTAGAAAAGATCGACTGGACACTGTTCTGTTTTCAACGAACCATTGCTACATGTTGTGAATAGATTTGAACAAGTCGCTTTTGGATATGGATATCTACCATCAGGAAAACCGACACAGTCTTCATCTGCCAGTTCTATTTTTTAAGGAAATAGGTATATAGTTAAGGAAAGACGTGTTTTTATTAAAATTTACCTTGGATTTGATCGACATATTCATTTTTAGTATTTTGCGTTGTCATATTGTTCGTGCTCGTTTCATGGCACTCGGGTACATTCCAAAATTCGTCGCAAATTTGAGTAACTGGATCATAATACAGTTGCTCAGGACACATGAACGTTCTCAAGAAGCCATTCGCACACGAGTAAAACAGGTGACTGCAGCTTTGTTTAGGATCTGGGTACAATCCGTTAACCAACGCTCCGCAGTCTAACGGCAGTTCTGCACAACAAACAACATCGATAAGCTGAATACATTTTTTTCAAAATATTGTTACCTTCTGTTGTAGGAACAGTAGTTGTGCTGGTGCTTCTTTGTGCTGTTGTGGTCAGTGATTGATCAGTTGTAGTGAATAGATTTCCTAGTGACTGGCATGTTTTACTTCTGCTGTCATATACAAGTTTTTGCTGGCAGTGCATTTCCCTTGCTAAACCACCACTGCAAGAGTAGAAAACTTGACTGTAACTGTATTTTGGATCGGCGTAAAAGCCGTCTGGCTTTGATTTGCAATCAAAGTCTACTGGAGGCAGTGTAGGCTGCATGGTGGATGTGTAATTTTGTTCTGAGCTTCGTTTGCCAGTACATTCAAACACCTCACTTCTGTAGCGGCATATTTGGTATTCAGGGTCGAAAACTAACATATCAGGACAGTGGCGTGTCAGCTGCACTCCGAAATGACATGTATAATACGTTTCTGAACAATTGATCGGGTAGCTTCTTGGATTCGCATAACTACCTCTTCCAATTTTTTTGCAATCATAAATTGGCGTTTCTAAATGAAAGTTGTAATAAGCTTTTAAAAATTAATTGATTTTTTACTTTTTCATTTAATATTTTTTAATTATTATTTTTTAGATTTAATGCAATTTACCTATACCGTTGCTGCTGCTTGGGGTAACGGTATGCCTTTCAAAACAACTTGGTGTTTCTGCATACGGTCTACATTGCAATAAATTTTGATTGAAAGAGAAATTCGCCCGGCAAGTATGTTTTATGGTTTTGCCATTCAAACAAATGTAATAATCTGAAGTGCAGGGTTTTCCGTAAAAACCATTTTCGATACTTTTACAGTTGAAGGGTGCTGTAAAGAAATTTATTCATTTAATTATTTTTACGTTTTATAAAATCCTTTAAAATGTTATGTAATAAGCTATGATAAAATAGAATCGTATATTATGTATTCTTTCCAGTTATGTGTATTTTATGAACTTGTGTACAGATGTAAGAAAAGTGGCAAAATACTGAAGAACAATTTCCCTCTGTCATTTGACATGTGGATTTGAACTGACCGACACTATTTACTTTTCAAGCATTTTTTAGAATGTTATCATGAAAAAGCTCATAACATTTATATTTGAATTCTTAATTAATTAATTAATTTGAAAAAAAACAAGAATTTACCTGTTTCTTTAGTGCCATTTTGTAGTGCTTGATTTTGGTTGTTATTCAAACTTTTTTTTAATTTTGCCAACCAATAAAGCAGACAATTATAGATGTCAGTGCATCTTCGCTGTTGGAATAAAACACACTGATCACGGCGGTATACGTCAGCAGTTAAACCTTGTCGGAGACGAACTTGTGTGCATTCCATGTAGGAGCACGGCTGCCACGGTTGCCATTCTCCAACTGGGCAATTTGGATCACTTTCTGAATATATAAAAATTATTATTAATTTTTCGGTTTTGGAAATTATCCAACTGTGCACCGTTTTGATTATCACTTTTGCATGATAAAATCTTTGCAGCGTAGCATACAAAGATGAAGATCACGTTTGCACGCATATTGAAATAGATAACACAACACGGAACATTAACAAGACCGTTAACTGAGTAAATATACTGAGTTTAAAAATTTGCATACAGCGATATTTACATAAGACGCTTTAAAGAATCGTTATTGATCAGTCTTTCATTGGAAAGTGAATTTATTCTTCTAATCGCTAGGTCGCTTTTGAAGTTGTGCACATTTTTCTTTTTGGTAGTTTATTCTTCTCAACAATCCAGTTATTAATTATTGTTTTTGGTAAGTAATTCTTTAATTGAATTGTTAATTTTTCTTTTGTTGAAATGTTTTCTGGCATTGTATCATTTTGTATATCGATTTGTATGCATTGTATTTATTATTACTTACAAATTTGTGAAAATAGGTTAACAATAATTGTTTTACAATATAAGTAATAATTATTGATTGATTGAATAAATACAAAAGTACAAAAGAGCTGGATTAGGGGATAAGAAGAAAAGCTAGCGAGGCGGAAAAGATAGTTGAACGTAATTTTTAATTATCCAGTGTCAATTGAGCCATGCTTGTCGGTCCGTTTGACCAGACTGTTGCCCTTTTATCGGTGAAGCTTGCAACGGGTGGCTCCCTGGAGAAATGACCCGCTGAATTGATTTCACATGTTTTGAAATTTGAATCACTGTTGCATCGTTACTCGGCTTTTGAGAAATCATTTACAAATCGATTGCAAGCCGATTAGCATGCCTGCTTGATGTAACAAGTGACTTGGCGTTCGGCTAATAATTACGCGCTCCACGGTCAGACAATGACTTTCCAACTTGTTATTATCAGCGGCTCACCGCAGGTGGCTAAGTGTTCTGCTTTCACTCAGCATGCAAATCATATCTGAAAACACCTTCTATACATATATGTATATGGAAATATATGCACTCTGATCAACTGATGACATCACAATTGTTATGCGGTGGGTGTGTCAGATAGGAGTTTGTTTTCTTTGTTTCTTGCCTTCTTGTTGCCCTTTCTTATGTTCACAGTTAGGCAAACTATCTATAAATTCTGCTCTTGTTCTTCAATTGATGCGATTAATCTGCTGGAAAATTGAACAAGTGTACACTTAGCATACTGTAACATGGTCGGTCAAGGTGGGATGTTGGCAAACATTGCTTTTTGTTAAGAGAACACTTGCAATGACCGTCAAGTGTTCAACAAACTTTTCTTCATATTCCAGCGTCCTACCGTTTTTTGAACATTACAATGACAATAAAATCATACAAACTCAAATATGTTGAACATGATTTTTTTTAATCATCAACATGCTTCAAAAGAGCCGACGATAATTTTCTGTTTTACAACTTGTTGAATGAACATTTGTAAATGACATTTGAATATTTTTTTATTAATATTATTTTTTATCTTTTGTAAGCACATTGCTTTTATTCTGTGTGGATTGTATTGGTCAAGTAAAAACGATCCCACTAATAATAACAACTTCAATCATGGATCAAATTGCCAAAAGAAAATTATACAATGAATAATTATTAAACGATTATTGATTATCATTTAGCTTCCGCCTAATCGGCTAACAAGCAAGCGATCAATTTTGTAAAAAGGGAAAATTGTTCAGCTGCGTGATTGTAAAATTAAAAAAAACATACTATCGAATAATGCACTTCACCATTTAAAATGCATAAAATTTTGAAATTGATTAAAATTTTTTATTCTCTAATTACAATAAGATTTAAAGAAAAAAAACCTACCTACCATATATGGTGACCGTTTTTGATTTGACCTATATGTGTTTCATCATTACATAAATATAGGTAATCAATTGCGTTGATGTTGCTGGACAAAAGTTTACCTAGATTTTATCACATTTGTGCAAAAGGTGAACAATATTTTTCGAAGAAAGTACTCCCATTAATGATAATAAATAATTAAAAATTTGATAATGTTCAACTATTTGAATTTTTAAATTATCAATCAATCAAGAAAAGGCACTTTTAATTTAAATAACAAGTTTATATTCCATTTTGAAAACTACCCTTTTTGTGCTGTTTTTCTTTAATTGAAATAACATGAAATTATTTTTTTACTAAATGAAACGTCTGACAAGGCCAATGACGTTGTTTGTTGAACTTTCTTTTGGGAAAAATATAAATACAGCTATTTATCATAATTTTCTTTCTTTTCAAATAACAATGCATTTTTTTGTTTATTTCACCAATGGTACAGTATTCTAAATGAAATATTTTTTGTTCTATAAAGTATAATGCATGAAAAATGTAATGGGATGGAGGATTCTGATCCTAAATTTCAATTTAAGAATTTCATTTTAAGTTCATTTGAAAACATGAAAACATCTAAAGCAGTTCTTTTGGAAACCTTCACTTAAAGCATACACTACTTTTATATTATAACAAATTTTCTAACAATGAAAACAGCATGCATTCGTATTATAATATTTTCAATGGATAAACTATTCAAGCCAGTTTTCTCGTTGTTATTTTAATTCGTCTTTAAAATACCAACAAATAAAACCTTAACGAATATAAATTCTTCATGCCATGTTTTTTTCTTTTTCTTATTAACATAAACTGAACACTAAGATATTTAATTATTTTAAAAAAGTGGCAGTTGTTTAAATTTTATTTGTGAGAAAATTTTTCACATAGATTTTGTAACAAATAAATTAAAAGGTGAAGAACTTTGTCACTGGATATAAATTATATGTAAATTAAATTAATTGATGCAAAAACAATGTCAAAAAGCTGCTTTGATGAGGTGTGTTCATTGTCCACTGCAGTTGTCCGTGGTTGTCTGGCATTTTTATCTGCTCTCGCGGATACGTAGTCTTCGAAGCTTGGAACTGGACAGTGTTTAATAATTACCGGTCAACGCTAAATGTACATGTTGACTGGTAAAGATGTTGCTTAGCATATGGATTGAATTTTTCGCAGCTGCTCACCATTTACATAGTTGAATAAGGGAGGCACGCCCGAATGACAAACGTACCACTCGCTCAGGTTGGGATTTTGTGAATTTAATCCAAGATGTTGTACGGCTTGATGATGATGATGCAGTTGCTGTTGTTGTTGTTGTTGTTGTTGTTGTTGTTGTTGTTGCTGCTGCTGCTGATGCTGATGTTGTTGTTGTTGTTGTTGCTGTTGTTGACTGTCATTTGTATCTTGCACTTGTGGTTCCAACTGATGAGACGGCTCTTCTTTAAGAACGCTGGGAGTAGTCGACTCACCGTCACTAGCTACTGGTGAAGATCCACTACTACCCACCGGCTCTTTGTTGCAATTCATAGGGACAAATTTTCCATGAACCTTAAATATTTAATACATATTCCTTTCTTACAGTTATATTCAGACAGTATTATTTTTAACCTATACATTTTACAATGATTATAAATTATTTTATGAACTGTTTATCACTTACTTTCATGTGTTTACGAAGTGATGACGGATGAGTATAACTTTTTCCACATCCATCAGCTCGACAATAATAAGGTTTATCAGTGGTGTGCACGTGTGAATGTTTTTTGCGATCACTGCTATTTGCAAATCGTCTGTCACATCCTGCAAACTCACATTTGAACGGCTTTTCACCTGTAAATAAAATTAAAAACAGTGATCTTTTCAAATGAACAATTCATTGTTTAACTTGCCTGTATGAGTGCGCTTGTGAATTTTTAAATTTTCGCTACGGGCAAATACCTTTCCACAACCAGAAAATGGACAGGCGAATGGCTTTTCTCCAGTGTGAACCCGTATGTGATTGACAAGCTTGTATTTAGCTTTGAATGGCTTGCCAGCCCGCGAACAGTTTTTCCAAAAGCAAACATGATAATTACTGTCCTGTGTTCCAACGTGTTCCACTGTCAAGTGACTGACTATATCATACATGTTAGAAAACATGCGTTCACAGCACGGACTGCCCGTGGTCGCATCAGTCCACATGCATTTCACCGGTTTTTCCATACAAGGCATCATTTGTTGCTGCTGTTGATGCTGATGCTGTTGTTGTTGATGCTTGAGATAGCGTAAAAAGGCGCCAGTTTGACAGTACGGATGTTGAAACTGCACTGCTGCGGGGGCAGAATTTTGCAGACCTGTAAAAGCACTGCTTGCAGCTGACATGAACGAATGTGCTCGTGGGTCTGAGGATAGTTTCAGGCATGTCGACCACTGACCAAATTGACATGGCGGTGATGCGGGCGCTCCTGATTCAGAGCTAATAACGTGCGGGTTCAAATAAGGAAGTCGAGCTTGGTTACTTGGCTCAGCATGGAACTGAACCGCACTGGTTAGAGGATCGGCGCTGGTACTTTGTAAAAATGCGTGACGTTCGGTTGGCGCAAAGCTTGCTGAATATTGACCAACAGCGTTCGGCTCGCGTTTCAAAAATCCGTGTGCATTGGCGCCCTGCAGTTGTTCATTGCCACCGCCACCGTAATAAACAGCGGCGGCCGCAAATGGCGTCGAAGCTTCGGCAGCTTGAAAAGTGGTGCAAAAATTGGCAGCTGCTCCTGGCGCAGTACTGGACAAAGCTTGGAAAGCTGCCGGTGCCGGTGGCAATGAGTCGAAAGGGTTCAACATGGAATTTCCGGTCCGAGTCGAGCGATGTGATAGCGGCTAGCGCTCGTCGACCTGCTGAGTCCTGACAGACAAGAATAAACTCCCCGCTAGGTTTATTTTCACGGCTCACGGATGCGCTAACGGCCATTGGTAGTTTCTGACATTGTTGTCCAATCACTGTCGTTCATTTACTGTAGCAGCGAATCGCCTGGAAACGGCTTTCGCCATGCGGAAAAACTATCCACAAATGCGAGCTTGTTTTTCAATTCACTGCTCTTATTTTAAAGTGCAGGAAAGAAAAATCGGGGGAAAAGGTTGAATTAAATCAATGCAGTAATTTCGTCACTTTTACTTTTACATGGTTTTGTTCTGTTCTAACTTACTTGAAAGTTCCTGACTCAGCATATTACGTTTTCATTTTTAAGCTAGCAGCAATTGAATATTTAAATAAAATTTAAATAATTTAGATATCAATTGAATAGTGGCTTTGAAAACTATCATTTGAAAGCATTCGTATATTAAAAATTACAGGTCAAATTTGAATAACTAACAATTCACTGTTTGAACAAACACATCAATCATATAAGCTGGTTACATGTTTTTTTAATGTATTTTTAATTGTAATTAAAGTTGAAAAGACTATTTAATACTGAACAGAATATTAGTTTATTGTTTTAAACTATTAAACTCACAAATCGTATTCACCGTAATAATTGTTTCATCTATAATATATTGCAAATTGCTCTTTTCAATGCGCTAATGCTCTTTTCAAAATATGGCGTTATTTATTTTGGCGAAGCGAGTGATGCTGAAATATTCTGAGATCGCATCTATGATAAAAATGATAGCAAATGTGTCACTTTCTGCAGGCGGATAATGTTCACAGTAGCTAAATTAATGAAAATTAGTATGCATTACGTGCAATGTTTCTGCTGATGACCTAGCCTTTTCGAATTTAGCGCGCTTGCATAATGCGCTTCACCTGGCTAACTAGCTTGACAAGGAAAAGTCAAGAGGTCATTCTGATCATAATCCAGGCCGTAGTGCAGAAGTCAACCGAAAAAGGCAAAAGTCAAGAAAAAGTCATTTTATACCGTTTGCTTAACACTGGCTTCACTTGAAGTGAAATATCAATGAACATTATTGATCAAGTATAAGCATGTTCCATGTTTGCTGCAGTGAACTTAATAAGTGACTGAAAAATTTTTAATTTCATGAAAAAATTTTATAAAAATAGGTATAATAATTTATTAATGAAAAAATATTGTAATTGTAAAGAATATTCTACTGTGCATCATAGGCATGCTTGTTTTATTATGAGATATGGTGGTTGTAACTTTTTAGTTTTTTTTCTTCTTTTCATTTGTTATGGCTCCATAGTGACTAACTTGCAGGTGGTTCGATTTGATATCAAATTCTTGTGCAGTGTCATTTTTTCAGAGATAATGAAGTAGTAGCAGTTGTAGCAATAGTAGTAATAGTAGTGGCGCACAAGCGGCAAAAGTTGAGGGTCGGGGTCAGTCAGCATACCAGTGACTGTCCATTCTTTGACTACAATAGTTGACATGCTCATCCATTGTGGATGTTAGTTTGACGTAGACTCGGCGGCGCTCCAGTGCTTTGTCGTTCATTTGGGCGCGGGTAAGTAATCTTACAGCGTGCATTGTTATCCACTGAGTCGAGGCTAAACGATGCTTTAGCACAAGAGGTGTTGACTGTGGTCGGATGCTTGCTGCACACAATATATTAAAATGCCTTTCCGACATAGATTGGTCGCATTAGCTAATATTACTGCATGCATTGTGTTTCAGTGACCCCGTACGGCACCTGCCCGTTTAGCAAAAAGAATGCAGTGTTCAATTAGCTATTGTTTTAACATAGGTCAATCTGATTTTGGGCACATAGCAAAATCAGATTCTATTGCGTAGCAAGACGTACTCAAGTCTCAGTTGCGTAAATACCTATGGGAACGCGACAGTTTTGGCAAATCGACTGGTCATCCATTTTATTTACAGGAGCAAATTTTCTACTGATTTCAGCAGGTGCCACAGATTTATATTACTTAGCTTCTAGTCAATCAGATTCATTAGCTGATAGCGGTAGGCGGTTCCGATTGACAGGCAGGAACAGTGACCCCATGCTATGCTTCATTTCCGATTTACGTTTACTTATTTGCGTCTTAGCAACCTGGGTACGAGAAGGATTATCAAACACGCAATTTGTGCTACATTTTCTTATAACTATTATGCACTATTGCACAACGTTACTGAAATTGCATATATGCTATGCACATGCATTGTGTTTTCTAACGAAACTTTGCATAATGAAGCATTCTGTTTTTTCCTTTAAATGCAGTTTAGCAGAGTTCAATTTCAATGTTCATATCAATTTATAAAACAAATTGCATTTTTGATTTGCAATTGAAAAGATGCATACTACTTGAAAATGATTCTAAAGTGACGTGGAAAAAAATGATTGCACAAAATACTCATACAACAATTTAAATGGCTAAAAAAGATAAGAAATGAAAAAAAATTTGTAGAATTACAAAGTGCTTAACTACCGGACAACAACAACTGACAGCACTCATATATTTCTTCATATTCATATTTAAAATCAAATTGAATAATTAGAATTAAAGTCAAAATAAATATACAGTTTTTTACCTCCGTTCTTACTACACCTATTGTCATATGTGAAAGAAACTTTTACTTTATCATGTATGTGCTTCTGTTTAAATTTTAGCCAAATAAGAAGAATAATTTCTCATCCCATTTTATAACAGTACTTTCATGTTCATAAATTGTGATGGTAAAATGCACGATGCAAATAGTGAATCTGTTACAGTGTCATTGATGACAGTATTGCAAAATATGTTTCAATTACTTAATCGCAAGGCTGCATGTGATTTGCAATTGTTCATTTAAAATGTGCAAAGAAGTCGTTAACAGGCAATTATTTATTTTCCTCTGAATCTTTGTTTTTTGTTTACTGCAATTTGTTGAAGTTTTTGCACTATTATGTAAAATATTGTCGAAATAAGCATTTTGCCTTTCTGATGAATTTCATTTGCTCCTTTATGCCTGATTTTAAACTTAGGCAATCCTATTATCATTCCCTGCTTATTTACTTTGCTTACCATTGCTGATTTGCATTAATGTTTTCTGAAAATAGTACATCATATTCTTTTCATTATGCAATTTTATTTTCACTTCACTGAATTTAACTGTTTCAACAGCAATCGTTTCAATATTTTGTTTTGTATTTGAAAATTGAATTCATAATTAATGATTGACTGTGGTTTCTGATAAAATTATTAAGAACTGATTACTGTTAACACTAAATTAATAACATAGATTTTTAATATGCTAATGTGCATGTATTATTATTTTCTTGTTATGAGTGATAAACAAATCGTTTAGTTCTAACTATGTACAATTAGAAAACGTAATGTGAAAATCATAATACTGCAATTTTGGAAATAATGTGAACCATGAATTCCACTGAATTTCTATTGAAAATTTCCGTTCATAAATCTAAACTGACATGCCGCATAAAAAGCATAACAGACCAAGCGTTTCCGACATTCATAGGGCTTCTTTTATGTTCATTGTACAAGTATACAATCAAAGCTACTTGGACATCTTTTCTTGCCAGTTGCTCAGTAGATTGACCATCTGCGAAGCCGGACCGTGGCTGAAAGCCACCCGCTGACTGAGTTCTGTTAACAATCACGGTTGGTGGCCAGACAAAACGAATCATCACTGATCAAGGCGTAGTTCCCTGGCGAGCTTTAATTCGACTCCATTCCAAAAAATTAATAGACTGTTTTGTTTTCTTTTCTTAGCATTTGGCACCAGCTTGTTAGCATTTTGTAGTGAAACAGCCCCTAAATACTCACTTGTTTTACCTTACAAACACCAACCAATGGTATCTTTTTTGCGTTTTGCCATGCATGCGTCAACGTTTCATGTGAAATTCAAACGATTATTTTATGCATTTTGTTTTACTGTAGATCCACTTTATCAGAAAAATTAGAAATGAAAAAAAAGCAAAGCAAGCAAGCGGATAAAAAATCTAGTTAATTGCAATTTTTATAATTTTTATGAAATATCTCTGACATTAGTGATTTTGATAATTTGCTCATTGCGTCACGTATAGGATTACATGTTTTGAATCGCTTTGATCATTTTTTATGCTTCTCCAACTTGTTAACGGTGTTGGGATCTTAGCTGCTCAGTTTTATTGAGCAAGTTATTTTAAAGCTATGCGTAGTTCAGCAATAATTTGTATTTGAAGGAAATTATTTGAAATGATTAAACTAATTCATCACCAAATTAGGGGTTCAGTCGGTATTTTCAAAGTAATTGAAAACGAATCCCCGTCGTCAAGCAAACTGTTTTTGGGCACAATTTACAGTAAGGCAGGAGCAGCCATGCTGTGAGACTGGCTGTCACTTGCAAGGTGCAGAAGCGGATCTAAATGTGAGCCAGTTTGCAAGTGGGCCACGCAATTGGCACTGCAACTACAGAATGGAAGCATCCCGCTGAGATTTGGTGTCTTCACCAAGCGATCAGTTTTAGTGTTCAATTTAGTCCTGTTTTTTCTGTCATGGATTCTATTGTTCTGATGTCAAAATTAGGAAGGAATCAGGTCCTGCTTGTATGCAAGTCGCCGTTGGGCAAATTTTACTTGGTTGGGAATAAAAATTGTAAATTTTCCACTTTACCGTTAACAGCGTTGATTATCGATGTCCCCAGCTTGTGTGTTTATTTTCAGTGTGGTTTTGTATTCGATTCGACTATTTTCTTGTTCTCCTTGTTTTCTCAATTACATCCATGCTAAACAGCAACATGGACAACATCTAAACAGCAATTCAACGTGAACTGGACTGAATTTTGTCTAAACTCTATCCGGATAATCTTTTAATAAAAATGAGGCTAATTTAAGCTGTATGCCTTCTGGTAACAGCAGCATGCAATAATAAGACTTTCAGTGAAATCAATTTGGGATCTTTTTGCAGTATTTTGATTTTTCGGGTTGCGTCAGATTTAGAGCAGCTTGGCGTCCCGTTGAGCCTGTAATAACAGGGTTGGTGGAGATTTCGTGCATAGGTTTTAATTTCATTAAATAGATCAGGGTCGAAAAGCTGAAAACGAACACCTGCCTTGTGTCCGTTTGGCCAGCTGGCCATCATTGTGATCGAGCAGTTTTTCTGTAGCTATCCAAGATAGCCAATTAAGTGACTCGGAAATTCTAGGGTCCATTGTACAAGCATAAAAAGCTATTGCTGTTGACGCCTCGAGTGCTAAACGAGCGCTTAACCCAGATTATCAGACTACAATAGCCTTTGACGTTCGTCATCATTAGATTGGTTGCGTTTTGGTCCTTCGAAGCCACAAAAGCTTTTTTCATGATCTTCCCTTTGCGTCAGTCCGCCAAGCATTGTTTAACTTGCCGACACCCCACGGTGGTTACCATCTTTGAAAGCGTCCGGACCGGATGATGCAACATCTGGTCAGCTAAGATGATAACTTGCGCGAATGAACGCTTTTGTGGAGGTGAGCTGATGTAGTAGTTCAGCAGTCGTGCAATATCAGCTATTGCAAAGTCATTCTAGCGGAACTATTGCAAAGTCATGCGGAATTTGATGATTGCGTGCATTTCTTTCACATTGTAAATGTTTGTTTTTAACAACATGACTTCAGCTATATATGTTCATTTTAGTACTTCATTGTTTTCAAATTTGGAAGTGAAATTGTTGTTCATGTGAAATTCTTTTTTTAATGAAAATTAGGTTTATCACTGACATATTCTTCCATTATAAAGAATTTGCTTTTTGTAGTCTTATTTTTCTTTATGAAAGAGGTACTTTATAAATCAAATGATAAAAAATTTTTTCATTTGAACTATAACATATGTGATAAACATGGGCATTGATAAGTCTAATTTATACGGATGGAGCGGATATATTATCCAGAAGATTTATTTGGGATCCAGGGAATGGACATTGTGGGAGTTGCATAACATTTTTTCCCATTTTTCCCAAAAATGCCCAAGTCGCCCCCTTCTTATCAACGCTATTGATGATAAATAAAGCATTTTTTACTTTTAATTAATATATGATAAGCAATTGCAGGCCCTCTAGTTGTATCTTTATTAATCACTTTGTGCAATTAGGGATCTGCGTTCTGATTTGATTACTCTTCGATCACGTGATTATTGATTCTTGTACTGTATTTAATTTTGCACTTAATTTTTTATTTAAACTGATTTGATTGATTAGATTTAATTCAATTTGATGTTTCAGATACTAATTATTCAGTACTGAACAATCATCTTTAGGAGTGCTAGTAACTGTGTATTCTTTTTTAAATTAATATCATCTCATTTTGGACACTGAATAAAGCATAATTTAAAAAATCAACGCTGCTTATTGGCAAGATTAATTAATTTTTCTAACAGAACATTAGAACAGACAAAGGAAGTCAATTTTTTGCGGAAATTTTAAATATGACCTTCAGCAGATATCATCGAACTGTTTCCTTTCACAGTTAATTAGACATATACAATAGGTTTTACACTTTAGCGAGTTTGTAGCTTTTGTTGTTGTTCAGCGAAGGAAACTATATTGAAACAACAAGTAACATTTTATATAAAGTAATTTTTCAAATTCATTTATTTATTTATTTAAATGTAAATAGAAGAAAATTGACGTCACTCAGATTTTTTGCCTGCGTATTTGACAGTATTGGTGAATATTGTAAGTGGATAATGTGCGATACTGGTATCAAGAGAAAAGGGTTGTCAATAGAATGCTTTTTTTTTCATTTTCTGGGTCTTTGAAAATGTGCGCTTGAGTGAAAATCTTCCAGAACAATATACCCAGTCAGCTAGTAATGTTATAAGGCGATAATTGAAATGTCCAGAGCGACCTTTTGCAACGGTAATAAAAATTATGCTTTACAAAAAGAACTGGTTGGAAAAATTGTGAATTCCGTTTTGCAATTGGTTGTGGCCGTCAATCAGTTTCGCACTTTGCAAACACAAATGGGCGCAACGTTCAACAAATGGACAGCTGTCAGATGAGGAGGCAAATAGCGGGCCAGGAGAAAAATATACGACAGACCTTGACACTGGATTGTCGAGAAGAAATTAGCACAAGCTGAACAAAAGCGACAGAATGACAGGGTCGTATTGGTAAGACATCGATCACAAGCATGCCGCTGGCGCATTGACCTTAGGCATTGGGAAATATTACAATTTCATTAAATGGAAAATAGAAAAAAAAATTAGTATTATTTTCAATTAAAACGCACCATTTTCTTTATTTAAATTTCCACTATGCTCATTCAAAAATTGGAGACTGATTGTCATTTTTGTTATGAGTAAAATGGTCGAAAGTTTCCATTATCTCTATGAAGTCAACGCGCGTACACGATTCAGAAAATAAGATACAGCTTCAGTTGAAGAAGAATCTGAATGTGCAACCACAGGACAGCAAACTCTGTTCACGCAAACATAATTTACCGGGCATTTTCCGTCTTCACTGCACCAATCAATTGGCAACTGTCCGTTGGGGCAATTTGGCAACGGACAGCAGCCATTTTTGAAGCAAGCATAATTCGCCTTGCACCCACTCTTGCAATCCGTCAGTGCCAAGCCTCCTAATGGACATACGGGCAACTGAACTGAACAACAGTAACCATTCTCACACTGCTGATTCTCAGAACAGCCCTCAAATGAACAAATAAAAAAGTATTTATTTAAAAAAAATTCTTTTATTAGTTTTCCAAAGAAAACTTACTTCAGAGCATGTTCGCACTGATAACTCACCACTAGAGCATAGGTCTAAAAAGAGAATGTTGGGCAATTTCAAATTTCATGCTCAGTTTGCGTAAGTTGAAAGAAAAAAAAATATTTGTGCAGTGGTCATTCAAAATTTATGTGAAATATATATTTCCAAATTTACTGTCATAAATAATGATAACTCTTCTTTGTATACTTTTCTTTATTTTAGAAAACAATATCCACTGAAAAATGCATAGTATTCAAATATTTCCTCTTTTTTCATCAGTTATAAATTTATCAGATGATTCTTTTATTGAACTGACTATTTAATCATGTAATAATGGCAAAATACTTGATAAAACCAAAAATTCTCTCATTTTACAATGCTTTATCAGAGGAAATTATTATTCTTTTTTATAAACTAACTACTTTATAGCAAAAGTATTCATTTTATAAATTTGAAAAAGTTAAAAATTGAGATTATATTTATTCAATAAGAACATTTTCAACATGTCTTCTCTTATTTAATATCTTTATATGAAAGGAATTTTAAAATCAATATGCACCTTTTGCTGATTTGTATGTTTGTTCAGTAGCAATCTACGATGATTTGAATTTAAATTCAAATAAACATTATCTATTATAATTATAAATCTTCATCATTTCCTGTTGAGCGAACATTACACCCATTATTAGTTATGCAACTGCATTTAGCGGTCGAACACGTAAAATGAGCGGTGACAGTTAAATTAAAAAATTTTTTTCATTAAATTATTTTCAAAGCACACTATTTACAAGCGATATACGCAACAGCGTTTGTATTCTGTTCCCAAAATTTTCGGTGCTAAAATATTGATTCTACAAACTTCAGCATTTTTATTCATGTTACTGAGTTGTTCTTTCAGAAATAAATTCAAAGTGGATTTAATTTGCAATTTAAATATTAATTAGCCAAACATTTTAAATAACTGAACTAGAAAAGTTAACTAATAATTATTTTAAGCTTATATTTAATCGATAATCGTACAGTAGACGAGTGATTTAAATTCAGAAAAAAGAAGAAATTTTTACAGTTATGAAGTTTTGATAGTAAGGCTTGAAAAAAAGAAAAAAGTTACTTCTTTGGAAGATATCAGTAGAACTTAATTTTCATATAAGTTTGCAAGCAAAATAATATTTTAAAAACTTTTTGAAAAAAATAATTTATATTTCTTATGATTTCTACATACATAAATTATTTACTTTCTTTCATTATTATAATAAACAGTTACGTAATGGGCAATTTAAAGATCAGATTCACTATCGAATATGTTTGTTTGCAAAAGTGCTTTTGCATTTTTCCCTCATTAAATTAAAATGCATACTAGGAAAATTAAAGTGCCTTATGAGCTGCGGTATTTTGATTTTTCTTTATTTATCTGTCTGGATTAATCTACAAATATTAAGAAATGCAATTACAAAGTTATACTCGTTCTTTCATGCTCATAACATGAAAAATGTAACTTTTAACTCAGTGTTCATGTAGAAAAAAGATTTAATGTTTTATTTTAAACTTTGTTCAAAGTTATATATACATGAAACTCAAATACCTTTAAAGATAAACCTTGCCTGAATTGCTGTTTTTATACATTTTTCAGTATTTAATAATCTGATTATTATCAATTATTAAATTATCAGCTTTGTTATCAATGATAATCATCAAAGATATGATTTAACACGATAAAATCAGAATGTAATGTATGGCAACATAATGATTATAATAAGTAAAATACTTTTTGTTTATTAATGAAAAATTTGAAATTAATTTGCATTTTTAACTATGGCAGTGATTTTTTGAAAATAAAAATTAGTTGTCTCAATCAATGATTACGAAAATGAAATCTCAAAATAGTTTGCTTGTGCTTTTAAATGTTAATTACGTGGTTGTTGAAGGCGAGTACGTTGATTAAAGCGAGGCAGAAACGGGAATGTAGGAATGCCAGATGGACTTAATCCAGATGCAGTTCCAGTAGCACTTAGTGGATTAATGGGAGGCAGGTTGTAGGGAATGCTTCCAAACGGCTGACCCATGCTTGGAAAATAAGTACTCGGCGGAAAATACGGCATTCCAGAAATACCACCAGTAGATAAAGAAATACCACAGCACAATCCCGCCTGACACGTCATTCCCGGGGGACAACCTTTCCAACACGGAAGTTGAGGATTGCATCCTGCCAGGTTATTGGCATAATATGGAGCTGATCAAAGAAAACGGTGTTTATCAAAGCAATAAAACGTTCATTTACTTACAAATCATTCCACCAATCATGGGATTTCTGTCCATGCAGCATGATCCAGATATGCATACTGAACCACCACCACATGACTGAGAACACGGACCCATGTACATCATCTGATTAGGGCAACCGTAAACGCCAGAAGTTCCTGAAGATGCAAGTTTTGCACATATACTTTGCTACTGAAAAATCGTTTTTCACCTGTACTAATGCTTGTAACAAGATTAACCGACGGAACAGAAGGAAGAATGTTTGAATATGGTGGATAGCCAAACGGTGGCATTTGATTGTAAAGCGTTCCGTAAGGTCCTCCAAGCATTGGGGCTATAGGATACGTTGGTTGCATGCAACAGTAGCCTTGAATGCAGACGGACACTGATGGGCATCCTCCACCCATTGATGCACACGGACTGAGAGTTACAAATGGGGATGGACAGTATTGCGTTTCTAAAAAAGTTTTCGCTTTGTAAAATAGCATTTGATTAGTTGTAAAATTAGAAAAGGCACCTGTTGGGCTAATGCAAAGCTGAAGAAGTATATTGAAAAGACCACCAGAAAAGCACGGTCTGCGGCCCCAAAACCCACAATGGCGCCTAAAAATATTTTAAAAATACTCATAAATGAAGACTTATCTTAAACTACCTAGTAACACTGCCATATGAGATTACATCATTAGCTAACTAATAGTAAGCAGTTTTTGCTCATTTTTTCCCATTCATATAGTAGATTGAGACAGAATATTAAGCTCAAATTCTTTTCTGCAAGAGTTGTTCTAAACTACAAATGTTTTGCTTGGTTGTACTTTTTATTTTCTCATAAAGTCTTCTCCTTGACTACTTTGTTAGGTAGGCAACGTGCAAATAATTTTACAATGAAAAAATTGTGATTTTAGAGGCATTCTACTTGTGCAAAAATTAAAATACTGACTTTTTAAAATCTACCCTCTCCCACTTTGTAACGCTATTATCATATTTGAAATTATTGCTTGAAAAACTTTTCTATCAGTTTTTTACTTGTCGGGCTTATTTCATTGTTTCATTTAATGGTTTTCGTTTGCATTATGCGCATGCTAAGTTTAATAAGTAAGGGAACATAAATACAAGTGAAACGTTTTTTTACCGGCGCGATGATGGCATGCATTTGAAATAAGTAGACACTGAATTTGGGTTTTCTCGAAGAGCAGCCGTACTGAGATCACACAATCCATTCTCTTCTTGACTAAATTTTTCGTCTGAAAATTAAGCATAAATAATTAAATATTAATTTCAATTTCTTATTATAAAATTTTAAGTACTCGGCAGTGGATAGCAACGTCCTCGTCCTGTCTTTTTACGCTTTGGTGCTTTTACGCAGCGTTGTTCGTTTTCGACGAACTCTTCGTTATCGCCTCGACATGGCTTTTCTACCCATTGTCCTAAATCTGGTATCTTCCTTTAAATATATAAGCATAAATTAGCATATGATAATGCGAAACAGCAACAACAGAAAACTATTATTATATATAATGACAAACCATGCTTGTTGATTTTCTTTAGAATACGGTTCACATTCAAAATATTTCGTAGAGTCATTGTAGTGAGATCTTTTAAGTTGGTCTGTATTGCAAAGACCGAAAATCATCGAATAATCTAAAAATGATTCATATTATTCATTTAACTCATTTTAATGGATGAAACTCAAAATACTGGTTGCTAGTTTGCAAAATAATGATTATCTGTGTAAATTTAGCCATTACAATTCCATTTATAAAGTTTGCTAATTAGCTGGAAGATTTGTAAAACGTAATAATATGTCAGATATTTCAAAGTTAGGTAACAAGTAGGTATTTTAATAAAATACTGCACAAACTAACACAAACAGAATTTACATTGTGTATAAACAGGGATGGAAATTCTTACTATGCGATTGTTCAGAGGAAATAGCTTTTATTATAATGAACAAGACAGTGATACACAGTGAAAATGTTGAAGAAATTTTCATAATTTTGCCCATGTCAGCGTATTGGCACAATCAGTAGCAGATTGGCATTCAGCAGCAGTGATAGGTACGCGAGCAAGCAGAGGTTGAAATAGAATGAAATTTGATGTTGTTTTGCTTTTAAAATAGAACCTAGAACATCACTCACTTGTTTTGTTCAAAGTAATACCGGCGGCATAATTGAATGCGTAGGTGAGATACGATTGAGGGAAGAAGCTGAAAAAGATGAAACACTTGACCCTTATTTTTGTCCGTGCTGTGCAAATAATTTAAAAACATCATTTGTATTAAACAATGCTAACGCCCCTGCTCGATAGTAGAAAGTTGTGAGATGTTTTTAGGTCGATCCTCTCAACGCTTTTCATTGCATAAAATATGAATTACACATTAAATGAGTATTTACCGCCAACGTAGAGCCCAGTTTTATAAATTTACAATCAGATGCGATTGTTCAAATAAAAGAAAGAATGTTTTTAAAATTTTAAATATAAGTAATTTTTTTTAATTTTACTCCTTTTATTCATATAGGCAATGCTGTATTCTTGCACAAATGGTAATGCACACTTTTCGTATACTTTTTTAAAATACCCATGAAAAGTTAACTTGTACTTGAAAATATTTAACCTGATCGCGGATAAAATATCTTGAAATTTTAAAGAGAATCTAAATATGAGAGTGTATTCTGATTTTTATAAGACTTACACGTGATTAGCATGTCTCAATCCTGTTTCATCATTCTTTAGAATAGATACTAGTCAGTTTTTGGCAACATTTTATTTTGTCATAATTTTAATAAAAGCATAAAGATATATAAGTAACTTTGATAGAATTAAATGATGATAAAGCAAATCAAATGATTGATCTGGTTCAGAAAAATTGTATGCAACGGCGGAGATCGTTTTATTTCAATAAAATGCATCATATTGAATTGCAGCTCTCTACTTTGTCACACTTATGCTGTAGGAATAACGTTAACAAGCTGACGTCTCGAATCCAATGAACCAAAAATTGAGCTTTCTTTCAATTTCTGCATATCATTTGGTTTAGCAAATTTATCAGTCAGATTTATGCTTGCTAAATAGAGAAAGAATGAATATTCATATTAACATTTTATTATTTACTAATTTGATCACGCAAATAAAGAATCTACTTAACCTTTCTTGCATCTCATTTCAAACGAGTCTCTTCTTCTGGAATGCATGTAATTTTTAGATTTCATTAAATCTTCCGGAACAGTGTACATTTGACCGTAACCTTCAGTTCCATTTGCGGACATCACAAAATAGTTGCACTAAAAATTTTATTTCATAATTAAAAAATTATTATTATGTAAAAAAATCCGATTATTAAAGTATATAATGGTATTGCTCACTTCGAAAAGAGTTTCACATACGCGTTGGCAGTGGCCAAAGTCACGACAAAATACTGTAGTCAAATGAGTGCATTGTGTACAATTCTCAATATTTTTCATAACTTGCTGGGGTCTCCAATGCCACGAACAGCCATTCTCTGTTTACAGTTTTCCATGTAAAATTAATTACAAAAGTTCAAGTGATGTGAATTTCAAAATTTTCACTCCTTATTAACAATTATTACCTTCGTAACTTTTTCTTTGCCTGCTCATCACTTATACATTAACTGCTTATTCTATTAGAAGTGTTTTAAAATATGTATATAGTATTTTGCATTTTGCAAAAAAAACTTTTTAATGCAAAATTAAAAAATGGTTTTTCTGCATTATTTATAACTTAAAAAGTTGCTTAATCTTAATTAACTTAATTACGTGGGCTAGATTCAAGAAATTAAACAGAAAATACATGCAAATTAATGCTTCAGTTATAAAATTTTAAAATGAACATAAGTTTCACTATGAGATTGTAACCATTTGAAAATGTAACTTATTAAAAATACTGTCAAATTTACCAACACAATGCCATTCATAAGAGTTGACTTCTCCATTTTTGTAAAGCTTCCAGTCGTTATTTGGTTCAAGTGAGTAAAACATTGCAGTGCTGCTTTCTTGATACCATGTAAAATAATTGCACACTTCTATATCTCCATCTTCGTGCATTTCAAGACACTGATTTTTGCACTGTGTTGGTTTTGAACAAACATGCGCCAAAAGGGGTACTCCAATATCGTTTACAGTAGATTCGCTGACCATCTTTCCAACATTATCTTTCCAATAGCAGTTAGCTGCTTTATCTTGCATAAGGGAAGGGAAAAAATTATCACGTATTTCTAAATTAGCTGGATACGAAAGTTGGCTGACAGCTCGACGAATTTCAGGCACGGCTGGCTGAAATAAAGCAACAAAAAGTTGTTAATCTTTTACAAGCAAATTCTGCTGTATACCACATTTGAGCCTGTTTTCAGTTTGCTGGGCTTCTTGGGATTTGTAGTTGTTGTGGAAAAGAGATCAAAAACCGCAGGCGTTCTACGGCATGAAATGCTTGTAAGCAAAACGGTTGCAAATATTCCATAGCTTATCAGATGCATCCTGTGCAGCAAACGTCTGTACAAGTTGATTATCCTGTGGCAAGCTTGTTGTTTGGTTTATGTAGTTGGTTGAAGTGGAAATTAGGTGACATTGGGACGGCACTGCTAGGAACACTGAATACCTAATGTCGACCAAAGACAAATTAATTCAAAGGCCTCGTCCTAGCTAGGTTACTGTCACGACAAGGGCCACGCTGCGCTTTTGTAATTCAACGTGCAATTTTGCAGCCAGCTTTTCTTTTTCTCAACAATTGCACTCGTTGGGCGGGACCGTTGTTGACGAAGGTTCTCAGCCTGAAAACTGACCGCACGTTTCCCACGTCACTCCTAATTGCTATGACATAACAAACAAGCCGTTTTAAAGACAAGTTTTGTAAAACATAGATGCTGCTCGACCTAGAACCGATGGGTGTCAAAACTGACGCCATTTTCATGATCCACCATGCAGTTTAAAATTAATAAATGACAGCGGAAATAAAATTCATGTGTCATAATTCAGGCAGCAACTGAAATGCCGTTTAGCCGTTTCAATTATTAGCATTTCAATTAGCAGTAGAAGACAAACAATTAATCACATTAAAATTGAAAATATTTGCACAGTTTTTAAATTAAAAATTCAATTTTAAGAATTAATAATAAGCAAGCATACAGGGAAAAAATCTAAAATTAATCTTTATTTCGAACAATGTAACATGAATATATTTTGCATTTCACAAATATTTATTGAATAATTGGATATTCAATTTGCATAAAATTAATAATACTCGAGGGTTCTTCAGTTGTATTATAAACATATATCCTTTCAAATTTGTACAATTGCAAAAGTTTAATTAATTAAAGTTGTTTACATTTTGCATTGATCTCAATTTCAAAATAAAAAAAATTTTTTTACAGGTCATTCTGGCGACAGACAGAATTTCTCTCTGTCACGGTCATATATTATTATTTTGAATGACATGCTTAACTTATTTTTGAAAAGTTATGTTTTCATGTCACTTTACTTCTTGTCTTATTTTATAAGATTTTTTTTTGAAAAAAGCAAAATTATTTAAAGCATTAATTGTAACACTCATCGATGCTCTTCATGCTTTGTAAATTTGTTTTACAAGCTTACGCTTTATTCAAATATAACAATTTTGAAATGTAAACATAAATTTTCACAATGCCGAATGCAAATGAAATGAAATTCAAATATGAACACCTGATGCTGCTCATATTGCGCTTGTTGTTGCACATATTTCTGCTATGACGCACAAAGATAAGTAATTTCTTCAACGTCGAAACGTCAATAAATAATAAAAATAAGCAGGTTGTAAATCTGGATAAGAATTTTCAGATTTGTTTTTCATATTATTTAAAAAATAACTAAACAGAAGGAAAAATAATTGCATCAAATATTCAACGTTGCACAAACATGCTTTCTTTTCATGAATTTTCAGTTTTGGAACATTGGGAAATTTGGACTTTGCAAATGTGAACAAAAGAGATAAAAACGTCAAGCTGTTGCAGGTTTTGCAGCTTCACTTCAACGGGCTTTAAAGCGATCACTTATTTGAAATATTTCTCAACATTTCACCTGTGACGTAGCATATTATTACATTTACCTACCTGTAAATGCTATTATTTGAAGCAAAAATCAAATTTGGTTACAAATTCTACGACGAGTTTGTGAACAAATTTTTATTAAGCATCAAGCGCTTTATTTATAAAAAAAAGTTGCTAGATCTTAGAGTTTACACGTTTGTTACTTCTGCGAAAATATGTTTTACATATATTGCTATTTAAAACAATAGCATGCTCATTCCTGCCGTCAATAAGTTGCTTTGCATACTGTAACATGAGCTATTCCAACATTATCTTTCCAATAGCAGTTAGCTTTAATGATAGCAAAAGTGCAGAAAAAGCGTTGATATTTACTTGGCGAAAAGGTTTGAAAATAAAGTAAGATTTGTAAAATGTTTGAAAAATTGATATTTTAAAGTCAACTGATTACAACTTTAGATAAGTTGTCTCTTGTGAAATATAAATTTTTGTTGAATTCAATTGAGCATTTTAGGCTTCATCGATGATCAAATTACGCTGTTCATATCAAAATTATGAATGGGGAAAGCAAGGACCTGCCAGCAGAGTTTTTACGTTGATCTCCAATATTCATCCCGAAAAAGCTTTGCCACGTGATCAGCCATACGCCGAGGTAAGATTGTTTACTTTATTTTACAAACATATTCGATAGTGAATCTGATCTTTAAAATGCCCATTACGTAACTGTTTATTATAATAATGAAAGAAAGTAAATAATTTATGTATGTAGAAATCATAAGAAATAGAAATTATTCATTTGATCGTACAATAATTTAGCTTTTAACTTTTCAAGCTTTCATCTACGCATTGAAATACATATCAGATTCGAACTGAGTTGTTTGGCATTTGAAACTATTTATCATAAAGAAATGTAAATTGGTGATATATTTTTTTTTCTCTTCAACAATAGAAACAGATGGTTCATTTTAAATACAGGCGGTTTTATTGAACAATAAGAACACGGAACTTGTTCGTTTTCATGCTTTGTGCATTTTATGCACTGACCCATTTTCTATATTATTCAGTATAATTAAAGACATCACTGAATATGTTGATAAAAATAACACTGAAGTAGAAAAACAAAGTGATGAACGTTATTTATTGTTGAAGGAAATGGAATATAAATTTTAGTGGAAACAAGCAAAAATTGTTTATTATTTAACAGCTTCACACAGCTATCAATTAAGAATTAAAAGAAACAGTATAAAATGCTTATATTTCATTTTTGCTTGATGTTAGCTCAGTTTTATAAATTACCGATTTGTTTTTATTTTCATTTTTCCACTAGTCTAGGCAGATTAATAGGTAATTTTTTGTTAGACAGAATATTCCCATAATACTGTAGGGAAATAAAGTATTATTCTGAATATTTTGAGCAAATTATTTCATTGTTATATGTTTCTAATTTTGCAAATGAAAAGTACATTATTAGATGTAGATGATAATTCAGTGTGAAGTGTTGTTATGTTTATTTTTTATGAAATTAATTTGTTTGTACACGTTTTAAATCAACTCGTGTAAATTGTTTCGATTATTTGCTTTTGAATTATAGCTGTGGATGGGTACACATGCTAAAGGACCTTCAACAATTGATTCAGGTGATCAGCAACCTCTGGCCAATTGGTTAGCTGAACATCCTGATTTGGCTGGAGAAAGTTTGATTCCATTGATTGATCACGATCACAACGTACTCAATTTGCCATTTTTATTCAAAGTTCTTTCTGTTAATAAAGCATTGTCTATTCAAGTGCACCCGCACTCTGTAAGAGAAGTGGATTATCTTTTATTCGAATAAGAGTTTGATTAATTTTTTTTTCTACCTGCAGAATGAAGCAAAATTGCTGCACGAAGCTGATCCGAAAAATTATCCGGATCCGAATCATAAACCAGAAATGGCGATTGCGTTGACTTCGTTTGAGCTACTGTGCAGTTTTCGACCGCTTGCAGAGATTTCGAAAAATTTTCAAGGTTCAATTCGATCATAATTAACGTTTTCTTTTATTCTTTTTGCAAGATTTTCATTTCAGATATACCAGAATTGGTCGAATTATGTCACTGCAACAACGTCGAGAAATTTCAAGAACAGTTCAGATGTGGAGTTTGTACGGACCTGCTTAGAAATTCTCTCAAAGCATGTTTCACAGCTTTGATGAATCAGTCCAGTGACAGCGTTCAGAAGCAGTTCGACCGATTGATGGAACGAGTGAGGGCAATGTTTGTTGTGTTATTAGAATTATCAGTAGCTTACATTTCAGTGGAATTTCTATTTCAGGCGAAGGGGTTGCTATTGAACAATGCTGAAGCTGTTCTGGGTACGGTGAGCGTTAGCTTGCTGACTCGGCTGAGCAGCAGTTATCCTGGTGATGTGGGATGCTGGGCTCCATTTTTTTTCAATCATTTCACCTTGCAACCAGGCGAAGCAGTTTTTCTCGGTCCTGGTGAACCACATGCATATCTGTATGGAGGTAATGAATACTTTTTTTGGAAATTAATTTCTATTAAAATATTTAACCCAGCATGCGCAGCATTAAAAGTGTTTCAGCTTATTACTTTTTGATTGCAAATTAAGAGTGGTGTTGAATTTTGTACTGATAAGCTATTTACTATGCTTGACATTAATTATATATTAACTTATTTTATACTGTCATTAATTTAATAATTTTACAGATTGCATAGAATGCATGGCCTGCTCAGATAACACTGTACGCGCAGGTTTAACACCGAAATTCAAAGATATTCAGACTCTTTGCAATATGCTGACATACAGAAGCGTTGAAGTGGAGAAAGTTAAACTGATCGGCAAAGTTGACTCAGAAGATTTATTTCTAACAGTCTACGATCCACCTGTGAAAGAATTTTGTGTTCACAAAATTGAAGTAAGTCAAATTTTGAAAAACGACGAACAAAATTTATCATTACACAATTTGTGCAGGTAAAGCACATTGGAGAATACAATCTTCTTTCCTTGACAGTTTGCAGTATACTTCTAGTGCTTGAGGGTCAGGCTTCGTTCGCATCGGGCAAGCTTACATCTGGCTTTGCAGCATTAGTACCTGCCAACTTAAATATCACTTTATCCGTATTGCAATCACCGTTCATTGCATTTCGTGCATTTTGCAAGCAATGAATATTATTAGTTTACTTACTTAGTCTGTGCAGAGAGTAGAAAGCGTGCCATATTTTGTCTCACTAAAAGAAGCATATGTTGTGAATTATCTGAAAATAATCTCAAAAATTTGTTGTTCTTCTAACAATACATTTGTTCCAAAATGAAATTCCATAGTATAGATAATCTTTTTTATGTCAATTGAAGAGAACAGTGTTTGCTGGTTATCAGTATAATTCTTAGAAAGAGATGACTACATTTGAGGCTGAACATTATTTATTGTCGATCGCGACCGAAAAACGGGAAATATGGTGCACCACTTTTGGGTGGAGAGCTCTGTTAAGCATGGATATATTTTGAAATTGGATGAATATATTTTGGATGATGAATGATTTGTGGAGGTGATGAATATATTTTGAAATTGGAAGAAAATGGTCAACTTTAATTATATGTGAATCTAGAATTGGATGGAAAATTCGCTCAAACGAAATTCAAATCAGGCGCCGCATATTTGCTGATAAATGAAGAAACGTTTTAAAAATTGTTCAGAGAAACAAAGTATTAATGCATGTATTCAATATATGTTTCTGTTTTTGATATATTTTCTTCATTTTTGCAAGATTTCAACTCTTTTCAAATGGATAGATGAAAAACTTATGGTTAATGAAACGGCGAATTCGTATACATAAAGAATATCTGTTGCGTTGTTGAACAGAGTACTAATGCCGAAGTTCATTATATAATTAAATTTTCAGTCGCTTTACGCCAATTATGATATTAATATGCTAATGCAGAATGACCCTATTGCATAATAATTAGTAGAAATCAATATTTGTATATTCGTGCTATTTGTTTTATATTGCGCTTCATTTCAAGTAATTGAATGCGAATGATGTGCGGCGATGCAACAATAGCCTTTCGACTGGATAACCGCACGACCACCCATAAACATATTTACGCTTTTTGAATTGTATTTATATTTAAACGTAATTCAGAACACGCCCCAACAAAGTGATCGACATGGAAAAGCAGACATCCTTTAAAGTAAGTTGCACGTTTTTCAGTTAATTCGTATCTGCTCAAAAGTATTCTTTAAAATAGAATTCATGAATTCACTGTCCATCAACATAATTAGTCGTTCCTATGTGTATAGTTTCTGAAATTGAGCGAATATTTTAATTTCATCTTGTTATATCATAGCAATGAGATTATAATCAAAATCATTTCTCGGAAGCAGTATTAACTCATGAAAATATTTCAATTGCGTTCACAGACATGGCGCAACACAGTAGAATAGCGTTAACTGTGCATTGAATTCTAGTTAGATAAATGAAAATCAAACGTTCTTCAACTGAAAATATAATTCAGCATTTAGAAATAAAACAAATTCAAGCTTGAGCTCCCACGGAGTTACGCTTCATACGGTAACTACGTCATATGTAGATCTCAATACATTTCAAACACGTTATTTCAAAACCAACCGAAATGTGAAAAAAACGGTTCATCTATCCACTTTTACTTGATTTACTATTACGCGCATAAATTTCAAATCATAAAAATTTTCAGTATTCTTTTTGCTTTTCATTAATACTAAATGAGTGGCTATTTCAATTTCGATTCATTCTTCCTGACAATAATTGATTGCTGGGTCAGAAATAAATGGCAAATGTAGCAGTTTGTGAGGAATTTATATAGAAATTGCAAATAGAAATAATAAACGTGACACCTTCTATGCATTTATTATGATTATGCTCAGCATTTATTCCAGTCTTTTTGAGATATGTCTTTATAAGTTCAATTTAGGAAATGTTAAACATTTCATATCAGCCTCAGTATTGATAAATGGATGCTTTATCATTGAAAATAATATTGTCCAGCTTAGGTATACGTAAATTTTCAATAACATGCAACCGTTGATTTCGTGAGAAATTCGCCAAAATGGCTTGTTTGTGAAGTACACTTTTATATCAAAAACTAAAGTAAGATTGTATCAAATTTTAAAGAAATATCATTCTTATCTATATTTATCATTTTCTAACGTTCATTTATCAATTAAATTGCGTAAATTATAAAATTTGGCAATTCAAGGTTGCTGTACGGATGAAAGGGAACGCAGGAACAATTGTTGCTAAAACTCGAACATTTTTTAATGAAGGAAATCAATAATTTTATTATAAAACTTAAAAAAATGTGTATTAATCCACATTTATCAAACGCTTTTGAATTATTGCTGGAACAGATATCTCTGGTAAAGTACCATATTGATAGCGCTTTAATTGGGCATTTCTGGACAAATATAGTATAAAAAATACAACGAACATGTACAAGTATCTTTTCTAATATAACTTCTGATTAATTTATTTTCATAAAAATTGCTTTTCTCCAAAATTGTTAAATTTCATGCGCTATCGTATTGTATTTCTGATTTTCAGGAATCAGCAGAGGAAAATATTTTTACGAAAATTAAAAAATTTTTATATTAATTTGTTAATTAAGCTGTTTCAGGGAGAGATGCGCAATTTCCTTACACATTAGTCATTATTTTTAGAATATACGGCGTAGCAGTTTGTTAGTGTAGCGTAGGCGTCTTGTAAAATGAAAATGCTCTAGAGGAAAACATACTTCGGTCTCAACTGTGATGCTTGATTTTTATAAAATGAAGGATTTGTGATATTTAAATGTAGTACGTTTTCTAATTGCGTGTATTTTTGCAATGCTTTCCAAGATCAGAAAACTAATTTTTCCTTAATTTTCCGACTGTTTAGCTCAACATGTGAATTTATTACTCCCCAATTCATCTACCTGACTAGAAGACTTTCAATTTGTATTTTTCAAAGTACTTCATTATTTCATAACATTACATGAAATGAATTTCGAAAACAATCTTTACTTATTATTCAATAGTGCCTGAACTTTTTGTAATCTTCATTGGAAGTTTCTCTTTGGTTTGAAAATCAGTCATTACGTGATACATTTAATTCATCAGAATGTTCATTATTATTTTTGCTTTCCATTTACACCAAGAGTGTTGCCATTTGAATTCTGTTTTATTTATCTTCACAATAGTTGGTTGCTACGTCAGAAATGAATAGCAAATGTAGCAGTTTGTGAGGAATTTATATAGAAATTGCAAATAGAAATAATAAACGTGACACCTTCTATGCATTTATTATGATTATGCTCAGCATTTATTCCAGTCTTTTTGAGATATGTCTTTATAAGTTCAATTTAGGAAATGTTAAACATTTCATATCAGCCTCAGTATTGATAAATGGATGCTTTATCATTGAAAATAATATTGTCCAGCTTAGGTATACGTAAATTTTCAATAACATGCAACCGTTGATTTCGTGAGAAATTCGCCAAAATGGCTTGTTTGTGAAGTACACTTTTATATCAAAAACTAAAGTAAGATTGTATCAAATTTTAAAGAAATATCATTCTTATCTATATTTATCATTTTCTAACGTTCATTTATCAATTAAATTGCGTAAATTATAAAATTTGGCAATTCAAGGTTGCTGTACGGATGAAAGGGAACGCAGGAACAATTGTTGCTAAAACTCGAACATTTTTTAATGAAGGAAATCAATAATTTTATTATAAAACTTAAAAAAATGTGTATTAATCCACATTTATCAAACGCTTTTGAATTATTGCTGGAACAGATATCTCTGGTAAAGTACCATATTGATAGCGCTTTAATTGGGCATTTCTGGACAAATATAGTATAAAAAATACAACGAACATGTACAAGTATCTTTTCTAATATAACTTCTGATTAATTTTATTTTCATAAAAATTGCTTTTCTCCAAAATTGTTAAATTTCATGCGCTATCGTATTGTATTTCTGATTTTCAGGGAATCAGCAGAGGAAAATATTTTTACGAAAATTAAAAAATTTTTATATTAATTTGTTAATTAAGCTGTTTCAGGGAGAGATGCGCAATTTCCTTACACATTAGTCATTATTTTTAGAATATACGGCGTAGCAGTTTGTTAGTGTAGCGTAGGCGTCTTGTAAAATGAAAATGCTCTAGAGGAAAACATACTTCGGTCTCAACTGTGATGCTTGATTTTTATAAAATGAAGGATTTGTGATATTTAAGTACCATATTGATAGCGCTTTAATTGGGCATTTCTGGATAAATATAGTATAAAAAATACAACGAACATGTTCAGGTATCTTTTCTAATATGACTACTGATTAATTCATTTTCATAAAAATTGCTATAATAGTGACTGGTCATTGAGAATTGGACGTTCTTTGAATTTTCCCATTTTAATGAAGCATGTTCATTGCTATTCTATCTGAAATTATAATAAAGGAGTTACTTTTATTTAATAAAGCGTTGCGTTGTTGAAGTGGGAGATGAATGAAAACGTTTGCAAAAGAAATTATTAGAAGAAAATGAGCTTTCACAGTCGTCAGATGTTTTTCGGTGTAATTTCATTTCGGTTCATGTTTATGAAAAGATGTTTATATACTGCATTTCATTGGCAGTTTTAAGTGAAGCTTGAATTGCAATATGTTCAATATGACAGATATATTTACTGATAATTTGATTTCTCCAAATTTGAAAAGTAACAAGAACATTTGGTTTGTTTGGTATTCCATAAACATTTTAAATATTTTATTTAAAACATATTGAATGTAATTTCTCTTGCAGTAAAATGAATTTTATTGAATTCTTGAAAACAATTTTATGTATGTTTACTTATCGCTCGGCAAACATGTCCATTTCCAGGTCACTGAAATAACTTTATGGTAATTTGATGATGAACACTGCCCAGGGCATTCATTGTGTGCTATTCAAATGGGGAAGCGATTATTATATAAGTATTTGCTAACGTAGAACGCTCTGTCTCCACTACGCTGTGTAAATGGATAATCATTAGTGCCTCACTTATAAAAATATGTTGTGAATGCTGAAATGAAAGTACGAATTAAACCACGAGGATCAATTGGACAATTTTACGGCTCCACGTTTTTTTCATACCTCATCATCAAACTGTCATCTGTCAGGTATGAGAGTTTTACATATTTTTTGCTCTGTTTTTTCAGTTTTATTTCTCTCAGTCTTTCTTTCTTCACACATTCTGCATTAATTATAGTCACTTATTCCACCTCTTACAGATGTTAGATTTTAACTTTTCTGAATTGTAACCGAAGCCATTTCTGTAATGACGTTCAGCAAACAAACGACATTTGATTAGATACATGCCAAAT
>NW_003526944.1:1657044-1747029 GCF_000181795.1 Trichinella spiralis
TGACAGATGACAGTTTGATGATGAGGTATGAAAAAAACGTGGAGCCGTAAAATTGTCCAATTGATCCTCGTGGTTTAATTCGTACTTTCATTTCAGCATTCACAACATATTTTTATAAGTGAGGCACTAATGATTATCCATTTACACAGCGTAGTGGAGACAGAGCGTTCTACGTTAGCAAATACTTATATAATAATCGCTTCCCCATTTGAATAGCACACAATGAATGCCCTGGGCAGTGTTCATCATCAAATTACCATAAAGTTATTTCAGTGACCTGGAAATGGACATGTTTGCCGAGCGATAAGTAAACATACATAAAATTGTTTTCAAGAATTCAATAAAATTCATTTTACTGCAAGAGAAATTACATTCAATATGTTTTAAATAAAATATTTAAAATGTTTATGGAATACCAAACAAACCAAATGTTCTTGTTACTTTTCAAATTTGGAGAAATCAAATTATCAGTAAATATATCTGTCATATTGAACATATTGCAATTCAAGCTTCACTTAAAACTGCCAATGAAATGCAGTATATAAACATCTTTTCATAAACATGAAATTACACCAAAAAACCTTTGACAATTCTAAAAGCTCATTTGTTTCTAATAATTTCTTTTGCAAACTTTTTCACTTCTCTACATTTGCATAATTATCATGAGTAAAACTGAATTTGAAATAAAAAGATACGCACAAGCTGCATGCCACTTTGATATAACACATGTTTTAACTTGGTTCATATTGTACTATTATTAATATTTTGCTGCATCTTAGGTTATTAAGGTTTCTGATAGATTTCATTAAATCTTCGACTGCGAGGTTAACAGAACTGGGATTCACACAGTTAACTGGTAAGAACTGGTAACTAAGTTCAAAATCAAGCCGATCGAGTCTACAAAGTAGTGCTAAAATTAATCTATTAATATTGATGAATGTACAGTTCAACATGCAAACAAATGGTTTAGTAAGTGTTGTCATACGTATGTCACATCATCTGTATAGATGTATATGTACGTATATATGTTTATTCATTTATTTATACATATATGTATTGCAACTGCAATGTAATATTTAGAAATCAATTCTAGCAGTTAAATATATTTTGCGAATAGAACAATGCAAATCATTCATTTCAGAGTAATTATTGTTTTGTTTTGTTTTAAATTTCAAAAGTGATTTTCCTAAATAATTGGTACATTTTTAAATGTAATAAAATTGGTAACCAATTTATGAGCAGAAGCAAGAAAAAACAAACAAAATGTAAACACAATGAAGCAATTTCACGTAGTTTGCGCTGGTTGATTTGTCCCATTGATTACAATCACCCTGTTAGTATGCGTACTGACGCTTTGGGTTTTTATGGTAATATGACGTCGTAAATAGACGTTTAGCATGAGCGTTCTGAATTCACTGGTCCGAAAACATAGCAATATGAAGTGAAATATTCCAGCAAAATAAGCAATCAAAGCGTAGCGCGTCATTAGCATCGATTCGACGACATCTTTCAACTGCAATGCAAAACTGACTACAATACTACCAACAATGATAGTCACTGTATAAGAAGAAATGCTCATGAACAGTGTGATCAACAATTTCAGGTTCATCTCCTTTCTAGTCTGTGAAACGTTCACCCCTTGATGCTTGAGCAGTCGAATTTTTCGGCGAACAAATATCATGAGGAAAATGTAAACAAATACTGTAGTAATCAGCAAAATATTTACATGAATCTGCTCTATCACCAAGTAGGTGTGGTTTGTTCTACTTACATACGCGCAAAATAACTGCTGCTGCACTGTCGTGAACGCATAGCCGAGTACTTCAAGCATTGCTGTGTGAATTAAAATTAAAATTACAATAATGTTCAACAATTTTGGTTTGTAAACTTGCATGTAAAATTTTGGAACCATAATTGCCATACAGCAGTCAACAGCTGTAAACAGACTGACATCAGTCAATAAATGCAGAGCAAAATCAAAAACAACATTTTCCAAAAAACAATCTCTTTGACTGATAAACGGCACTTCAGATACGTGACGTCGATAAAGCACACAGGATCCATAGATTAAAATTCCCAATCCATAAAGAATATAATTGAAACACAACAAGCGAACAAGAACAAATTTTTTCTGCTTCCGTATAGTTTTTTGCAAAGTCATTGCAAAAAATGCACAGCTATTCAACAGTAGCGTCACCACACCAACGCCAACTGCTAGCTGTGGCACGGACGCGACTTCTTCATAAATTTTGTTTCGCAGCTCTTCAGCTAGATAAACTGATGATGCATTAGTATTTTGCATTTTCACATCTAAACAAATAAATTTCAATTTTCTAACATCCCTCGTGTTCTGAAATTTTTTCCCAAAATGCCTTTTTACAAGAATGACATATTTCCCTTTTGTTTAATGAAGTGCGCGATGCTGATGAAATATTTTAAAAATTTAAATATTATTAACAAGCTACAATTTCGATCAAAATTCATTCATTGTAAAACATAAAATTATATATTAACCAATAGAATGAAATGGTTCTTTTCATAATAATTGGAATAGTCTTGTTGAAAATGTTTTTCTAAAAAGCACAGGTACTCCAATTTGTTAATTTTAATTTTAAGAATATTATGCTAAAAATTAAAATTTTTACCAATTAATTTAACAGTATTCCGGCAGATGCACAGCTTCCTCAAGTTAACATAAAATACAGAATATGTAGAACGCTTTTTTTCAATTCAAAATCCCATTCAATGCTTTCATTTGCTTTTAAAGAGACATTTGCTAATTTTCATTTGGCCGTAAAAATTATTTGCTAGCATTTATTAACTAGATTAAGTCAATGGACGAATTTGGTTATAGCAAACAATGCAGAAGAGCCGATAAAATGACAGGCTGTATTTGCATTTAATAGCGCGCAAAATTCAAATTTCACATGTTTGCTATGACCAACTGAGCAGAACAGGCTAAAGAATGTCAAAAAACGCTTCATCATGTGTTTGTAGTTTGTTTCCACAGTCTCCCAGCAACAATTTATCATTCAACGAAAAATAATTAAGTTCAGAAAAAGCATCAGTGTAATATGCCATCATTTTATTGATTATTAAGATTAATATTACTATTAACGAAATGAATTTAGAAAAATGAAAAATTCAAGAAATTATTTTGAAATATATGCATTGTTTTCAACAAGCTTTGAAATCAGTCACTGAATATTCTTAATCTGTCGAAATGTTTCTCTCTTTAAATGAATTCAAATAAGCAATTATCAAATGAAATGCCAATTTCAATATTAATATATTCAAAACTTTGTAAGCATGATCCCAGATACGATAAACAATGTAGTAAGAGTCGTAGGCTAGCAAAAGCAATTTCATATTTCAAAAGTGCAAACAATTTAAAAGCTAATAATATTATGCAAAAATAACAAGAAAAAAACAAAAACAATTTAAATACTGACCACGTTTAAATAATAAGAATATGAGTAAACAAGTCGCCAAGTGAAAGAAGTAATATTAAAGAATATCAAAACAGCTCATTGTAATACAATGGTAGTACTATGAAAATTATATGCTTATTTCAAAAATTAAGCAGTTTACAATTGGTGTCATAATTATTCCTATAGAATAATCTGTTAAAGAAAAATTTAAAGATGAAAGTTTATGTAGATGCGCAAAAGAAGGGTACTTCAACTGCAAACAAACATGAAATGCCAAACTCACTACATGACGATGTAATTCAATTTCGTTATAATCTGATGAAATGAAATTACCAATGTAATGTAAGAATAGTGGTTCGAAAGGTGATGCACATTTATATAAAATTTAAAGACAATTAAGCAAAGAACAAAGCTTATTATTAAAATTCTTCATGAAATATAATTTATCAAGCAACAGCAAATTTGCATGTATTTGAACATTACTATCAAAATTTGCATAGAAACAAGCAATTGAAATAAATCCGCTACACATTCTCGATTATTATTTATAAAAGTAATTTAATTTGCAAGATCTAATAAACAAATATATAAATAATTTGACAAAAAATAAATGAAGCAAAATTATAATTACTTTGAAGGCACTGCGAATGAAATTCAAATCTCAAATTTTGTCGCATGTAATGATGCATGCAAAGCGGAGTTTTAATTAATTAAAAACGCGTATATTCATTTCTACATAAAATTTATTTTTAACTTAATATGATCAACTTCACAACATAATGTAATTAATTTTTTAATGCTGATTATCGCTGAGTAGTTTTACAAATTAAGAAAATGAAACTTACCATTCATAAAACGATTCGTGCAAATAAGTACATTCAAAGTAGTAGAGATGGTTGTTCGTTGCGATTGCGATGCTTTTATCGTACAAAAAATAATTGTAATGTGCACTGTATACAGAAGTATTAGTCAATTATACGGTATGATAGAAAACATTTGAAAGAAATTTCTATTTTCCTGAATAAATAACGGGCATATACTTTCACCGACAGCATTCACATTTATGAAGATCATGATAAAAATTTTC
This sequence comes from Trichinella spiralis, assembly GCF_000181795.1. Lineage (NCBI taxonomy): Eukaryota > Metazoa > Nematoda > Enoplea > Trichinellida > Trichinellidae > Trichinella > Trichinella spiralis. Next base: position 1,661,563 of record NW_003526944.1, read on the forward strand.
ATTATACATTTCAATTAACGCTCTCTGACCGACAAACTTCAAATGTATCAATTACACTGTCAGCATCATCATATCAATGAATCCATCAATCAATCAATAGGCATGAGCAAAATTTGAATAAAGGAGCAGCAATAATAAAACTGCTCGAACATTTAAATTAGTTTTGTTATATGCTCTTCATGGTGACTTCATTCGTTATTATTAATTGTTGGTAAGGGTTTCAAACAAAGATTCTGCACAAACAGAAAGACACTTCTTGTACTAGCTTTCTCATTTCATCCAACATTTAATGCGAACAAATAATAAAATAATAAAAAAAAGCTGAATGGAAAAAATTGCAACTGCTTAGCTTTCTCTGAACTGAAGTAAAGTAACCAATTTTAAAAATTCACTTATTCATTCAGATTTATTTTCAAAATCATCAAGTAATTTTCATTATTTCAATTTTTAAAGCACATTCCAGAAGAATATGCAAATTTTAATTATCACAGATTCGTTCCAAAATAAATATTTCACGCACACTGCGATCAGATAAATATGAAAAGGTGCAACCTGCGCAAATTGAAAAGCGTGCGTGCAATATAGTTAGATCATTTATGATCACTGAATTCCATAATAAATTATAAGTGACTGATTAATTACATCGCACCGAATGAAAGAAATTTGTTGTCAATAATAATAGAATCAATGAAAAAAGAAAACAATAAAGCTGAACATGCAGATTTGTTCGTGAATAAGTGGGCAGAAATATCATTGAATAAAATACCAAATGAAGCGGGCAATGCAATTCAGAGACATCTATTTATCTATTAATGGAGCATTTTATTGACGCTCTCTGGCCAATGAATACAAACAAACTGTTGTTCACTGGAATTAATATTCCAGTCAACGGATATGGAAATTGCAAATGGAAAATTGCATTCAGAACACTATTTTCCCTGGTCTTTGCTCGGCAAAGCAGCAAAGCAATTTGCGCACAAGCGAAAATGTGATTTCCCCATCTATCCACAACACAATACAACAGCCGCAACCTGATGTGGACAACTTAATAAATCTAAAATTGTAAGGCATTTTGAAGCAAATGCACATGAATGAATATAATTTTTATTGTTGTCTCAATTCAACCGTTTCAGCTACAGATCTGACCGGCTTCTGGGCTTGAACAGACAAAGCAACACCAACTCTCGATATCTTGGAAATTGTAAATCGTAAATATGTTCGTCGAAGCAATGTACGAAATTCGTCCATGCTGATCACGATCAACAGAAAATGCAATATACCACAAAAGTAGGCGATCAACGAGTACCGACTTAGCAGCATGGAGTCAATGAAATTCGGCTCTTCCAAAGATAAACTGATAACAATACTGCCGACAATAATTGTCGCCGAATATGTAGCAATGCTCATGAACAACGTCATCAACAATCGAACATTCATCTCCTTCCTAGCTTTGGATATGTTCATACCATTACGTTTCAGTAGTCGTACTTTTCGATTTATGAGAATTATGAGAAATATATAAAGTAAAACTGTTAAGCAAAGCAATATATTCGTTTGTATCCTTACTTTGGAAGAGTAATAACGAGACGTTCTCGTGCTGAAGGCGCAGAATAATTGCAAATCGTTGGACGTGTAGAAATAGCCAACAATATTTAAAACACCTGTATGAATAACAATCAGTACGGTTATCACGTTGATCAATTTCGGCTTGAATACGTGAATGTAAAATTTAGGAACAGCGACGGCCAAACAACGGTCCACTGCGGTGAACAAATTCACGTCGGTTACTAAATGCAAAGAAAAATCCAAAAGCATATTTATAAGAAAGCACCTCTTCTGCGTGATGAAGGGCATTTTCTCAACACTGCGTACGTGTATCAGACAAAAACCGTACGTTATCAATCCAAGACCAAACACACTGTAACTCAGATTCATCAAACGAATAAGCAAATATTTTTTCTCCTTTCGAACAGTCTTCTCCAAACTCATTGCCACATATCCACCCATATTTAGCAACAGCGTTACAAAACCAATTCCAATTGCAAAATATGGTATTGAATTCACCTGATTTGCAATCATGTTTTTCAATGCTAGAGCCTCTTCCAACATGGAGACATTTACAACAAACATATCCATAAAACTAACCGTTAATACAATTCTTAATAATGCTGGTGTAATTTCAAAAAATTAATCTAAAAAATGTAGGCTTTCTTCAGTCAAATCAAATTAATTGATATTAATACACACGCACTTGTAAAAATATAATTCAAAAAAGAAACATTAAACGAAGAATATTTTTAAAAGAATATCAGAATAATCAGAAAAAAATTACGTAAAAGCAATGAAGTTAAAAACAAAAAAAACAATAAATATAATAGGAAAATAAAATTATATAATTGAAAAAGTGACAAAAGCACATGCTCAAAAGTCGCAGCCATTCATTAGTAAATGTGCAAGCAGAGAGGGTGGAAGTGACAAAATTCCGTCTCTACGAGAACGAACGCCTTCAAAATTGCCAATTATCTTCACGTACAAAATCTAAGCTGATGCACTTATGGACTTAAACAGCTACACTTGAAGCTTGTTTAAAAATTCATTGCTAACAAACTTCCAATGAAATAAGCAGTGATTAATTGCATTTCAATGACGCAATCAAAATACAAAGCTTCAAACCCAAACAGAGCAAACTACTGGCAGCAAATAATAGAACCCACTAATCAGATAACAATTGGAAAAATGTTGCCTTTTCAATTTCATTAAAAAAGTAATACCTGATGGAGAATTAAATAATTCAAGTAAATTGCCACTTGGAAGAACACTACTTCTTCCAGGAAATAATTTTCATTTATTTCAGTTATCATTTCAAATTATTATTATTATGAAAAATTCCATCTAGAAAAAATGTTGCCTCTCTTCTGTTTTCAACAATAAATCTCCACACAATTCTGGCCAGAATGGTTTTGTACTAGCAATTTCGGCCCCACCCAAACATTCGTCTTGATCGTTGTAAAAAATCGCATACTGTCCGGCGGATATCGCTCTCACTGGATGTTTCAATTCTACTTGCAAACCTAATTCTGATGGTAATTTTTTAACAATGCACGACGTCGATCGCAATACGTGTTGATATTTGAATTCACATTTCAATTTTCGGCTCTCTTTCAAAACTTGAGGCTCTTGTTCTTCAATCCAATACGGTTGCAACGTTTGCACCGAACTTGCATAAAGTGACGGATGAAAATTGTAACAACACTAGAAAAAAGCAGGCAAAATTGTTGTAATCAGCATCTGCATTCGCTTACAAACTTGGAAAGATACACTGATTATCGTAAACCCACTCACAACGTAGATTGTCGAATCAACCGGATCTATCTTCGACACAAAATATGGACATTTGCCGCCGGGAATTTTGACACGTTGACCACGTGTGAATAAATGAATACCTGAAATTTATTTTATTTGTATAACTTAACTGAATAAATTACATTGAAGCAAAAAACGTGCCTGAAAATCACTATTTAAATTAAAATGTCAATAAATCTGTCAAGTGAAAAAAAATAGAGCTGCTTCATCAATAATAAATAACAGACCACACGAGCAACAAACAATAAATAAACACAAGTTTGTATAATAAAAATTCTGACAACAGACAATACGATTACAAGTGGTCTTTACATTTAATACAAATGATCTAGTAATGTATTAATGTGTTCGCATTATTAGAGGATTTCAAAGAAAATATATTATAAAGCTTTAGCAAGGTGAAATTAATGAAATTTTTAATTTATTTTTGCAAAAATACAACATTCTCACCTTCATGCTCTCCCACTTTCTTCTGCGAATCAACATCCACAAAAAATCCCTTTTTCGGCATGACATACTTGAATAAAAATTTGGTCAAAATAAAAATCACTTGGTGAACAGTGAAAATAAACATTGCATTACATCACTAATAAAATGTTTGAAGTTCCTCTTTCCAATCATGCATATGCCATAGCTTTCTTTTTTAGCATTTAGCCATCCCATGCCAATTCGCTCCGCCATCATGCGTACATCCTTCTTTAACCAATTTGCCAGTGGAAACATTGTCCGACGAAGGGATGCTTGAGGAATCTGACATAAAAAATATGTCTGATCTTTCAGCTTATCGGTCGGTCGAAAAAGCTTAGCATCTCAAAATTACAAAACGAACATCATTTTAAAGATTAGTTTAAGAGGAGAAAACAAATTTTCATAACTTCACACAAACAAACACATAACACAAACAAAAAATAAAATTTTCGTGAATAAAATCATTTTGCAATTAAAAAATTTTTCAATGAACACCACTATAAATCTTCTCATTTCTGTGCAATCTTATTAACATGTACAGTGTCATTCATTGCTCCAATCTGTTTTTTTCAAAGTCAAGTGATAAAAAATTTAGATATTAAAAACAAAAGGTAGAAGATATTATTAAAATATATACAGAAAAATAATAAAATTTCACATACTCTTCTCAGGTGAAAAGTTTTCTAAAAATCGTCCAAAGCTAGAACGTGCGTAATGCCCAGTTGCCACTGCGTCGACTTTCAGTGTATGCATACAGTATGAAAAAAACAGATCGAATTTAATTAAACGATTGCATAAAATATCAGGATTCGGAGTCTTTCCTATAACGTAACCGTCAAGCAGGTTGCTGAAAAAGAAACTGTAAAAAAATTTAACAATTACAACCAATTACAATAGGAATTACGTGAAAACGTCGTCCCAGTACTCGTTGATAAAATGAACTTCGTGAAACGGAATCTTCAAATGTCGGCAAACCTTTTGGGCATCAAGGAGATCTTTATCGGAACAGCAATAACCAAATTCATCAATTAAATCCCAGTTTTTCATAAAAACACCAATCACATCAAAACCTCTCGCTTTCAAAAGATGAGCTGTCACAGCACTGTCTATACCACCGGAGATCGCGCAAGCCACACTTTTGAACATGCTGAAATGTTTGAATCATACTGCTTACATTAAAATAACACAAAAAGTAAAAAAACAAAACAAAAATAACATCGTATTCGGCAGATGAAAAACAAATAAGCAATTTTTCAAAATCGTTTAATAATAAAGTACAGTACAACTTTGAAAATTGTGAATCAATAAACTTTTCTGTCCAAGCGCTGCTTTTTTGAATTTCCATCAGGATATTGATCAACGATGGCCCGATTCTTTTCAACTTGAGCTCGTATGTCGAAAAGTTTCATTTCGAATTCGTCAACCGTCTCCACCTTTTCTCCAAATGAATCCAATTCATCCAATTTCAAAGGTGGCAAATAAATCTCCTGAGTTCCTTCGTGAAACGCTCCAAAATATTTCATCGTCTGCTTCAAATCGAATTCCCGTAAACCATACTGTTCAGCTAACAGTTGAACATTGGCCCCGGAATTTTGAACTTCGTTCATCAGTTCCAAAAGTTTACTCAACTGAATTTTACCTGGTGGAACTTTCTCACGTGGAGGTTCGACAATTCCAAATTTCAGCTGCTTCTCTGCAGATATTGCCTTTCTGGGCAACATTCTACTGCTGTTCGACTGTGAAGATTCGACAAACGAAACAGAGCGAGTGACGGACAATTTTTTCAAATTTTCATGCAATTCAGCATTTTTCGAATGGATCATTCTTTCCATTTCTGGATAGTTCTCATTCAGCTGCTGGATACGCTTCTCTTCCGAAGGATACCGCGGAGCGGCTACTGGTGGACAATCGCCGTTTTTCATTTTATTAATCAGCAACTCCGCCCGCCTATCGACTCCAATATTTAACGCGCTGCGATAAGCCGATGATAACACTTTTCCCATCGCATCAGAAAGCAGCTCAAATACTAAATACTTTTACCAAAAAATTATTTAAATGTGAAAGTGCAACCAAACCATACGTTCCATTTATGGAACATACAATTATTAAAAAACTTATTTTAACGCAGTAGTTGAATTCTGTTATGTACAGTATCAAATAAACGAATGCAAGTTTAATTAAAATGATTTCTAATAACAAAATTTAACAATAACAAATAATGTTTAAATACATTATTTATGTTAAATTTATTCATATACAATTATTAAAAACAACATATATTGTTTTAGACTTATACGTTTTGCACGACAACGCATGATACAGTGGTTTTAGGACGCACTGAGGAATCATAATCAATTGATGAACATTTCCGACAGTTTATCTACATGCATTACAGTTATTAAATATTATGTTCATATTATATTTTTAATTTTTTATATTATTTTCATTTATATTGCTTAATTAAAAAAGGAAAAACAAAATTCAGCATAACAATTGAACAGATGCTTATTAAATACCTAACATTAATACTGATCATCGAAATAAATAAAAATTGCGTTTTAACCTTATTTAAGAAAAAAAATATAATTACACTAAAAGTACGAAGCAAAATAAGCCATATTGCAAAACAGTGACTTCACAAAAAACAATCAAACTTTTTGAATGATCAATTTTACAGTGTAACAAGATAAAAGAATGCTATAAAAAATATTATATTGATGATTAGGAAAAAAAATTGTATTTAGTAAAGTTCGGATATCTTTTACAAGATATTGCCAGTGACAAAATAGTATCAAAAAAGTATAAACTGGAATAATCCACATTACTGGTTGCCAAGTGAATATTTAGCAAAAAAGAAATTTGATGAGAAATGTGCTTGGCTTTTCAACTGTAGTTTGATTGCATGATTGATATTGAAATAACTTCACGTACACAGTAAAATGTTATGATCGTTAAACATAAATTTTCTCCATTAGCTCATCATTATCTTGAATACCACAAAATAGCTTTGCTTGTATTTGCTAGATTTAACAAGTCAACATGTCAGTATTTCGTGAAAAAAACATGCTTAAGAAAAACTATGCAATTAAATAATAAATTATAATGACGTGAGTGAAATGACGAATAAAAATATTTTTAAAAAATTAATGCCCAACATTTTTTATTCTCAGTTCTATTCTATAAATATTTTAGTTCCATCAGCATGTCGATGCTGTCAAATGCCAGTAACGCACTGCTAATTTTAACAAGTAATGATGATCAGTGAGAATGCGCATGTAAAGTATAATTTACAATGATTGCAAAATTGTATCAACTATCTGCTTCAAAACAACAGATTTAAATGTAGAATTGCACAAAGCATTTGAAAAGAACTTCATTCCTGTTCAAAATCCAAACATAGCAGCCTTTGACTTTTCGTTAAGCCAGACAACCGCTATTTAAAATTTATCTAACACTGCATTTTCCTACATTTCAAGTCAAGAGAATTTAATCGAAAACACATACTCCTTTTGGATACAATAATAAACAGCATAAAATTTATTCCAGTGCCGAAGAATTGCAAAATGAAAAAATAATCATCAAGTTAGTCAAACCAAAGTGTTAATTTCATTTTACGCATTAATTTATCTGAATTCGATAAGTTAAACAACTAAAATAATGTCTATGATGCTTGTCTCTATTTTATCAGTTGCATTTTTGGCATTTAATGACAAAATATTGTATTTTAAAAACAAAGCCTTCATTACACAAACGTAATCATAGTATGCCAAGTCGGTATTAAATTAATGTCACGTATAAATAAAATATTTTCAAATACAAATTTAACTGTTGTAAATCTGTGTAACGCGAATGCTAATCTGCAGTCTATCATATATACATTTTGCTTAAACGAAGAAAATGATACGACTTGATGGAAAGAACTTGATTTTTACTTTTCTGTAGTAGAACTGTAGAACTAGCTACAGTAAAAAAATTCCCCATCTGCATTGTTTCATCCCCGATCTCAACTAAATCTGTAAGACTGCGCAGAGCAATCTGAACTCTGAAAGCACGTTAATATCGGCTGAACATTACATTTATTTCAAAAAAAACTGATGAGCTTAAAATACAAATTACAAAAATATCTCGTTTGCAAATATCTGAAATCAGTTGAATTTGAAAATATTTATTTTTAACCGGTTGAAAACAAATTGAAAATGCTAAATAGGCAGCTGTTGCAAAAATGATCATTTTTCATTTCTAAAATAAAAGCTCTAAGTTTAGAAATTATTTCGACATCAACATGGGAAGGTTTTAATAAAACTGCAAAATTAATATCAACACATGTTGCATGCTTATTTCAAATCAGAGCCTTTGATATTCTTTGAACATTTTATTATTAATTTAAAATAAAATTTTGATGTCAATACTTTTGACAAACAGTAATTTGATAATGTAATGTAAGTAACTGTCAGAAAAATATCCCTATTCAAATATCGACGTATCGATAGACAATTATTACATCACTAGCAAAAGCGAATTTGTAAATTTAAAATTCAAATTCATAATGCGCAGTTTGAAATTGCATTTTCGATGTCTTTTATATGTGTTCAGTTTATCATCAGAAGATATTGCAAAGTGAAAACTTCTGAGCAAATCACATAAACAAATTATATCGCATTCAAAACATTTAAAAAGATTTACCTCTTTAGCGTCATTAAACAAAGTCGTAAATGCCGTATAAAAATCAAACCGAATCGCGATTTATACATGCCACTTGCTGACTTCACATTTCGTATTGCGAATAAATTTCAAACAAACTTATCTTTGCTCCTTTGCTTTAGGCAAATTTTTTCGATCACATTTCATAATTCACGGCAGTAGTAATTTTGGAACAATAACGGGACGGAAAAATTCTTTTTTCAAAAATAACATATTCGAATTTAAAGCATAAGTAATTTATAATTAAAGTTTCACTAATAGAAGAAAAAATAATTGACGCAAAATTTCCCCTCTTTTTGTCAAATTTCATAATTAAATTTGATAATAGAAGCGATCACTGAATTATGCAAATTAATAATAGTGAAACGTCAAACAAAACTGAAGAAGAGTTTGGAAATGAATTTGAATAAAGTATGTTGAATTGAAATAATATGTTGAATAATAATTAGTGGTGGTGGTGGGGTTTTTCTGAATTTGCTTTCTGTATTGTTTGTGCAAAGTTTCGCTTCATCAGAGATATATGTTGTTGTCAAACGTCGATTGAGTTTGAAAAATTGTAAAATTTTTCAAAATTGAAATTCAACAACAGCTGCAGCAAGCTGAAAATTTATCAATCGCGTTTTAGCTGTCGTCAATCAAGCGACATAAGCGCAACTCTTGTCAAAATTTTATAATATAAAAGCGTCGTTTCAGCACAGAGTTCATTTTCAAAGTGCCCCTCAACAGCAGCACTGCAAAAAGAAAAGCAGATATGGCTTTCTCAACTATTGTCGTGCTTTTTGTTGCAGCCGTTGGTTTCGGTAACAGTAGTTGGCGACAGTTTTGTGCTTTGTTATTATTATTATAATTTTTTTAATTTACCACAGAAATTTCGTCGGCCGACACATGTCCCGAATTTGGAGAATGGAAACCTTGGACAGAATGTTTATGGTATCCGATGCAGAATATTTACGACAAAATGACCGCCAGTTGTGGTTTGCCTGGACATCGCAATTTGACGAACATTTTGCCTCTACCACCGGGCTTTACTATCCCTCCACCTTGTGGTCATTGCAGTTTCAAGACCCGCTGTCGTACACGTCCGAAGAAGGAAGGATGCTAGTAAAAAGGAAAAAAAATTAATTTTTTGCAACATTTTATGAAATAAACTCCCGTTTTAGCCCATTCGACGGTGAACGAGAAATCTGCCACGAACATGGCGATATTTGCACCATAGCTAAACTGCCAGGAATTGGCTGCGGTTGGACAGTTTTGCAAGAAGTGGTCAAGCAGTGTTTGTCCAGACCTGACATACCTGAATATATGAGAGCTGGTTATAAGAAGCTGTTCCACATGTTGCCCAAAGGCCATTGTATTGAGTAAGTGAAGTGTAGTGTAGTGGAAAACGTTCGAAAGTTTATCCATCATTCCCTTTGCAGGAAAGATAATCAGTGCAAATGTTGCTGCGGAGATTACGAACCCAACGAAGATGGAACTGAATGTGTTAAACAACAAGGTAATTAGGGATATTGATAAGGATAATTGATAAGAAATATTGAAAAATAAAAATGACGACAGTTATGCTAAATTTGATTTTTCGCAGATCATCAGTGTGCCCCGTTCAATGAACCCGGAGATTGGAGTGAATGTTTGTGGTTCCCGTTGGCGGATATGTTCAAGAAGGTGCAAAGCCATTGCGGTGTCGAAGGCAAGCCTGAAGGTCTGTCTCCAAGTTCGCTGGCACCGGCCGGATTTCAGATTCCGGAGAAGTGCGGCTTTTGCTCGTTCCGCTTGAAATGCCAAAGTCGAGAGAAGAAAGAGGGATGCTTCCCGTTGAAGGTGGATAAGAAAAGTTGCGGCGCTGAAGACTGTCCAACTTGCGGAGATGTGTGCACCTTGGACAAGCAGAACAACAGCTGCGCGTTTACAAAGGCAATGGGAATGAAATTCTGGAACAGCTTTGCGCACAAAGCAAAAGAAAGCAATTTAGCTCACTGGCGTCGTGATGGTTATGCGGATCTGTTCAAATTTTTACCATACGGTCATTGCAAAGAGTAAGAATAGTTTTGAACAAAATTAATTTAAACCATGTTGTAAATTATGCTTTCAGAGTGGGCGACAAATGCAAATGCTGCTGTCATCCGTATGAACCGAACGAAGACGGCACTGCTTGTGTAGTGAAGCAATATTGTAAATCGTTGGAAGAGGTAGGAGGCAAAAAGCAGCAGAAAGATCAACCAGAAAGTGAAAAGAAAGCTGAAAATATGCCCGAAACTACTGGAAACGCATCCCATCATCAGCATCGCCATCATCACGGCGACAGTAGCAGCGAAAGTCACGAACAACATCATCATCATCATCATCATTGAAAGCAGAAAAATATTTCGTCTCCTTCCTGACTTAGAGTTTTTGAATATTATTGCTTTGCTTTAGTCATAAAATCAACGCTCATTAATTATTATATCATGCAGTTTCATGGTTGGAGGCATAACATATAAATATATACAATTATTATATTTTCATATATGATTTTCAGTGACACATTGAAATTATTCAGAATTGATCAACATTTAAAAACATTCGTTCATCACTGTAGTTTGGGGCTTATTAAAAATGCATTCATTTTAAATAGAACTTTGTTTATGATATCCTGTAAAGCACTTGCATAGATAATGTTTATCCATCTGCAAAAGCATCAATTTTAATGTTAAGCAACACAACTACTTTAATAAATATACATATTCTCAGATTGTTCAAAAAATAAGAAAACCACTTTAAAGTTTTTATAATATTATCTCCAAAAAATTGCTAAAATTGTGAATTTTAAAACTTAGCATTGTGCAACTAGATGAACTCAACTTGAAGGATCACTAGTTGGTTTCAATTTTGCATTGTTGAATTTCATCATGTTCAAATAAAATTGCATATTGCTGAAAACAACATATATAATATTTAAATGGTTGAATTTTAAAATTTTTAGATGGCTAAAACGCTTCTGCAGCAAATGCAATAATTATCAGTTTTAAAAACAGAGCGTTGACAGAAACATAAATCACCAACAGAACACCAGTTGCTACAATTGTCAAGCAATTGAACATTAGCCGATAGCTGGAAATATGTTGAAAAAAAAAGCGACAGCAGGCTATCAATTAAGCAGAATAGCAGAAGAACAAAGTTTCAAGCACAAAAGCAGCCGCCGTGACAGTAGTGCTTTTGACAAATTTCTGCTAAGCACTTGTCTTTTTCAAAGCACAACAGATGCACCAATTTCACTTTCCAACTTTTCAAATCGATTTGTCATTTCTAAATTTAATTCACTTTTCCAAATCAAACGGCAGCGTTTGTTCACTTTTATATGCAATAGTAAATTATGCGAAAATTCCATTCCATTCTTAGATTGATGATGAATGGAGCACTTTTTTGTCAGAGTACTTTTGATTGAAATTTTACTTTCGAAATTCGCATTCAACATTCTCTCACACAGCATTTGAAAAGTATAACATTGCAAAAAAACCTTTTAAAACGTTGCCAATTATGTGTAAACATACGGTTGCATTCGCAAACTGCTAAGCAAAGCAAAGCAATTCCGTATTCATCCGTTTGCAACATGTCGATACACAATTGCTTTCAAGAGAAATACTAACATTCAATCGTTACTGTTGATAAAACTATGTGTAGAGTGTAATTTTTAAAAAGCTATTTTTAGATATAAATATTACAATTCACGTTATTTTTTCCAAGAAACCAGTTTCATTTACAGATTAATATTGTAAAATCATTGTTTTCATATCATTGTTTGAATTCAAAATCACTACTTATCTGTTGCAAGTAAGAAAAAAAATAAGAAAAGATTTTTATTTATAAGTTAAAAAAATTTTTATTTTTAAAATTTATCTATCTGTTTTGCTGATGCCTGATTTTTTCATCTTAACTTTTTGCTTGAACAACACGGGACCAATGAATGAAAGAAAGAAAGAATGAATGAATGAATGGATGGAAGGAAAGAATGAATTGCTCACTTGTTCAACGTAATATAGCGTTCGCATGCCGTCAGGCTTACCAGATGTTGCAGTAAGATTTTTTTCGCTGTAGTAAAGGCTTGCTTGCACGTTTGTTAGCCTGGCTGCTTGAACGCTTGTTCGCCTGCTAGTTTGCGCATTTCTTGCTCAGTCACTATTCTTGGGGCGGTACAGGATGGAATGTCTTTACGGGCATTGTAAGTTCAGCAATACAATGACCACGTAACGACATTCTGACGTGTGCAGTTCCTCTTCTACGTAATTTGGTAAAAATTTTTACGAGAAAAACCTCACACCTCTTCATCATCTATCTGATCATCATCAACATTGGTAAGTTGTAAGACATTTTTAGCAGAAGAAAGCAAATTATGAAACAAAACCAAAATTTTAAAACAATAAATAAATTTCTTAATGTATACTTTGATAAAGTTTACAAACGCTTAAAATGCAAATTTGCAAAAAAAATTTTGATGTCATATAGCGAACAAAATTCATTTTTTTTCCTAAGCTATAAAAATATGCAAACCAGAAAATAATTTTGTCTCAGTATGTTACACTGATGAAAAAGACAGTTTACCATTATTCAATTAAACGATCATTTAGTTGTCATAGATTGTACAATTTTGTCAATTTTGAATACTGCAAACTACCTGTGCAAACGCAAAAAGCTGTGTTTAAAAGAAAACTTTAACAGTTATAAAATTTCCAAAGTTTAAACTGTTGTTATTTTTGGTGATAGAAATATCTTTTTGAAAGAAACAATTCATGCTGTTTAGTTCTATTTGAAACGCACAACGTGGTAGAGGAAAGTGCAAGTTTGTAGCAACAGTTCAAAACGTACAAATGCGGCTAAAAGTTTGCAAAAATATTTGACAAAATTAAATTTTCAACTATTCCTTTAATTTCATTTTTATCTGATTGATTTGAAATTAATGTACATCAGTGAAGCAAAACAAAAGCTTCTGCTGAAAGGAAAATATTTTTTCTCGAATCATTAACCAAGCAAACATTAACCAAACTTCAAGCAACGTTTTCATTCAATAATTGTCAAACTGAAGAAAATATAAAATTGTTCGTATGTGTAAATAAATAAATTTGTTAACGTATTTCATGGTAAAATATGAAGTTAAAGTTGCTACCAGTAACTAACCTAACTATCAATTTTTGTCAAAATAGAATAAAATTGTTAATTTTTTTACCAAAATGAAAGCAGATGTATTACTTTTTAAAATATCTACCCAATTTTTAAATATATTTAATGGTTTTTTAGTATTGAAACTTGCAATTATGACATTTAAATTTATAATTAAACCTGAAAATCTTTATATAATTGTAATTACGGTGTACTCTCCTGCCGGTAATCTGAATTCTGATGGAAGATGTGGGTGCTGGTTTTGTTTTTCCCAGCAATGTGATTATGCTAATTGCTGTCTCAGTTTCATTGCTGCTTACATTATCATGTTTGATTTGTCGCAAAGCAAATCGACCAAGTCAAATTCCGTCGAACCAACCGTCGAAATCCATTGACGTTTTCGATCAGTGTTCTTCTGTTGAACTGAAACATTATAGAAAAGTCTACGACTCGTCCCAGTTACCGGAAATAAAAATTGAAAACAGAAATGAAAACTCATCTACAAGCAAATCTCCCGAAACGCTGATCAGAATTCGCCATGATTCATTTGCGCACGAATTGGAAGCGATGCAGAGAACGCTTGCCGACAGCGATCACGACGCCAACTCCAGTTCATCAAAATTGACCGTAACGTATGCGAATGACATTTTGGACTGCGATTTAGCGTTAGCAATTGCGAGCGATTTAACATCTAGAAATTCGGTATTTTTATCCCGATTGACCAAATCGCCAGTTTCTAATCGTGCCCACAATAACGATATCATCATGTCCCCTAGCTTATTGCCCGCAATGCTTCACGACGACGTTCGTATACTGGGAAAAGAACGCACTCCAGTTTAGCCTGTTTATCATTTTTATTTTTTCAAAATTTGCAAGTTTTTACTGAAACGGCTTTTCATTCGTGTCTCTCTTTCAATGCTTTGGTGATATTTGCATTTTCAGAGTGTGCTTTTGATCGCCATTTACCGTTGACGACCGTGTCGCGTAACAATTATTACACGATGATATATGTAAAGAAGGTGGTTTTCAACTGAAAAATAATATTTTACAACGCCGGGCAGGTAGTTCTGTGATTAGAAGTGTTTGTGTGTGCTGAAATTAAAAGCTTAGTATTATTGTGTATTAGTTGTTACTTGATGCGTTGAAAAATTGATCCTAGCAATGCAATCCTAGCTACAGGGTGACAAATATTTAACCAAATAGAAAAAAAAGCAACTAGCACAAAAAGTAACGGAAATACGTTCACAATGAGGATGTGTATTTTGTTCGAATTGGCCATTTGTTCGTACGTACGTACGTATTTTTCATAAACGCATCAACGCAGTCAGCTTGCAACGAGCAATGAGAACTAGACAGCGTTGTACAAATTGTCACAGTTCATTAGTTGGGTAAATTTGATGGATGATCAGTGCATCGAATTTTGTATACTTTGTACACTTTTACAAATAGTAGCATAAAAAAAGTACTATAAACTGAAAAATAACACTTGGATTATAGCTTTTCCGTTCGTTCGGCGGCACTCATTGAAGATCAAGTGACGTTTGTGAATGGTTTCTGTTGAAAATTTTAAGATAATATTTTAAAACTGAAAGCAAACAGAAATGATTGTGCCAGGATTATATGCTGACTTTCTTCTCAAAACTAACATAAAATGAAAACACCGTCTACGATAGCATTCTAATTCATCACAGATTGCATTATTTTTCATTGCGCGCAATATTGCACAGTCTGTTTGCTGAAACAGTTTCAAATGTTTGTATTCTCAACACCATCATTGCTAATCTTATACTTTCATTGGGAAAACTGGATGACTTATACTGTAATAATAGCAGAGAGCGAGATGTTTGTTACAACAACAATTTGAACTGTAGTTCACTACATTGAGCAAACAAGTTTTATCATTGTACAAGCCGTAGGGAGCTTTTCAATAGTGACGGATAGGCATTTGCGATGCACATAAAAACGCACAACAAATTTCAAACGAAGAAAACGACTCGTTTTAAACCAAAAACCCGTTGTTTAAAATTTACGTCATACCTGATTGTTGAAAATTACAGTAATCGTTGAGGATAAGAAAATTTTATAGAAAATTATTGTAAAATTAATTTTTTTTAAAAAAATCCACAGATTTTAAACAATAATAAGTTAATAGTACTTACAGAATGAATAAAAACTGTGAATATTGAGTTGACGTATGGACGCTTTCATAATTCACAACTCTCGTCATGTAAATATTATGGGATCGTTAGTGTACTGAGTGTTCGTAATTAAATGGCTTGTCACGTCAATGGCAATGTATAGAATGGATTATTGGATAGAAAATTTCTTGATAGGCGAATGTTTGTTTTTCAACGAACTACTTTCGCTGATAAGAAATTAGTGAAAATTTGAATAAATTATACATTGTTCTTACGTATCCGATTGATTAATTTTGAAATGATGAAAATTGTTCTAAAATAGATTTCAATTTCAATTAAAAGAAGAATTAAAATAAAAAACTGAATAGAATTCACCATTGCAAAGAGAAAATGCAAGATGTTACAGTGCGATTTGAAATTTGTTTAAAATTCGTCGTCGTTGTGTATATTTAACATTTCGATTCAAAATATACACATTAGTAATAAAAGCAAAAAATGAAAAAAAAGCAAAGAACAGATAAATTGTCAAATAATGATTGTTTGTAATTTGGAAATTGTTATTAAAATAAAACCTTGCGTGTTATTTATTTATTGAAGATAGTATCAATCAATCGATCGATTGATCTATCGGTATCCGGTATTGAAAGTTTTGTGCTAATTTTATAACGTTGTATTGATTTGATTTGATTTTGTTATATTTAAAAATTTCTAGTTTACAATAAAGAAAATGATCATAGCAAACAAGCGGCATGATATGAGACAAAATTTCTGTCTGTGTCTGATGAAAAGATGACAGACAGACAGAGAAAGCTCTTCTGATGGAAAAAGCTGACGCCACCGCTGGCGTCAGACTTTTCAGCTAGAATAAGTCCGACGAGAATGCTAACTATGCTATGCTATGCTATATAACGAGCGCACTTGAAAATTTCAAATTTCAAAAGCTTCAAATGTTTTGCAAGGTTGTTGGAAAAATTGTTGAAAGTTATAAAAAGAACAACTCCAACAATTCCAGTCGACATTTTTCTTTTTTGCTTTGCTTTTTGTTCTTGATCATCCAAAATTCAGTCAGCTTACCAACCATTAGCTTTGTCGATGTGAACAAGATCAAAGCCAGGCCGCGCATCTTGTTGTTCTGACAATTTGAAATTGGATATAGCTATTCTGAATTTGGGAAGTGAGCACAGACGTTCGGGCTCAAATTGGCATTCGAGACCAGGCGGCACCGGCTTATACACATTTGAAATTGAATACCTGCGTTGAATTTTCCAATGCAAAATTGAATCCTATGCTAATTCAATTATTTTTTTTCCCCATCTTCTCCCCTACCCCTACCTCTATCCATACTGTATTTCGAACTTTTATTCTTCAACAATGTATCTCTGTCAATCGGGGCTGGCCAGTTTGCTCAAATTTCGCATTCCGCGACCAAATAAGCTAAGCAGATGAGTAAACAATGCTTATCGTTCAAAATTATAGCCGAAGACCAAAGTTGTGGCACAATAGTGGAAAATGCTTTTCAAAGACGACCGAGTATGTTGATCGACGTTCAACGTATCAGCCGGCGGCTTTGGAACAGTCAAATTTTGTCAAATGACGTCAGTGAATGTTGTTGAAACGTCCAACTTTACTGTAATACTAATTATATATATATATATATTAATATTAAAGAAAAGAAAGACGCTCAAAGCTTTACAATGGGAAAAATTTGCATATATATATTTGCGGAATGTGGAAAATGAAATTTGAATTTTGTCGTAAAACAGTAATTTCAAACAATTGTTCGCTCGTACAGTTGATAAATTTGAATTCACAAAAAAATCTCTGATTATTGATTCGAGAAAAATGTCAGAAGAAAAACTTTTTTCTACATCAGCTCTCAAAGATGATTGCACCATTTCAATGCCATCCTGTGATTGTTGATTTATTCCAATTAATTCTTTTACAAAACAAAAAAAAACATTTTCCCATTTCAAAATTCTCATGATTGGAATTTTCTATTTGAAATATGATTCAAAAAAACAAAAAGTATTTCGTTGGCATTTTTCAAAGCTCAGTACTGTTTCGTGTAGATGTTGTGAATGTTGCTTTCAAAAAAAACAACAGAAAATTATACATTGCTGCTGTTTCTCAAAGGAATGATAAACTTTGCATTTCATTGTTGTCAAATGTTTTTTTTTGTTTTGTTTTTAAATTTTATGTAAATTTGTTTTCACAAGTTGAATAGCATCAATTTTAAATTTATCTTTTGTTAGTTTTGGAAAACACAATAATCAAATAATTAATTTTGTGAAAATTAAAAGTGAAAATTTCAAATTTTGTCTACCATCTAAAAATAAAATGCAAATTGTTCAATGTAGCTGGGCCAGCAGCTGTGGAAAATACGAACGACAGAGGCCAGTCGACGTGCTTGTGACAAGCAATGTCGACCAATGGACCAATGAGAGTGGAGCGCGGGCGTTCAAGAGCGTTCAGCTCACCTGGTCGATAACAGCTGAGGAGATGCGGATCCAGTTTCGGCACTAGCGGCGCCGTGGCGCTACACGTTCGGCTAACAAAAAGCAATAAGCTAGCAGCTAACAATATTATATATATTTATATATATATATTGATATTGATATCTGGCAGCCGGGTGGAAGGACGGACGGGCGATTGATCGTTACTTTTTGACATTGACAAAATTCCATGCACATTCTCAACTTTCTCTGCTGACAACAAAGAGCACCAGAAAAGCCGACCTTGGAGAAGAAGCATCGGAAGAAGCACATAAGAGCAACGCAACTTCAGAAGCAGAGCAAGAAGAAGAAGAAGGAGAAAATTAATTTGAAACACAAGAATTGCAATTATAAAATAAGAAGAAGAGCAAACGAACGATTCAATCCCGCCTTGCTTGTCATTCACATCTGCAGTTTGTTTGTTCATTTTTAAATATTTTTCAAACTGAACAAAAATAATAAATATAAATATATAAGCCAAACACAATGTACCACAGCTTATTTTTCTTCATCATCACTGCTCCCATTCAGCCCCAGTAGTGCAGTTGCATTTGTCACTGACCGTCGTTGTCCTGCACAATGTTTCGGCTTTTCTTCAACTGGATAATAATCCGAATAATAATCATAGCACAGTTTGACAATCATATTCAGGCCATTTCTTCTTGGTCCTCGGGCATGGATACTTACATGTCCGAATCTTGGGCCGTTCTGAGTCGCATGCCGCAGCCAAGCTGTGTTGATATTCCGAGAAATTTCACCCTGTGTCATGGAATCGACTATGCCCGTATGCGTCTTCCCAATCTCGTCGACCACGAAACTCTCGACGAAGCTGTCCAACAAGCTGCCCCTTGGATATCACTGTTACGTCTCAACTGTCATCCGGATACACAAGTAAAATTTAATATTATTTTTCCATTATTCTGTTTTAATATGTAAAGCACTTTTTATGATGTGTTCATATTTTATTTTATCCTTCTTCAAGCGATTCCTGTGCTCGCTGTTCGCACCTGTATGCTTAGAACGAGCAATTTATCCATGTCGATCGCTTTGCGAGGCGGTCAAATCAGGATGTGAAAAGAGAATGCAAATGTACGGCTTTCCCTGGCCAGAAATGCTGAATTGCAATAAATTTCCAATCACCAACGACATGTGCATCCAACCGCACGAAAACTATCAAGGTAGGCTTGACAACACGGCAACAATCTTGTGTTGTATTCATCAATAATATTAATAATCATAATCATAATACACTTCGAAGTTGGGTATTTTTTCCCCGTCCATCCATCCCTCGACCTCGGGTCATGAAAACTGTCATTCAACTGGACAATGATCACAATCCCGCCCAGTGCTGGCCAAATAGCTGACCATTGTCCAGTTGGCGATGACCACCCGCGGCCGGGTAACGCCTCGGCAAATATCCACGCATAACCTCTCTCTTCCTCGTGTCCTATGGCTTTGACCGTTTCTTTGTTTTTATTTCATTTTTTCAGTGAACAAATCTTGTACCTCGTGCAATCAAGTTGGAACTTATGAAAATATTTTGGATCACTTTTGCCGGTCTGATTTAGGTAAGTTTGAAAAAAATTAACAAGTTAAAAATTATCAATTTTTCAATATTGCGTAAATTTTTTAAATGTCTATAAAAGCGATAAAAGTCACTATAAATTCATACAAAATATTCACCGATAAAGATTTTTGTAATATAAAAAAATTCAAGTACTATGAATAAATCTGATGATGAGTTAGGATTATGCAAAAACAAAAAATTGCATTAGTTTGAAAACTGGCAGATAATAGTAACAGTCGTTCTTTTATTTTTTTGTGAATAAAGAAAAATGCAATTTTCAGAGTTTTTCTCAACATGTTGGAGGGTGAATTTTTCAAAACTTGCATACATTGAACCCTACTGTTATGCGATGATGTTAGAAGAAGCTTTGTACCAAGAGTTAAGCTGCTTTTGGAAACTAGAGAAATATCAATTTGAAAATCATTTTTTCTGAAACTTTGTCTGGCCAAGGAAACCGGCGGGCACTATCAAAGTTCGTCTACTAAAATTTCAAAAAGTGCCGCCGCTTTTTAAACTAGGCTAGGCTAGCTTTTTATTTATTCATTTTGTTTTTTTTTACATTAAAAAAATGTAGCTTGAGGGATGGCCAGATTTATTCGATTTTAGAAACAGTATCCGTTCGGTGGTTGAGTTTTGAAAGAAAAAGCATCGAAAAGCCGATAGCAAGAACATCACAAAATGCCGACAAGCGGCTTGTCATTTTGAACAGCTTTTAACCGATGAGAGCAGAACCAGATGCGACAACTTTTTAAATATAGTACCGCAACTTCTAAGATGTGGGCGGGGTCTACATTCTGGTCAAATAATAAATCAGACAAAAATCTTTTTATATATTTCTGTGCGATAAAAATAGCTTTTAAACTGTTCAGTTATGGTGATTGAAATATTATTTGAAAGTACTGTTTAAGCTGCTTAACGTTTTTAAATTTGCGAGCATACATTTGCCTGTTGGGAAAACATTGATGAAGTATTGCAGGAAAATGCTCTTATCAAAATTTATATTTTTTCTTCTTCACTTAAATCCGCTCAAAATAGCATTTGATAATGATTGTCAAATAGAAGTGTATATTTTAGAGCAATCTTTGAACATTTCATTATCTACTTGTAAAAACAAATTTGAAATTATGCTAATATGATCAATAATAATTAGTACAATTAAGGAATGATATTTCATTTTTAGTATTAAAAGTCAAGCTGAAATCAGTGAGCAGCAATCACATCGTAGTTCAAAAAGCCCGTTCAATTAAGCCCCGTGAAACTGAAGCAAATTTGCGTCAAAATGACGTCGAATTGAAACTTCAGTTGACAGAAAACAACGAAAATTGTCCATGTTCATCAGCTAAAGCGCACCGTAACAAACGTTACTTAGCTATGGCATATCATGGTCGAAATGGTGTACTTGTGTTGAATTTGTTACTTCCTTGGAGAAAAGAGAAAGTTAGAATTTAAATAATTATAATTGAAATATTAATAATATATTATTATTGTTATTATTTTTGAAGCAATTCAAGAAAGCGTTGAAGATGTTTCGCAAGTTGGACTGTAAAACGTTGGGTACACAAATTCGAGAACGTGCTAGACGAGAACGACGGAAAAAGCTGCGCGCAAAAGCAAAGGCAGCCGCGGCTCGCCTTGGATTGAAGATGCCAAATCCACGGTGAACTTGTAGTGTAGATTATCATTTATCATCAACTACGTCAACTTTTTCCCCAGTATATTTTTAAAAATGAAAAAAAAATTTTCCCTTTGTTAATTTAAAAAGCAAAAATTTCACCCTTCGGTTTATTTAAAGTTTTTCAGTATTATTACAATAACATGTCCTTTTTTGTCAGTGCGTGATTTGAAACAGTTTGATGATAAGCAATAAAATATTAGTAATACTTGCATTCTACAGTGAAAATTTGAACTTGATTTTCAGTTCAAACAAACAGTGCAAAGTTTAAAAGTTTTGAAGCTTTCATTCTAACATAATTGATGGAATAATTGAATCTGTATTCCATTTTTTAAAGAAGATGAGCGTAGAAATTGAACTTCTTAAATTTTAAACTTCCTAATAATAATAATAATGAAGTCGCGTTTCGTTGTGCACGATTCAACATCTTTGAATAATTTTGACTGTGTTGAAAGTGATAAGATTTTCATTTTAAACACTTTAAAAGTACGAAAATTTAAATATAATAGAAGTACACATATACGACAGACAATTCGAAATGAAAATCAAAACCTTACCTTCCAGATTTCTTATAAAGCATAACTTCAGTGTTTGTCAACTCTTTCTAGACACATTCAACTTGCAAAATAGATAATACGCTCAGTGAATCTAAAACATTCTAATTTATCTCTAGTCCTATTATTTGCATAACGCGAATTTCAGGTTTGTTCAGAGAATTGACAACACTTTGCTAATTACAATCGTTATGTTAATTTTTGTTCTGTTGCCTGCCATACATTTTGTTATTTATCAGTTAATTTCCATTTTTTAAATATAAGACATTTTTAATTTCATTTAGCGTTCAAAAATATCCAACGTATTATTATTAAGTAAAATTTATTTATAAAACAAATTATGATACATTCGTAAATGAAGGCATTCTTTAACATTACTTTTTATAATTCCTTTTGAACTTCAGCTTTGCCCGGATAACTTTTCCCTTCAATCGTAACTTCAGCACAACGATCTTGCTTGATTAAAAAATCTTTCGCGTCCCATGCCTGTGCACCATCTTTAAACATGAAAATGGCACGATTGTGATCAATAGTAAAGCTGAAAAATATTCAGCATGTAAATTTTCTTGTAATGTGACCTTATTCGAAATTTTAGCTACACACCGTTGCACTTCAATGTGATTGTTGAACAGGCTAGTTTGCCACAGTAGAGTTATATCATCCAACTCTTTTGGTGACGGTTCTCCAGAAACTGTGACAAAAATCATCAAAGTTTTACGCTTTTTCATTGCCTTTGCCATCTCCTCCATGTCTTTAAATTGACTAGGATCAAAAGAAGCGGATGGTTTGCGTTTCCATTCTGGCAGTTCATCTTCTTCTAATGGATCATCACCTTGCTGAAAAAATTAACATTATAAATAGGAAAACTTATAATTCTTTTTTCTAGTGGAAACATTTCGTCATTAATACTTCGTTTTGGAGGAATTTTAATGTTTACATCTGTAAATCAAATAAAATTTATACAGATATGTTTAGCAATTTTACGTAAACATTCAATGCTCCATACTTCCCATTGATCGTACAAATCTTCAAGATCAGCTTCGTTATAGTCAATCAAACTTTTCTTCTTTTTAGCATTTGAGTTTTGCAGAGTAACAAAAGCGAAGGATAGAATAATGCAGATCAACATGCATGAGCGTAGCATTTATGCGGCGGTATAAATAATAACACAACTACACTTTTCTTTAAATTAAAAGATTTGTAAAAATTCCAAAGAAGTCAGTGTTAAAGAAAAACGATTTTCAAATGTTACATAAAATATTTGAGTGTGTTACTGTACACTGTATGCACAGTCTCTGTTACAATTATTCACGAGAATCTTGATATTTAAATTAATAACTGCAAAATCGTTTTAGGTAAATTTAACAACTAAATAAGCAATAACATTATTATTTTTCAATTATAGCGAAAATAAATAAAGGAACTGAAACTGAACAGTTAAAATCTCTTTCAAATAAGAAAAAGCAAGTATTAATTTTGCTTTTCCACATCTAACAACTCTTGTTAAAAATTAGTGCGCTTAATTTTTACAGAAGTTTTAATTTTCAAAGCACAAGTTATTTTAAAGTTTAATTAAATAACTTATAAATAAAATGTATCTTAAGTAAAAAACTTAATATGAATAAAATGCCAAAAATTATTGTTTAATAATAAAATACTAAATAAAATAGACAAAATGTAAACCTAAGAAAAACTTAAACTTGATTAATGTTTACTGTAATGCTTAAATGCTAGCTGAATATATTTGCAAAATTGCATTATTAAAGATTTTTTGTCATAATTTAATCTTTACCTGTACAAATGATGCTTTTTCAATTAAAAGATAGTATTTATAACTGCATTATGATATTGCCATTTAGTTGTCATTCATCATTATTTTAAATACTGTTTGACTTGTTTTCCTTTTTATTTTGCAAATTTGTATTTTATAAAATTGCAGTTCAGTTAGATTAGTTTCAAATTGTGAAAAATAGCAAATAAATTTGCTTTCTTATTATTTACACGAATATTTTTCAAAAGAAAAAAAAGGCAAACCTTGAAGTTTCAACTTGTTGTTATAGGCAAAAGTGGTTTATTAGAGAAATGAAGGATGTTGTTTTTGAAGATGTATTTCCATCTGAGGAAGAATTAAGTAGTCCTGCTAAGAGTATTTGTCCAGTTTGTCAGACATCATTTAAAAATTGGCAAAGTTTGAACGCACACAGATTACGAAATCATGCGGCTTCGAAATCTGGCGGTGATAGCAGTTATCATCGTTATTTTTGTCCTCGTGAAAAATGCAAATATTCTAAAATAGCCAAGAAAGTTTGGTTCAAATCCATGAAGTTACTGAAGCAGCATTTTCAGAAAGTTCATATGGCCAAGTTGTTGGTTTGCTCTGTTTGCAAAGATCGTCGGTTCAGTTTGCTGCGTGATTTGCAATTTCATGAAAAGGTGTGCTTGAAGAACTTGATTGAAAACGTTTCAACTATGGATATGCGAATGGATAACCAATCAGAAAAAGATAAATCGATGTAAGTGGCTGATCTACTTTAATTTATCAATTTGAACTATAAATTATATTTTGCAATTTAAATTTGTTAAATTCAACTATAGTGAATAATTTTTAAAAAATTTTTTAAATAATTAAATTTAAAAAATAATTGTTTGATTCCATAACGAATAAGTTATTGTCAGCGCTCTCCGATGACGAAAGCTGTCAGAGAAAGCTCTTTCCTGTTTGTCAAATTATGAGACTTATGTTGTAATTTGCATTTTTAAGTTAAAAGATTGTGGCATGATATTTATACAGTTTATTTTGATCAGAAAATGTTAGTGATGTATTTTCTTTATTCAGTTGCGATTTTCATTGTATTTGTTCTATTATTTTGTCGTTTATAATGACAAATTTCTTATTTAATTTTTTAGAGGTCATAATTTTTGAAATGTTTTTAATAAATTTAAACAAACTGTTCCAATTTATTTATTATTATTAATGTGACGTTTTCTTCTTCCTAGTTATTCATCTTTTCATAACCCAGTAACCTCATCGTTTGTTCATTTTCTGTTTGCATGGCTAACAGTTATTGAAAATGCGGTTGTCGACATTTGTTTATTTCTTTATTATTTGCACCTGTTCAACTGCTTGTCTAGCTAGCGTATTTGTTTCTCAGTCATTAGCTCTTTCATAGTTATTGTTAATTGCAACTACAGTTGACGTTGCACTTGAGAACTGTCTGCGATGCTGCTTGAACGTTTTTCGATTCTTGTTCTCTTGGTAAAGATATTTTTTGTACTTTTTAATTTTAATTAATTAATTTTTTAAATATTTTCAAAAAACAATTCCCAGGAACCCATCGTCGTTATGCAAATTTACTTTTCGGGGGTCGAGATTTAGAATTTTATTTTTGTTTGAGCGCGACCAGCATGGCGCCGACGGTTTATGTCTTGATGCCGGCCTGCAAGCCGGCTAAAGTCGACGCTGAAACACAGACCGATTTCACAGTGGACAACAAAGATATTCAGTGTGAAGTTACGGAAAAGTACAGTTGGCCGTCTGAAGGAGCTGGCATGTCGCATTCTGGGCAGCGTAATCCATTTGAATTGGACTCTTTGGATTTCGGTTGTCAGGCGGTCGCTTGTTCGCACGAAAGCCATCAAGATTCACTGTTGATGAATAATTTTTGCCAGACAACTTCGTTTGTGGCCGATGCGTCTGTGGATGCAAATTTGCCTTTGTTGAATGCTGAAGATCACCACCAGCCGCCGCCGGATCCACTGTTGACCAAATGGTTTTTCGAAGATGAAGCGGAAGAAATTAGTGGCACGGTTTTCAACGACATTGAAACCCAAACGGAAATTGATTTGGACGCGCTCATGCGATCTGACTGTATTTCAGATTATTTTATGGGTTCCAATTAGAGAAAATTGGATAAATTTCTTTCTTCTATATTATTATTCTTATTTAAAAGTTATATATGTATATAATATACATACGATATGTATATATATGTACACGACAAGCACGTTTTGGGAAATTTGTTTGTAGCTTATGCTGGTGTTTTGCTTGACTAACACGACAGCGGTTGAAGTCGAAGAAATGCCGGCTGATCATCCTCAAGTTTACACCATGAAACCACCAGTGAATAAGCATCCACGCGACTACACTGAGGCTGACTTGCAAGGATTGTTTGATCAGTGGGAGGTGAAGTTTAAAAAAGAAATAAATTATTATTTTTCTATCAATAAATAACTGATTTCAGGCGAACGACGATCCTCTGGATCCGGATGAAATTGAAGGTTGGCGTAAACCACCTCCGCTAGATTTGAACTTGCTCAAAGTGCATACTTCGGAACAAGCTTCGCGTATTATCAAGAAAGATCGTGAAATGAAACTGTTTGTCAAATTTGATCCCAAGATGTCACGCGCCGAAATTGACGACCTCACAAATATATGGTTAATGCGCTTTTTCAACAATCACATCGTCAGCAAAAGGTATTGGATGTTTGAAATTCTTGTTTTATTGATCATATTTTTATAGGCGGTTTTCACAAGAAAAAGAGGTCGAATTTCTGTTCATCGAAGGATCTCAAGCTTGGGATGCGTATCATTTTGTCATGGATCAAGACGAAGTTTACGAAGTGATGCTCGAAGGCAATAAATATAAAGGCAAAGCACAGTTGCGTACGGAAAATAAGACAAAAACTGAACTTTGAATTCATTTGACGAATATTTATTAACTCTCCTTTTATCAGTGTTATGTGAATTGCTGTTGCTTGATTTTTGTTTCTTTCTTTATTCTCGAAATGCAGTTGTTATTTCTGAAATAAAAGTTTTTTTACAAAAGAAAGTTATTGACAAATGGTTATCACGCTTTTTGAAAATAAGTTCTATACAATGGATGAGAAGCCACTTTTCATACCACTTACTATACGTCATATTACTACGGTGAATTTTAAAAATTACTAAGATCAACAAAGTCAAATTTACTTTCAATTTGTAATTAGAATTATTTGAATTTTCTCATTTTCTATTCAAATTTTATACATTCAAAAAGAAATATCAATTACGACTAGTTACTGTATTGAATTACAGTAACTATTACGCATCATATACATGACATAATCATAACTGAAATAGCTCTGAAAAAGGAAAAGATTTATTTTCCAGTTAAAAAATTTTATAATTATTATTTTCAATCACATTCTACGGGAGAAATTTTATAGAATGTATTAGATTGTTCTTGTGTGTCAATAATACTATCGTCGATTTGGTGTTCTACGGAATAGCAGTTAACTTTTGAAAGATTCACTTCAATTGATAATGGTCGACATAACTACTGCAGGTACTTTAATAGAATAATTTTTATTTAAAAGTGATGCTTAACACTAGTGTTATTTTAGGAGGATTTACATCATTGTTAGATGAACAGTCGGTAGCATTGCAGGTTTATGCGTTGGAAAATCTCGACAATTTGGTTCCAAGTTTTTGGCATGAAATTGCCGATTGTGTTTCACGTATAGAAGAATTATACGAGGATGAAAATTTTCCTTCGCGTAAACTGGCTGCTTTGTTAGCTTCCAAAGTATGCGTTAGTTTCATTTCAAAGTGATTTTTTCTATATTTATTTTTCCAGGTGTACTATTACTTGGGAATATACAAAGAAGCGTTGAAATATGCGCTGTACGCTGAAGAACTTTTTGACGTCAAGATCCATTCAGAATATTCAGAAACTATCGTTGGTAACTTTTGGTTGCTTGATTTTAAGTCGTATTTGTATTTTAAGCATTTTAATTTTTTAATATTATTCTAGCAATTGCCATTGATGAATACATCAAATTACGAAATGTTGAAAAGCAATCCGAGAAAGTTGGACAGGATTGGCGAAAGAACAACTATGATAGAGATAAAGTTGAAGAAAGGAGAGCAAGAATTATGAAACAAAAAATTAAAGAAAATAGAAATAAAAAGAAATTAAATATAAAAAAAGAAGAACCAGAAAAGCCGAAGAATGATGAAGAAGAGGATCGAAAAAATATTGAAGCAGCTTTAGACAAAGATTGTGAAAGCGAAGCAATAACGGATCCCAGATTGGAAGCGGTTATCAATCGCATGTTTGATCGGTGCTTTGCTGAATGTGAATTTAAGCAGGTGAGTTTTTTTCCATAATTATATGTAGGTTGTTTAATTTTTCATTTGTAAAATTAAATTTACAAATGATATATTTCTTGGTTAGATAGTTGGAATAGCGTTAGAAACTCGTCGCATCGACATGCTGAACAAGGCATTGATTGAATCGGTAAGGAGGTTATTATTTGAAAATTTGATACGGTTTTCATTTTTCAAATTATTTTAGGAAGATACTGTTGAACTTGCAGCTTATTGTGCAAAGTGCGCTGTTCAGTTTGTCCAGAATCGAACGTACCGTAATGAAGTTTTCCACCATCTTGTGGAATTGTGTTCATCCAGTCCTCTGCTTGATTACAATACGTTATGTCAAGTAATGAAATTGAAAAAATTTTCAAATTAAAATATTTAATTTTTAAAATTTGTCCAGTGTCTTTTGTATTTGGAAAATCCACAACAAGCGGTGGATTGTTTGAAGAAGATGCTCGTTGGATCGAAAGTATGGCAAGCTGTTCAAGGACTGTAAAGAGAATTTAGTAAAATTAAACTGAAACTATTTTAAGGAATCTGTTTTGGCTGCTTATCAAATAGCATTTGATTTGTTCGATTCTGCTTCTCAGCAATATTTAACCGGTATGCTGAAATGCATTTCACCTTCTGAAGTGGAGGAGAAGAGCGACGAAACAAATGTGGAAAATTCTGATTCAAAGAATAAAGTAAGAGATTGAAAATTCACCTTTTTTTAAACGATTAATCGTGTGATACTTTTAACGTGTTTTATTTTACTTCAGGGGTGAATATTTTGTTGTTTTTTTAAAATTATTCATGTAGTTGTGATTTTCAATTTTATAGACGAAAGAGGAGAAAGAGAAGAGTGAAGAAGAGTTGAAGCTTGAACCGTTGAGACGCATTTTGTCTGGAGAATTGACAATTTTTACCCATATGCAATTTCTTATTAAAAACAACCGTGCGGATTTGCAAATTTTGAAAAATATCAAAGATACTGTGCGCAGTAGCGTTTGCCACACTGCTACTGTCATTGCTAATGGCATCATGTATTGTGGGACTACTTGCGATGATTTTTTGAGGTATTTGTATAATAGAATTGTTAATTTGTAATTAAATTTTTTTTCATTTTTAGAAATAATGTCGATTGGGTCAGCAAAGCAAATAATTGGTCCAAATTTTCCGCGGTTGCCAGTTTAGGGGTGATACACAAGGGTCACGAAACCGAAGCGACTCGTCTGTTGGAATCATATTTACCAAAAGATGTAGTCAGTGCCACTTCCAGTGGATATCTGGAAGCTGGTGGCTTTTACGCGTTGGGCTTGATTCACGCAGGTCATGGAAACGAAACACTGTTTGCACGTTTGCAGCGTGAATTGAATTCAACCAACAACGAAGTACTTCGACATGGCCTTTGTTTAGGCTTTGGCGTCGCAGCACTCGGTTCATTGCGTGCTGGTATGATGAATTTATTTTAGAATGATAATTATTAATTTACTGTTGTTCTGTTGATGCTTTTTGAAGATTTGTGCGACGACCTGCGGACTATATTATTTCAAGACGAAGCCGTAGCCGCCGAAGCAGCCGGCATTGGTATAGGATTGATTTTGGCTGGTTCGTTGGATTACGAGGTTTTCAAAGAAATGTATATGGTAATGTTTTCATTCAAATCATTTTTAATTCAATTTAACATTCGAAAATTTATCATCAGTGTGCCACTGATACGCAGCACGAGAAGATTCAACGTGGGATCTGCGTCGGCATTGCGTGCATTGCTTTTGGTCGAATGGAACAGGCGAACAGTTGGGCGGATGAATTGTTGAAAGATCAAAATCCGATTCTTCGTCGAGCTGGAGTTTACACGTTGGCAATGGCATACTGTGGTTCAGGCAACACGAACGTCGTCGGTCGTTTGTTGCATCTTTCTGTAAGTGACGTCAACGACGACGTCCGTCGTGCTGCGGTTTCTTCGATCGGCTTTGTCATGTCTAGGTATTATGAATAATTCTTTTTTTTATTGTTCTTATTTTTATCTTTCCAGAAATCCAACTGCATGCCCACAGTTGGTATCTTTGTTGATGGAAAGTTACAATCCAAATTTGCGCTACGGGGCTGCTATCGCGTTGGGTGTGTCTTGCATAGCTAGCGGCTTGCGTGAGGCGATAGCTCTGCTGGAGCCGATGTTAGACGATACTGTCAATTATGTTCGTCAGGGTGCATTGATTGCAATGGCTATGGTACTGATGCAGCATAACGAATGCACCGCACCGAAAGTTTGTTATTTTACTTTAATTATATATTACCGGATATTTTATTTGACGAAAATAACTTCAAATTAAGGTGAAAGATTTTCGTGAAAAACTGATGAAAATCATCGGCGATAAGCATGAAGATGTGATTTCAAAGTTTGGTGCAATCATTGCGCAGGGTCTTCTGGATGCAGGAGGTCGAAACGTTACCGTGAACCTTATTGGTCGCAATGAAAATGTGTCGATGATAACGGCAATTGGTCTTCTTGTCTTTTTGCAAAGTTGGTATTGGTTTCCGTTGGCTCATTTCATCTCGTTGGCTCTGCAGCCGAGCTGTTTGATCGGTTTGAACAGTGATTTGAAGGTGTTGAAATTTTTTAATATGTATTACTTTTAATAATATGACCAGTTTATTGTATATTTTTATTCAGATGCCGAACATGACCTTCATATCGAATGCTAAACCGTCTACTTATGCTTATCCGCCTCCGATAGTTGAAAAGCAGGCCAAAAATCCTGAGAAGGTGGTTGCTGCAGTGTTGTCTTATACTCACAAATCAAGACGTCGAGACCGTGAGAAGCAAGCAAAACAGCAAGAACAAGAAGAAAAGATGGATGTGGTATTTAAAAGATGTTTCTTTTTTTTTTGATTTTAATTTCGATGCATACACGTCGAACGATCCACAGTATTGTGATTTTGTAATGAAAAATTGTAACTCAGGATGAGGCGGCAGTAAACAAAAACAAGGATAAGGATGTCCCTGACGCAGCGGCAACCGCTACTCAGGCGGCGCCTGCTATTCCCGTTGAAAGCAGTACACCAGCCGTGGAGAATGTTCCATCGGTGGATAACAAGGTTGCAGAAACTGCTGAACCGAAAGCTGCTGCTACCCCTGGTGATACTACTACTACGACTGCTGCTCCAGCTACTACCGATACTGTTGCTACAACTACTTCTGCTGCAGCTGTTGGTACTGGTGATGCGGAAACGGAAAATAAGCCAGCAGTAGTTGAACCAGAACCAACATTTGACACTTTGAACAATCCAGCCAGAGTTACCAAACTGCAAGTATGTAGTTTATTATATTTTTTTTTTGGAAAATTTTTAATATTTTTTTTCGGACAATTTTACAGTTGAAAGTGATGACAATGCCTGATGACAGCAATTTTATACCAATTAAACCAATAACACATGGTGGTATTATCTTGATGAACGAGAAAAGTGCCGAAGTGGCAGTCGATTTTGTTGAAGTAGTTAAAGGTGAATGATGATGATGATGATGAAAAGTTCAACTACACTAAGCCGCTGTTGCAGAGTTATGCTGACATTTTTTTCTTTTCTTTTTTTTCAGCTAATGTGGCTCTTGGCGATGAAGAGGCGGAACCAACAGCACCGTCGCCGTTTGATTATTTCATAGAAAATGAATCAAATGGTCAAAATCAAGAACAAACTCAAACGGACACTACATCCGCCGCAACACAGTAGTAGTAATGATCATAATAACAATAACAATACCAGTGGTATTTGGAGAATTGGTTTATATGAGCATTATTGGGTTTTTTAAACAAATGAAAAGATATAATATAATAAGTGGCGTATTCAGTATATCGATCGGTGTTTAAATAAAACGGTTAAAAGAAAAGTTTATGGTATGTGTGTATAACTTGTTGTTTAGATAGAATCAAGCAGTAAGAAGAGAAAAAGAAACTACAATATTGACAAAGGACAAAACTGTAGATAAAACAAAGGCCTTGTACAAAGGAAAAAAGAAGACCCGTTGTTTTGTAACATAAAAATTTGCAAATTGTTCTGTGCAATTTGCACGATGTTTGTTAACTGCGTTTTGAGGAAAATAAAGGGGATGCTGATTACAATGTAGAACAAACGGGATTGTAAAGGTAAAAAAAACTGTAAAACGAGCGGAAAGCGAAACAAAAAAAACAGCGTTATTTTTAATAATTGAAAAAAATTATATACTTGTCAAAATGTTCAGTGGAAGAAGATTAACTAATTGCCTTTGTTGAGATTAATATACTGCTTGTAATTTTCATCTTGATGATGATTCTTCAACGTCGGCCATCTCCAGGTCAACAATCAACGGTGAATCGAGCATTTCGTTTCTGGTGCTTGCCCCTCCGGCACTTGAGCTGCATGATTCAGAATCAATCGAACTTGTCGACAAGCTGTAATCGAAATTTGGAATAAATTGACTTCTGAAATTGAATGCAGAATCCAGTGGACTCTGCGATCGGAACATTGGCTTCTTTGTCGACGGTTGGTAATTTTCCAAACCTTAATTGATTTCATTTCAATTATTATTATTATTTCTTTTTATCACACATATTATAATAATATACATACAACACATTGTATAAAGCTTACTTTTTCTTTTCAATCTAGGCGACTGGACCGCTATAGGACTGACACTTCTGAAATTGAAGAATACAAAAATGAAAATTGTCATGCAAATGGATCAAATTTATACGTCGACAATTGAATACCTACCTCATTATGATCCCTTGTCTTGTCGGGCTTTCATTAGAACTGCCGGAAAAGACGACATTTCTTACAATTTGCTGCATCGATGGTGAATAACATTGCTAAACGCGAATAAGATGATTTGCATATTTATTCGCACAAAAACAGAAAACGAATGAAAAAGTTGCAAGTCATAAATATACCTTTTCTACTCGAGTAGGTGGAGAAGGAGAACAAGAAGATGGATACGAATTTGTGAATATGTGAACGGGTTCAGAAAATGATTTCGTTCTACCACGCGCTGATCCACTCGATTCCCCATCATTCTGAAATATGCGATACGTTTTTCAACTATTAGTTTGAAAAAAAAACTAATAATTCAGGTATAATTTTGTTTTTAAACAAAAACTTCTTTTTAATCTTCCGCATTCCAATAACATACCAAATCTAAAGCCGACCAGCCGGCAGTAAGGTGAGAAGCGTCAACTAAAAATTTTTCACCAGCATAGTCGTCGGCAATGTGCACTTTAACGCACGCTTCCCGCTTCAATTCTTTCAAGCGTGGCATTATTTTTATAGGTTCAAAGAAAAAGTTACTCTGAAATTAGCAAATTTTACTGTATAAATTAATACCTGAGTTCTAGTAAAAGTACGTTATTGAAATGATGTTTCAGAATGTTGCTTCCCTGTGGAAATGATGCTTCCTACTTCGTCAAAACAATATAGCTAATTGTTTTGTATGCAGTTATTATTTAACAAGAAAATGCGAAATCTCAACTGCAGATGCATCTGTCGATGAGCCTAATTCAGTAATTACTTTTCTATAAAGTATTAATATTGGAAATAACAGCTTTTATTGATCGAAACGAGCATTAATCTAATAAAGTGGAAAAATATACGAATACTTTTTTAAGTTTATTCATATTTTCACAATGCTCTGACTTAGCAATCATTATCGAATAATAATAGAAAGCAAAATGTCCAAATAAAATTTAAAAAATCTTAAACCCTAATATGAATGTTATGAGAATGAGATGCAAATTTTTTTATCCTCTTATTATGACATTAAATCTAAATGTGATGTTGCACTTTAGAATTGTTTTCGCCTGAAGGACTGACAGACAAAAATGAATTGCACAAATGTGCATTTTTATGCGCTCGATTGATTTTCTAAAACGCTGTTGGTTAAGATGTTTGCTTTGGAAATCAAACAAACCAGATGAAAGTATTTCTATTCTCCATGCTAGAAGCTAAAATGAACACATCTGCGACGATCTAATCATAACTATTTAAACAGGACGATGCCGGCAGAAATGAATCGTTGGAATGCAGCTTGTGCAAAGTATGCGACAAGCGCAAAGTGGTACGCCTTTGTTCATTTTCTGCCACTAAACTAAAAACGACGTCTAATCAAACTGGCAAAAGCATAGTTTGATAATTATGGAAAATTTCATAAATGTACAATTGGCAAATAGATATGCCAACGTTGAGACAAGAAAAATACACCAAGAATGTTCTGAAAAAGCATCAGCTTTTGCGCGATCATTGCACAAATGCAAATTTGCAAAACAGCAAAATTGATCACAGTATAGATTTGTAGAATGGAATGGAAATTTAAAAGAAAACAAAGAAAAATACTTACAGAAGATGTATTTTCCGTGAATGAGCCGCTTCTGCACCGATTTCTCGGTTGCGGTTTCATATAAGCATCCGTATTGCTCATCGAAGGAAATTCGTTTAAACTTTGCGTTGACCGTGACATTTCGGCTGATTTGTAAAATGATGTACCAGGGGCTGAAGAAATGCAAACCCCAGATGAAGACAGCCCCGGAACCCGCGTCGATGATCCCATATTGAAGTCATAGTTTCCAGGCAGACTGCGTGGTCGTGACATTTCACAATCGTCAGAAGATTTTCCACGACCAATTCTCGATTGATTGTCGCAGTCAATAAGATCGTCCATGCCGAAAGCTTCCGCTTGCATTTCGTACAACTAATACGCAGTTATCTATTTATCAACTACGCAACAGAGCAACCAACTTGTTTTCACCAAGCGAACAGCCGTTGACAAAATTTTTTAATCAAAATCTAACCTGCATTACACACAGTATGTTTTACAGCTGCTTTGTTGAATACTGTACATGATATTACTTTTGAATATGGCATAAAAAATGACGAAAATTATTATAAATAGAATATACAATTTAAATTTTAAATAAATATTAATTTTTAATAAAAAAATAATTTTTTTATAATGAATAATTCATGAATTTTCAAAACCAAATTTTCTTATGTTGTAATTTCAAAATGTGTTATTTCTTAAAATGTATAATGTAGAAAAAAACATTCGAAACATTTTTCTAAACGTATTTATTTTTTATTAAAAAATTTTTTATTTCATTTTTTACAATAATTAGTACAGTACTTTTACTTTGTTAAAAAATAGAAAAATAATGACTGGAAAAATATTATTTAAGAAATATATTTCAAAAAAATAAAAATTAATAATAAAAGTAATAGTAATAAATGAGCAAAACAATTTATGTTTGAAAAAGACTGTTAAATTTATACTGATTGTCATTTTTTTAATTTTAGGATAAAACAAGTGTATTTATTTACTTTAAATTTATTTTTATTTACATTAAAAAAGTAATAAAGTAAATTTTTTCTATTATTTGCGATTATGATTAAATTATCTCAGTTCTTTAAATTGCAACATCACAGTATGATATACACGGTTGACCTAATTGTATGTGAACTTGATTTTCCTGTAAACCGCCTTTGTAATTTAAAGTTTCGTGAAATTTGTTATTTTAATGTAAAAATGAACCCTTTAAAGCTTCGTTGTTGTTTAGTGTTCAGTGTCAGCGCTGAATTGCCTGGTGTTTTTGTTCTTTAAAATAGGTTCGTAACTTTGATTGCTTGCTTTTCGTTTAATTTTTTTCAAATATTTGAAAAAAATATTTTATGTTTAGAAAAGTTTATACTGAAGTAGTATGCCTTCAAATTCGTTCGAAGAAGAATTTTGCAAACTATCTTTAAACTCTACCGCAGTTTCAGAATCTTCGAGAGCAAGCGAATTGTTTTCAATTAATGAACTAGAGATGTATGTTTTACCTATTATATGTATTATTATTATTATTATTATTGTTATTATTATTTAGTTGTGATAAGTTTCATAACTTAACAAGAAGAAAAT
Source organism: Trichinella spiralis (assembly GCF_000181795.1). Classification (NCBI taxonomy): domain Eukaryota; kingdom Metazoa; phylum Nematoda; class Enoplea; order Trichinellida; family Trichinellidae; genus Trichinella; species Trichinella spiralis. The sequence goes on from NW_003526944.1 coordinate 1,697,687, forward strand.
CATTTTCCCAGCAAAGTGAGCTGAGCATTTCTTCTCGAAGTATTTCATCGGTGTCTTCCACTGGAATTCTTACTGTTGATAAAGAATACAGCGGTAAAAATTGCAACATTGTTCGTGCAACATTTTGTAGTGAATTGTTCAAAATGAATTTAGGCTTGTTAGCCAACGTGGAAACTGCTCATCAAAAACTCTCACAGTTGGCTGAAAAGCAAGCAGCGTTGGGAAAACAAGCCAAGCGTCTCGAGAAGTGCACTAATCAGTATGCAAATTTATTAAGCGCGGCTCGTGCGGCGTCAGAAATTTCAGGTTATCACTTGTGATTTCATTCACCTGTTTAATAATAACAATAATAATCATAATACATTTTGGATTCTTTTTTTTAGCTCCTGTTGGAAAATTTCCACCACCTCCGAGTTCGTCGTCTTCAAAAGTTTCTAGTGTTGAAGCTATTCGTGATGTTCGAATGAGCAGAAATGCTTTTTTGAAAGAAATTGCTTACACTGAAGCGGATTTGCCAACTCCAGTATTGAAAGATGTCGCCCGGCCGCAGCTTCTGTTCAACAACGACGATGCAAATTTACTACCGGAGGCCACTCCTTTGGAGGAGGATCTTGTATCCACGTCGAGCAGCACTCGAAGCAGCCTTAGAGTTTCCCTTCGTTTGAATGAATCTCAACAGGCGAACTTGGATGCATTGAAGGCATCGTTTCGGTCGGTTTCAAAGCGCATCTCTGGCTTTTCTCAGCACGATAAGGAAAAAATTTCCCCTTCAAATTCATCCTCAAAACGTACTCACTCTGAAACGCCCATCAAAAACATTGGAAAAATGGTACGTTTTTGGAAATTTTAATATTTGATTTTCATACATTTGTTTATTTTGCCCTTTGTCTTGTTTCTTAAGTATACAAAAGATGCTAGACAATCTTCCATTTTTGATTTTCACTCTGATAAAGAAGTGGATAAACATTCTCATGTTCAAAATTGGGTAGGTTGATTTATTTTACTTGCTGTATTAGTTAATACTCAAAGTGTTGCAATTATTTAGGTTAGTCGCCAAAATGTCACCAAATCGGCTTCTTTTCACTCACTTAATGCATCAATTATTATTGAACCACAGCAGCAACAGTTGAAACATCAGGTATTGTATAAAGAATATAATTTTATAATTAAGCAAAACAAGTCGAACTATATGGCAGTTAACATATGCATGTTGTGTATATATATATGCGTGTATGTATAGGATGTAACAGTTGATAAGAAGACGAAGAGTAGAATGGAGGAGGAGAAATGTGATGTAGTGATGCAAAATAATTTTCCTCAGAAATCAAAGGTTGCCTTATTTCCCTGTAATTTGTCTCCAATTCCACGTGTACAGGTAAAAACAGTTTGTTGAAGTGAAAATTTCCTTCATCTTGATCTTTACTTGGAATCTGTTCTGTTGGTTTGCAGAAATCTGTTGTCAAAGAGAAGCAACGTTCACTGGCTGAACAGAAGAATGTTTTGTTCAATTCTTTCCAAGCGCTTGTCCACAACGATCCAAACGACAAGCTAAACGAATCTTCTCAACGTTCAGCTTCGGTCAAATCATCCCAAGTAAGCTTTCTTGGGATTCTTTTCTGTTATGGATTTTTTTTACAATTTTTTCATCTTTTCAGAAAACCGAAATATGTTTCATCGATGAATACGTTGAACGTGAACTACCTGATGTGAAAGTGGTTTCGAATTTTTCTGTTAAACAACGCAAAAGTGTCACACCGAAGAACGACCATACTGTAGCGTCGATTCGATTCCCTTCAAAGCTCCCATTTTTGCCTTGCAAAGTTGGTTGTTTGTTTTTTTTCAAATCACGAAGTTTATGCAAATTATTTCGTCTGATTTTAATTTGTGTATGTGAGTGTTTGTTTTTCTTTTCAAGACATCCAATAGTCACAGTTTCTACGCGAATGTGCAAGAATTGTTGCAAACTATCAAATTGAACGCTCCGTCGTTGTATCAATCTTGTATTCGTTCAAAAATTCCACTGGAAAAGGAAAAATTTATTCCAAAATTTGTTGAACATTTGAAAGAAAAAATCGACTCGCTTTGTTCTGAAATATGCGCCGATTTGAGGTTTGTGTAAAAAGAATAATTTTATTATTATAATTTTTCTTTTGAATTTCAAATTATTCTGCGCAGAATGTTTGACAAAATTGAAGAAGAATTATCCGACTGTGTCGATGAAGATCGACGACAAGAACTCATTGTTAGGCGTGCCCAGTTTGCCAAAAGCATTGCAAATACCGACGCAGAGATACGGTTCATGAGAAATCATTTGGAAAAGGTATTTGAATTGAAATATTTAAATTTTGTTTTGTTTGAATTTTGTTGTTGGTGTTAATTGTTTGTTTGTTTCTCATTTACAGCTAGAAAAGGATTGCAACGGGAAGAAAGAATTTCGCAGTCGGTCAGTTTCTCCACTCCATTCCAAAGAATATTTGTTGAATCACATTTATCAGCCTACTGTATCGAGCTTGAACAAAGCGCGTCCTTTGCATCACAGTGCCTACCGCCCACGTGGAAATGTTTGTCAAACTAGAGATACACTGCGTGATATCAAAGCTATACAAGACATAATCAAAGGGAAGTTTAACTGTTGTTAACTGTTTTTATTGGTCTTTTTTTTTATTTTGCTCTGTTCTACCTACATTTTCTGACAATGTTAACTTTAATTTGTTGTTGATTAATTTAATTGCATCGATGAAAAGGAATTAATATTAAATAATAATAATAATGTTTATTTTTTTTAAAGTTTATCATATTATTATTGCACAGACGTGTTCAAATTTTAAATTTTTAACAAATGTAAGACCACAAACTGTTCATTTACCAAGAAAACCAGTTTGGCAAATAGTAAGTTAGAAATGAATTTGAATTTCATTTTTTGTAATATCCTGATTTAGATGAAAACTTTGAACGCAACAGTCGTATCATAAAATACAGCAAAACAGCAATCGAGGAGCATATTATCCAGACAATCAGGCACAGGCTTATTTGATTCCAATCCAACCAACCGTTTTTGTCTTGCCTGTATTCGACTGCGGCGTTATCATTCCAGAACCGTTGAAATTTTGGATGAATCTCTTTCAACTCTTTGTCGTTGGAATTCATTTTCAGTTCGGAGTAAAATTTGACCAAAAATTCCAACACTTCCCCATTATTCCAAGATTGTTCATCAGAGCCACACTTGGGACACAGTGAATTTGGTGGAAATTGTTGCTTGGGATGTGTCGGATCTTCGCTGGGCTTGCCTGAATAAAATGACAAACAAATCATGCACATTGAAAAAGTGGACAATCTATGAGAAAGAGAGAGACGGAGCAGTTGAACCTTTCAGAAAATAATTAGCACGATTATGAGAACGCCACAGCCAAAGCACAACATCTTCGGCATTTTCGACGTTTTCGTCAATTTTTGCCGCTCCTTTTCCAAAATTTGTGGCACATTCTTCGCAGCCGAAAAATTCCCTCACGTAACCGGCAATATGCTTGAGCACAATTTTCGGATCAAAATTATTCTCTACAACAATTCCCAGTTCAGTAGAAAAACTCATCCGCTAATTACCGTAATCAATCACTTTTCCCGTCCATTTTGTAAGCATTCACAGTGACAGTATGGAAAAGCATCCACAAACCGCACGGATAGCCACGATATTCAGAACTGCTGCCTTTACATGTTACCCAGTTTATCGCTGATGGAAAATTTTCCCCCTGAAAAAAAAGAAGGTAAGCGAAATAGCATTTATTTTACTTTATTTCTGTATTAATTTATTATATACCTTGACCATTTGCAATTGATGGGAAAAATCCTTTGACAACACTTGTTCTTGGTCAGAAAACCACTGAACAAGTTGATCAAGCACTTTGCTTACAGTCTTCATTTCGGGAGGCAAGTACTGCAATTGCAACATTATCAATCAATGATATCAACAATCAATCAAATAGATTTTCAAATTTACTTTCGCAGTTGTGCTCAAGAAGTTCTTCAACGCTGTTAATTTTTCACCTGTGATAACTTTTCTCATCGGGATTTCATGTTCTAGCATGTAGCTGAGCGCAGATTTCAAATCGCTCAAATGTAGCTGTTCTTTAGGAGCGACAAAATTATCATTATTCACTCTGAAAAAGAATTAATTTAATTTTCAAAAATGCATTTTCATAATCTCTTTCTTCTTCTCTTTACTTCTTCTTTTCATCCTTCTTTGTGTCTTCAATTTTCTTTGTCAAATCAACTGAACAATACACTCTGACAATTTCACGCATCATATTCAAATTTAAGGGTTTACTAAAAATGATTATATTTTTTTTCAAAACAAAAGACAAAACGATTAAACAATTTATAATGATTTACGGTGATTCGTAGATGCTTTGGTATTCTTTGCGCTTGAATATTGCCAAAGTAGGAACATTCAACTGTTGTTGTTTAGCATACTGATGCTGAGGTGTTGCCAAACGAACGAGAATATTTTTATATTTCATCGAATCCAATACTAGCTGTTCTCCAAGAAATTCTTTTGATTCAGGACTTTGGAAGACAATTACAACGTTGTTCAATTCTTCTTCATTTTCAAATAATGATTCACTGCCAGTATTTCTAATAGAAAGTATTCAAAGATAATACTTTGGATAAGTTAGTTGATCTAGATTAAATTTTACTCTTCAATGTAATTCAAATTTGGCCATTCACTGTGCTGTTTCTCTTTATACTCTTTCACAATGAGTTCCGTTAACTTTGTGAGCAACTGATCAGTCGTTCTCGGATGATCTTCAATGAATACTCCATCGTTTGCAGAAGAGCTTTTCACTGGAAAGTACTTAAACAAAAAAACGGAATAAACATTATTACAAAAATATCTATCAGAATATATATCTTATTTTTCTTTGTTATAAGGAGAGGTCAAATAGCCGATTATACTTTTGATTTTTCGACAATAGTTATATTTTCAGCTTGTATTGAAAACAAAATGAGAATACATTACAACAGTTCAATTTACCTTCAACGATGGAAATAGTTCTATTGAATGATCCGTACAAAGATCATCGTTGTCATCATCAGCACAGTCAAGGGCAGCAAATTTGACCACACGTGACCAATCTGTTTAGAAAAAGAAAAGGAAACCAAAATGGACATTTAATATTTACTTGATCAACAAACAGTATAGAAAATTTGCTACACTTGCCTGCCGTTTGCTGTGCAAATTCTTTATATGTAGGCGCAAAGCTGATACAATGTCCACACCATCTGTTGTAATAAAGTACAATATAAAGAACAGGTTGATTGTAGATAATTTTGTCGAAATTTGTTTGGCCGAGAATATCAACTTGATCTTCTTCTGTGAACAAGCCTCTATCTGGTACTTTGGCTACATTTCTACTTTGAGCTAATGGTAAAGTTAGTAGTAAAAATGACACAAAAAGTTTATCCATGGCGCAAAAAAACAAGATACAGGCGTGTGTGTATATCGACGAAATTCAGTTCTGCTGATGTCTTCTAGTGTTTCGACTGAAAATTTTCATTTCAACATAAAAATGATGCTTATGGTGTAAATATTACAAATATTACACGTCAAGTAATATTTACGTACTGAAACAGTAAAATAATATGGTACATTCACTTGTTTAATCAACTGTGATTTTGGTTTACGGTAGTATTGCAGGTAAAATAAATAATTATCAGGCACAATTGTTTTTACCAATTGTTATGAATTTTTTGAGATGGTGTAAATATTTTTCATTGATGAAATAATTTTATAAATAGAAAATAGTAAATAACTGTTATGATTATAGAAATATTTTTGTTTAAAGTATTAACTTTTTGGAGATAAGTTTTAGTATTTATAGTTTTAGATCATTATGTATTTGGAGCTTTTTGACGGTTGAAGTGAAAAAAGATTTTTTTGTTTGAAATTTAATGAAGAAAATTATTTTCATTAAATAGGAATTAGGACTTGGGAAGGAAAAATGTGATGTCAGCCAGTCGAATGCGGTCATTGGAAATATCGTTCGTGCATTTTCATGTATTATAATATTGTGCTTTCTTTTTCTTCCTCTTCTTCTCAGTGGAAATTAGATCAAACATGGAAAACCATTAAAGCATCATGTTTTTTTTGCATGTAGTTTTTTTCTTGAAAAAATATTCAACTCGTGCATTGGATCGAGTGGAATTGTCGGCAAATTTCCCTTTCTTTGCAACCCACATTGACTCTTTTTATTTGCAATTTCATCATTTGGAACACGTATGCTATTATTGTTGACAATCTTCTCTGCAAACACAAATTTTGACGTGTAATTTGTTAACAATACTCTTTCTCTCTTTCTCTATTCACTGTGTCAAAATTATTCTCTTTTAAACTATTATCAACTCTACTGTTCCAATTGAATAAAATTCTACGTTCGAATTTTGTATTTTTATCATTGCACATTTATGATTATCAGTTTATTTTTTCTCTATATTTTTCTCTATCAAATCACTTGTGGTCAAACGTTCACTGTTTTCTAATACAAATGTAGAATTGTCTCTTTGTACTTGTTGGCATTCTAATTTCAAATAAATTCAATTTGAATTTCTTACTGTAAGTCTGGTTTTCGAGTGTCAACAACCGATTACTACAACTCGCATTATGGTAATACCTTTTTTCTGCTTTTCGATTATCTGAGTTTGTTGAAACGACAACAACAACAACAACGGAAATTTACTTTCACGTGTTAAATTAACACAATCGTCTTGTAGTGGTGAAATGATGTCATGTTTATTGCTTGGATATGTGATTTATTTGGGCAACTGGGGCGTTCTCATTTTTCTGGTCATTTGTTTCTTTCCGTTCGGTTTATTACCAACAACTTCAGATATTGATGAGCTAATAATTATGTAAAAATAATCATTCTTACTGGTGGATTTTTATTTTTGAAAATTATTTGTAGAAATAATAAACTGAACAGTGTTTCAGTTCATTGAAAAATGGTAATAGTGAAAAATCATCATTGATGGTATTTGGAAAAATTGAAGAAGAAAAAAAAAGCAACAACTTCAATTGAAGTCCATTTGTAAATGTGATTTTTCTCTCTCTCTTTCTGTGTGTGTAAGTATATAAAAAGTAAAAAAAAATATTTTTTTTAAATTTATTTGAATGGCAGTTTGGGAAAATTGCATTTTCTAGTGATGAGTTATATTGTGTGACAGTTTTTTGAACTGTGCTACCAGTAGTGCACTTCCGGGAACGGAGATTGTGTCCAACTGGCGCCACCTACCGGACGATGGTCCGGTTTACGCACGGGCTTGGCGTCCCAGTTGCCTGCCGGGGGCTTGCATCCTGTTGCTAGTGTGTTTATTTTTGACTGGGCTGAAACGTCGTCGTCGTCGTTGATTCTCTTCCGGCGTTTCTCTTAATTACCGGTGCCATTTTTGTTTGTCGGCTCGATGGTGCATCGTCATCATCACGGATATTGATCACAAATCACAAACCAATAGTCATTATTATTAGTTTTTTTTTCCCAAAATGATGCTGGACAAAGTGGACGAACAATCATCTTCATCGCAGACCGGTGAAAAGTGTCTGGATTATTTGGAACGTTTATTTCAACGTCACGGTGAATTGGTCGGCCGACATCCGGCCGTATTTTTAATCGCGCCGTTGTTGGTGGCCGGCATGTTGTCCATCGGCGTGGTCAACGTCCAAATGGCCGACGATATGCGACAATTGTACACGCCGCCGGGTTCCGTTTCTTTGGACGAATACCGTCAGCACAGCCAGTTTCTCAGCGACGGCAACTATTCGACCAGCGGCGTCTTTTATATCGGCATCGCCAGGCGGGACGGCGGCAATTTGTTGCAACTCAATTATGCAAATTTTATCGATCAACTCAACCAGTTCGTCTTGAACAATTTGACGTTCAATTTCGAAGGGAAGCTGTTGTCGTTCAACCGCGACGTCTGTTCCAAGTCGATCTCCTGCACGAAAAGCAACGAAGTATTTCGGCTGATCGTCGACGCCTACTTCAACCCACGACTCACGAGCAACGCCGACGTCAAGTTGACCTATCCGGTCGCTTCTATATTCGGCAATCGGATGTTCTTGGGCGGTCTGTTCGGCGGGGTTCAAACCGACCCCGCCCAAGGGGGCCGAATTTCGTCGGTCAGCATGGTTCACCTCATCTACCAGTATCCGACGTTCGAACGGCAGAAGTTGGTCGACTCGTTCGAAAAAGCCGTGCGCGACCACTTGGCCACACTGGTCCTAGAGGACCCGTGGAACGACAACCTCGAATTCCACACCTACAGCTCGTCGACGCTCAAGGACGAAGTGTCCAGGACAACTTTGTACGCGTTGCCGTATTTTCCGATCAGCGTCCTGCTGTTGACCGCACTGCTGGTCAGCGTGCTCTGCACCGGCGATTCGACCACATCCAAACCGCTCGAAGGTCTGGCCGGTCTGGTGAACAGTCTGCTGGCGATAGCGGCCGCGTTCGGCTTGGTCGCCGCCGTCGGCGTCCCCTACAACAGCACCGTCACGGTGGTGCCGTTCATCACGTTGGCGTTGGCCGTCGACGACACTTTCATCCTGCTCGCCGCCTGGCACCAGACCGACCGTCGTCTCGGGCCGGCCAGCCGTCTGGGTTTGTGTCTCAAAGAAGCCGGACCGGCGATCACGGTCACCGTCTCGACGGACGTGTTTTCCTTTTTGATCGGCGTGTTCTCTTCGACGCCGGCGGTATCGTCGTTTTGCATCTACACCGTGGCGGCGATCTTGTTCGACTACATTTTCCAGTTGACGTTCTTTTGCGCAGTTGCCGCCTACGGTGGACGTCGTGAAGCCAACTCTCGGCATTGTTTGTTCTACTGGAAGACGGTGGACAAGCGAACCACCACGACCACCACCACAACCACTGCCCCTGCTCGAGTCAATCCTGTTCAACGTATTTTGAGCAAACTTTATGCACAATTTTGGCGATGGCCCGCAAGTCGACTTTTCGTACTGGTCATCTACGCTGTCTATTTGGTGGTCAGCTTGTACGGCGCGTCGACCATTCGGGTGAATTTGACTCCCGAAAATTTGCTCGTGACCAATTCACCGCTCAAACGTTACATCTGGCTGGCCGAACAGTACATCTATCCGCAAGGATTTTCGGCCGACGTCTACATTTTGAACGCCCCCGACATGCGCAACCGAACCCAACTGCAACGGGTCCAGCAGTTTGTCGACGAACTCGAACACAGTCGATTTGCCGTCGGCCACGATTCGACTTCTTTTTGGTTGGAGCCGTTCCAACGGTACATGCAACACCTCGGCGCTGACGACGACGAATTCTACGACTATTTGAGCGACTTTGTCCACTTGTCCAGCAACGAACGTTGGACCAGACATTTGAGGTTCGACCAGCGACCCGGACGTCGACACTTGTTGACCCAGTTTTCGTTCACCACCGGCTTCAAAATCACCGACTGGGTCAGTCGGTCGGACATGGTGGTCCAGTGGCGCCAACTTTGCGATCGCTACGCCGATCTCAAGCCGGTCGTCTACGACGAGTACAATTTCATCGCCGACCAAGTGGTCTCGTTGAAAACTACCACTCTCCAAGAAGTGGGTGTGGCGTTCTGTTGCATGGGTCTCGTCTGCGCGCTGTTCATCCGCCAACGCGACGTCCTCTTCTGGGTCTTGTGGAGCTTGTTCAGCATGGATTTGGGCGTCATCGGCCTGCTGGCACTCTGGAACTTGGACATGGACCCGACGTTGGTCGTCTCGGTACTGATGAGCATCGGCTTGACGGTCGACTTCACCATCCACATGGCCTACCACTACCATCGTCACCACGAACAGTGCTGGATGAAGCGCATGTTGGCGTTGTTCGACGTGGCCGGCTGGCCGTTGATCGAAGGCGGCCTGTGCACTTTGTTGGCCATGTTGTCGTTGGTGTTCGTCTCGTCCCACGTGGCGTCGGTTTTTTTGCGAACCGTCCTGCTGGTGGTCATTTTGGGTCTTTTTCACTCGTTGATCGTTTTGCCGGCCTTGTTCACGCTGACCCACTGGCCGGAGAAACTGTCCACTGTATCCTCGCTTGTAAGTAGTAAATTTTAATCTTGTGCTGGGCTGTTGTTGCTGTTGCTGTTATTTCTAATCAACGAAACCCAAATTCAAAAACATCCCTCTCCTCGGATCTCTCATTGTTTGCCGTTATTATTCAAATTTTTCAATTTTACTCAATTTTTACTGGATTTATTCTTTAGCAGTTGTATCATGTGTGTGTATGGGGTTCGGTGAATCATTCTTTTTTTTCTCACTGATCAAAAGAATAATTAATTATTCATCATCATCACTTCTTTTTATTTTTGTCACTTTTTTTAGCGTGTATTTTGTATATTGTTAATAAATGAACATTTCATTGTTCCATTCAGCTGTATAACATCTCGCAATCATAACCGTAAAGAACTTGATTGGAAAATATTTTCATTTACAGTGAGTGGCATGGTTTATTTCATTTCAATTCAGTTCACTCACTGACATGTTTTCTGATTTAAAAGAGCGTATCGAGCGATGAATGAATTGAAAAATTCGACAAATTACTACTGTTTCACTCTTCTCTACTAAACTATTTATTTATTTATTTATTTATTCATCAGCAAAACAAAATCGTTACCAAATGGTACAAATTCAAATACGAAATGAAACTATAAGCAACAACATTTAAACATCTGAATAGGAATTTTTTGTTCTGATTGTTCATTTATTGATTATTGATTTACTGAAGAAAAACGACACCATCGACACGCATTTGATAAACATCCGGAATTTGATTTTCTTTAATTTGTTTTTTATTTTTACTTTGAACAACCAAATAATCGATGAACCTAAATAACTTTTTCTTGGATACTGTAATATTGGGGTCAGTTTCAATTTTTTTTTCATTTTATTCAATTCTGCTGATTACTGGAAGCAATTGGACAATTATTTATTCGTAAGCAAAGTTTTTCGTATCAATCAGGAAAATCAAATTACGTGTCTTTTTACAAAAATAGACCTGAACAGCTGCTTGATAACGACTGCGTCATAGGATGGGTTTGTTAGTTGTTCAAAATTCGTACCAACCAAATCAATGAATGACAAAAATGACAAGATTGTTGTAGTGATAATTTTGAAATTTTTCTTCATTTAATTCAAATTCAACAACTTCTTTCTTAATTGTGTATTACTAAATTTCGAAATTGATTTCATAATAACTTTTCCCCTGTCTTTTCGAATAATTTGTTCTGTTCTATGTATTCTTGAAATATTTGAAATTATTATCATCAATTAAGTGAACAATTTCCATTGCAATTAATTTGTAAAATTCCCCCAACATGCAATCTTCAGCATAAACTGTGTTAGCATCGCTTGAATTGTTATGTTGAAATTGATGAACTAGTTTTGTTGATCAGAAAGATTCAATTGATGAAAAAGTTTCTTTTTTTTTGATATTTCATTCACCATCATTATTGGAAAATAGATATTTTGTTCTTGTGATTTTCAGAACAGTTTTTATGTAAAGTAAAATTTGAAAAACATTTAAAATAAGAGCAGTAATTTTCTTACTGTAAAAGTTGTATATAAAAAGTGTTTTTTTCTATTTTCTCAGTTGCAAAATGATAAATGATGTTCTACCTTTTGTAAAAGGTGTTTTATATTCCATTTTGCTTGAATTTAACGTTGAAACAAGAATAGAAATTGAACGACGTGTTTCGTTTCTTTTTTTCATTTATAATTTATAATGGAAAAGTGGAGCAGAATAATGGAATGAAATAATATTTGAAAATGAATTATTATTTTAATAATTACAAAAGTAAGGAACTTTTCTTGTAAATGGAATGTTTGCCGGTGCACGTCAATTCAGCACGTAATTTTTGAACGTGTGGAATCATTTGGACTCGACTGACATGGTGACGGAAGTGACGCAGTTGTGGCAAAACGTTCAATCCACCACCAAACTAACTTTATTGAATGGACAGCAGACCCAGAAAACGTGCTCATTTGGCACTTAACATATTCGAAAGTGGAATTGTAAAAATGGAAATTGATTTAATAAAATGATCTATTTTATTAATAGTTTAATTTGAAAAAAAATTTTTTTTTTAATTTCCATTTAAGCATTCTGTTTCCAAACACCCGTGCCATGTACGTGTTTTGTTATCGAAAATGTTAAATTGATTGATGAAATTTCAAAAGTTCAATTACAACTAACGTTCCCATGGTAACGGTCGTAAACAGTCGATTCGACTGCAAACTCGCCGACAGTGTTGAACTCGAATTGAACAAATTTGCATATTTTCCGTCGATGCAAGCAAATAAACGAGGTATTTATTGGTGGACGTTTGTTTGAAAAATGAAATTTGATTTATTTTTTTTTAAATAAGTTGTAATTTCAATTTTCCATTTCAGTCACATCTGGTCAAAAACGACAATACAAACAACAACAACAACAACAAAAGCGCCAAAGTCCACGCCTGAGCAACACTGTTCAATCGAAGTAAAAAAAATATCAATCCTCTTTTTCAATATACGGTCTGTTACTGTATTTGTTTGTAGAAATGAACTTGTCGAAACTCATTATATACAAACTTTGGAACAAGAAGTCGATTTCTTGGAATTGGAAAATTCTTTGTTGTTGAGTTTACAATCAATTATTGTTCAATTTCTTGTGTTGTTTGTTGTTCATAATTGGAAAATATGATTTAGAAAATCTGAATTGGAAAAAGATCCAACCGGATGTGATGTGAAGAAAGAAAAGACAAGAAAATGTCAGGTATTGAAATCATGTATTTGTCTGTATGTAATTTGTAAAATGTTGATTATTTTATAAATTTATTCAGGTGAATGTGAAATCCGGTGAAGCCAATGTTGAAGCACTGCTTGATGAAAACGAACAGCTCAAAAAGCAACTCGCCCATGTTACAGGTAAAAATTGTTCAACGATTTGATGAATTAATCATGAGCAACAAATTCTATGATTTGTATTTTCTGTTCACATTATAGTTTTTTTATTTCATCATTTTTAAAGAACTAGGCCAAACTTACAAGCGCAATTTGAGCGAAGAAGTGGTCGAGTTGCGCAAAAAGCTCGACGATACTGTACCGGATATTTCTTGTCGTGAAGCAGAATTGGCACAACTGAGGATCGAAGTCGAAGAAGGAAAGCAAAAATTAGCTCAAGCTACTCGCATGGTGGCGTTTTTCAAAGCTCAAGTATACATATTATTTTATTTATTGTTTTTTTTTTTTCAAATTTTGTTGTTTTTTCTTTTCCTGAAATTTTTTAAAGTGCAAATCTGACAGTCAAAATGGTAACGTGATGTTGTGTCGAAAGCATGGGGACAAGCAAGCTCAGGTGGAAAAGTTGACGAACGAGCTGAAATTGTTGGAATGTCGAATGCGTGAATTGAACGAACGTTATCAGCAAAGTCAGGACGAAAAGTTGGCCATGAAAAAGCAGCTTAGACAAGCCGAACTGCAAGCTAAAAAGGATCGACTGATTGCCGAGAAGGTGATTGAAGAGAATGAAAATTTGATTCAAGAAAATTCACAACTCCAAGTCACCGTATCTAAAATGCTTTTACAAACCGATACGGTAATTTGAAGTCATATATATTATATGGTGATTTATTTATTTATTTGTTTATTTGTTTGTTTGTTTTTATTAGAATTTCCCAATTGTTGGAGATGAAAAGTGTCAATCCGAGTTGGTTCAGATTAAAGAAAATGAGCAGCTTTTGCGTGCAGAATTGATTAGCCGTGAAAATGCTCTACACGATGCTCACGTGGAACAGCGGCGTTTATGCTGTCAGGTTTGGTTGCAAAGAAAAATAAACCATTTCATTTGCATAGTGAATGAAAAAAAAATTCCTTTTTCCATTTTCATCATCGTTGAAGATTGAAGATTTGGAATCAACCCAACGAACGTTGAAACAATCCCAAGGGAAGCTTTACGACCAGATCGAATCTTTGCAGTCGGCTAGTCGAGTGTTGAGCGATGAGAACAAGCAGCTTCGTCAAGAGATACTTGGTCTTGAAACAAGCATCGAAACCCATCTCGCCAACGTAGGGAAATTTTCGTTTCAATATTTGTGATAACTTTTTAAAATAATAATAATAATAATTTCATTTCCAATATTTGACAGATTCAACAGCAAGGTGAAGAAATTAAAACGCTGAGAAATCGTCTCAGTGCATACGAGCAGCAGAAGAAAATCATTTCTGCAAAACTTCGCAATGCTCAACAAGAGCACCGAGAAAAGTGGGCGGTGGCCAATTTTTTCTATTTTTCTCAAATCATCTTTCCAACACACAGTCTGTTTTAGATTTTTACAACTGAATCAACTTGCCACGGAATTTCGACAAATTTCTCAAAGCCTTTACAACGACACTTCACCGGCACGTTACTTGGCTGAATGTGAGGACAGTAATTCGAAAAAGGAGTAATTCTTGAATAAAATTTCGATTTATTAATTATAATAAACTGAACAATTGAAGTGTTTTTTTTTCAAACTATTGAACCGAATCTGTAATGAACAGATTTATATAAGTATACTTTTTTTTTTGGTTTTTCACCTGAGCATTCACAGTTGATTGAACAACGTTTTAATACTGCCGTGATTGCCGTTCTCTTCTTCATTTCTACTATTATATTTATTACACATGCCAAACTATTTGAACGCTCCAATTGTCGCTTTGTGCCGATTGCACTGATTGCATTTTTGAAAGTCATCAAATAATCTGTCCAGCGGAACACCCCCAATTTGATAAAAATCTTCGCCAATTACATGCAACAACAACAACTCTGTCCGTCTTCTACACATTTGAAGTGAGTCGCACACACCTTGCGTTTATTATTCTTTGTTTGGAATCAGTTGTACAGTTTGATATTGAAATGTGATAATCAAGATTTTAACAATTAATTAATTGACTAATTAATGCATTAAGACAATTTTCTTTCTTTTTCAAATCTCGTCTTGTTCAAATTATACTTCAACAATGATGTAATTTAATTCTTACTGTTGGTGAATTTGACATTCAAGATTTAATCTTTTTTTAATTTTTTTGCTATGATTTTGTGATTTGGAATTTATACGTTAAAAAATTGAATTTTATTTTCTAATGTACATAGTATAAACAAAAACATAATTATTTTTGCATATAATATAAAATAAAGGAGTTTTACTTAAAATAAATTATTGATTCTTCAATAAGAAATTTCGCTGGAAAGGTAAACATTTTGTTCACGTAGATAAGAACAATTTTGCATATTGCACTGATGCGGTGGTTTCTAATTATACATTTACCAAAATCATTTGACTGAAGTTACTTTCCCGTTTCCCGTCTACTAATTACTACCGCACATTACCTACTATATACTAACTAAACAGACGGCGAATTTTCAGTTGATCCAAGTTTTTTTTCTTCACACAACAACTTTCAGGTAATACAATTTATTAATTATGTTGTTTATTATTTGTCTGACTCTATCAATTTGTCAACAATTTTCTGAAATGAGCTTCTCGATCAATCAATTCATGTTTATTCACTTTTTCTTCATATTCATTCAATCACACGTTAAAATGGAAATATTCAAAAATATGCAAGTAATTATTCCAATTTACAAACAGTTTAAAAACATTTCATTAATATGCAAATGTCTGACAGTAATGGAATAGAGCAAAAAATTAAATAATTTTACGTTGGGTTAAATTAAGAAAATATTCCCATCGGCTATCATGATAGAATTTTCATCGCTGAGACGTTCCAAAGCGGCGACTATTTCGCCGTTGCTGTAACGGTTGTTGCCTGCTTCATCTTGTATAGAGGCAATTGCTTCATCTTTGCTCATAAGTTCTGTACGACGATTGTCAAATACTTGTCGCAGATGACGTCGAAAAGCAGAAAATCTATAAGGAAAAAACGTAATTATTTATTTCATTTGATTGAAAATATTTATTGAATCCATTCATTCCATCAGTGTTAAAATTATTACCTGTCCACAGAAATAGCTGGCGTTTGGGTTGTATCCTCCTCGTCTTCTTCTCGACTTTCTTGCTGAGTCGATTGTCGAAGTCGTTGCTTTGATTGTTGAAATGAAATTTCTTCATATTGAAATAAAAAATATTTTAAAAAAATAATCAACTTTGACTTTTAAACAAGTCACCTTCACCATCTGAAGATTCTGAATCAAATTCATAAACATCCTCTGCTGTTTCATCGCCTTTTTTTCTAAAAAAATATATAAAATAAATATTCATTTCTGTTTGAATTCATATATCGTATAGATTTTTTGCACACGTTTTTTTTCTCTTCGATGTAAACTTCCTTTTCGGAGTGCTTTCATCATCGTCATCTTCATCAATGTTAAGTTTGGATTTTTTCTTCTTACTTTCATTTGAATCGAGTCGTTCTTGTGGTTTCTAAATTAGCCCACAATTCGATACGGGCATTTTATTAATTATGCAATAAATCAAAAATGACAACTTTCTTAAAAACCGCATAGCTCAACAATGAATAAGCTTTCTCCGCGTCGGCTGTTGTGATCTTTTTACCAAAACGTATCTTGGCAAAAGCAGTCGACAGACGGATCATCGTCTCCAACATTCTAGCAGTTACTGGCATTGTCTTCAAAATGGGCCAATTTTTGAAAATGTTAATAAATAAACGTACAAATAAAAGCAGCATTTGATACTTTTTCCTTATCCGAATGCTTTTCATCGAAGGCACGTAAATCTGCATACTTTTCTGATATATATTCGCAAGCATTTTCAGTAAACACTGGATTGATCTTTTTCGCATATTGAATATATTTGCGCAAAAAATCCAACGTTAAAATATGTTCGCTGAAATGCAAATAAATCAACAACAACAACAACAACAATTGCATTATTTCTGATGAGAAACGAACTTTTCTCCACGAGTAAGCCAAGTTGTATTTTTTTCAAAAATGTCATGCCCATCGGCGTCAGTGTTGTCGGCCATGTCGTCGTCTTCTTCGTTCTCTTTCGATATATCTTCCGTGGTGAAGCCTTGCAAAAGTGTCGTATCATCAAAAACCGCTCCCGGATCTTCACCGGGTGCTCTGTAGCAATGCAAATTCACCACATGCGAAGCGATCAAAGTGTCTCTTTCCGCGTTGTGCTAGAATAGATGAAATGAAATTAAATTCAAATCAAATTATTTATTTCAGCGGAACAAAAAATCAACTTCATCAAGTAGAACAAACAGTAAGTCAAAACGACTTAAAATTGAATCCTGCATGCTGATATTTTCCATTGGAGTTTTCGAGTCGTCGTACTGAAAAGAAAAACAACAATAATGAAATGACGACATGTTATAATGTATTCATGAACCGTATAAATAACCGAAAAGGGTATACTTTTCCAAAGACCGGATTAGCGGCTGCTAATACTGAACAGCGAGCATTCAATTTGGCTTGAATACCAGCTTTGGCGATGGTCACTTTTCCTTGTTCCATGACTTCGTGAATAGCGGTACGGTCAATATCGGACATCTGAATGAAGAAAAATGAATTTGAAAAAGATATCAATATGATCAACTGATTCAAGATACTTTGTCAAATTCGTCAATGCACACAACACCACGGTCTGCAAGAACCATGGCGCCGGCTTCGAGACGTTTTTCTCCAGATTCGGCATCGGAAACAACAGCCGCTGTAAGACCGACGCCACTGGAACCTCGACCAGTTGTAGTGACCGCTCTTGGAGCAATGTTCAACACATAACTGCAAAAGAATAATCATTAATTAATTAAATCAACAGCTCACGGTTGAAAGCAGCCGTATTATTTTACCGTAATATTTGAGATTTCGCTACGGATGGGTCTCCGATGAGCAAAACGTTAATATCACCCCGGAGCCGAGTTCCGTTTGAAAGATTCTTCTCCGTCCCTCCCATCAAAAGGCAAAGAATTGCCTTCTTCACTTCGTCGTGCCCGTGAATTGAAGGTGCCACAGATCGGACAAGAATGTCCAAAGCTTTCTAGAACACATTCAAAAACAGATATTCTTCAACAAAAAGATATTCCAAAAATACAAAGAAAATTTACATCTTTCATTCGAATAAAATTCCTTATATCTGCCATATCTCGAGGTGTTATTGTCATCTCTGCCTCCTTGGACATCAACTGAATGTTGTTTGCAATCAAAACGGTGCTAAAAATAGCGTTTAATTTCAGATCGGATAATTTGAGGAACAAGAAAACACCGGAATCACCGGAAAAGTCCCGATGTGAATCCACCCTGCTTATTCGGCAAACAACGGTATACGCCCACTACTCGGACACGATCGCCCGGAGAACAGCTGAAAATAATAATGTAAAAATAAAAATTATCTATTAATAGAAAAGGTATAATTTACCGATCTGTTAAATCTCCGTCGGCGATTATGTCCACCGATCTGGGCAATTGACCAATGGGTGCACTTTCTGGCAATTCTTGAACCGAGAATGTTTGA
The DNA here is from genome assembly GCF_000181795.1 of Trichinella spiralis. Taxonomy (NCBI): domain Eukaryota; kingdom Metazoa; phylum Nematoda; class Enoplea; order Trichinellida; family Trichinellidae; genus Trichinella; species Trichinella spiralis. Next base: position 1,716,197 of record NW_003526944.1, read on the forward strand.
TGATCTCTGTAAGTGCTGAGGCCGTATTCGGTTTCGTATGGATTTTTATTCTCATCCTAATTATTTATTGAAAATAATAACAAAAAAAGCAAAGCAATATATAAAAAATTTTAAAAACCTCGGTTGGATAAACAAAATTGCTAGGTATAGTTTCGAACGACGTCAGATCAGCGTATCGCTTTTCAACCGTCTTGCTCGTCGCTGGACAATAATGGACACTTCGAACTATTTTAGGATAAATCAAAGAGCCTAAAGCAGAACGACCACAGGATCGTATTAATGCGTCGCATTTTAATAATTCAGGTTGACCAGGTTACATTTCGTGACAATTCCTTCACAGCAAACTAAATTTCCAAGAAAATGCGATTTCAAACTTCTCGGATTGACATGACCAATGCCAAAGCTAAAGAAGAAACAAAATCAACAACGGAGCCTTGTCAACAAGCAAATTATATTCACACCTCCCTTCAAAACCCACATAAAAATTTTCATATTTTTTGCCGTATTCTGGATTAAGAGAATAGACCATATTTCTTAGAGCTCTTTCGAAACAAGGAATTTCTTCGGCTGCTTTCGACAAAAGGCTTAATAAAAAAAAGTACTTGCAATTATCAAAAAGTATTAAAAGCTCAAATTATGTTTTTTTATTTGCAAACTTTTTCGCTCTCTCTGGGAATTTCCGCCTCAAATCATTAATATTTACAACCAAACGACAACCGGCATCTTGAATCATGTCTTGAATGCGCGATGTGTATATATTCGAATCGGACTGAAAACAAATAAACCATTGCCCATCATATTCCACTCCCTATATCAGTTACCGAAACGTACCGCATCGTCCAAAAACACCAGATAATCTCGTTCTGCATTTGCTAACTCTTGTTCGCGATCAGCATCGTAAACTTGCTCCATTTCTGAACAAAAACTCACTCCTCCACTTACAATAAGCTCATGAACTATTTTCCCACCTCCAACCGTACCATAATGAAAAGTAAGTGTAAATGTAAAACTAATTCAATTGTACTTTATTGCTTATTTGAACATTTCTTTTTCAAATTTTATGTTTTCACTAGTTATTATTCATTTCTATTCACACATTTGGTTTTTATCATTTGTTTATTCGAATTTTTTGATGACAAAGAATATTTTAATGGTTTTTTTATTTGGTTTCTTTTTCTTATTGATTTATTTTGGTTCAATCAGTTGGCTATTTCTAGATTTAAATGACAATTTCTTCATGCTTAAAAGAACAAGAGGATTTTGTCGTGTCGATCAAATTGAAGTTGTTATTCTGAAAATAAAGTTTCACCAAAATTGACAACACAGCTTTGCTGAAAAAAATCACAAGAACAAATTCGTGAAAGGCGAGAAAAATAGACAAAATACTGAAACTTGCGATAGAGATAGCATGCAGAACGGCATTTCAAATTCTGGCCAATCAGAACGTTACAACCAACACCAATCGGAGACTTGTAACGCAAGTTGAGAATTTTTATTTATATTTCACATAATTGAAAGATTGTATTTAAATAATTGCAAAAAAAATTTTATTTATTATTTTTTAATTTTATTCATGCAAAAATATTAAAATTATTCACTTCTCTATATAGAAAATTGCATATTTAAAATTTTTATTAAAATAATACTTAAGTTCAGATTTGTACAGTAATCTTATTTGTGAGAATTTTATTTGGAAGTTCGGCGTATGTAGGCAGTTTTTCAAAAAATGGCCGATCCATTAAAGTTTTTTCGAGATTATATTTTAAATAATCGCCCAATTGTGGAGAGAGATGAATATATTATTTTTGGTGATACCGCTTTTAACAAGGATGCCAAAACTAATTATCTGGTTTGGAAGTGAGTGAAATTTTTACTTGTTATTACTTAATCACTTAGAATGTTTATTATAACTGTAATTTTATAATGGTGAAACAGTGCATGTTATTCATTTTTGTCGTTCCATTTAAAATTCTTTAACTCTATGTTGATAATTTTATTAAAGTAATCTTTTAAAAGTTTGAAGTTCAAATAAATAAACTTTCAAGTTTAACAATTAATATTCAAAGTGATTAACTTTGGTAGTGGTGAATGTTCTTGTGCTAGTTTTTATTTATTCCCATTTACCTGTGATACTTTTATTTTTCAGTTTATTTGATTTAGTTGTGCCTAATTTTTCTTTTATTGTATTATTTAAAAATTATTAATTTATTTCATTTTTCAATTGTTCTATTTATTAATGGACTGTTAACTGTTCAGCAAAAAAGACGAATATTATACAGTTGGAAGTTTATGGTTTTTTTACAAAAATCGTGAGCTTCTTCACACCACGTATGTCAAAGAAGCAGTCAGTAACAATGTACAGATCGTAACTCGACCTGACAGAAAAGTATTCGATTTTTCATTTGGCGTGTTTTATTTTACAATCAGCAGTGGTTTTTTAAGACTTTAGAAGAATTTCTCACAAATGAAAAATTTGATCGTATTCCTGCAAATGTGGATCTTAGTGCTCCCATACCACAATCTATTCCGGTTAGTCGTCTGACGTCGCTTGCAGATGCGCAGGCAGAAGCTAAACGACCTAGAGTTGAAGTAAGTCTGTTTTGTTTTGTAATAATTATTAACAAACTGTACCGATGGATGAAAACATCATTTGAATAATATATATTTTAGGATGAAGAACAGGCAAGAAAAGACAAGGAACGTCTGATGGCGATTTTGGACCGAGGTACCAGCATGAGTGTGACAAAGCCGGATACGATTAGGTTTACATGTGCATACGTTTTTAAATTGAATTTTAATATTTTGTAATGATTGTTTTTAAGGGATTTGTCGAAAGAGCATGGTTTGACTGCGGAGAAAATTGCAGCTTTGCGGTCGAAAGCTTTGGCACGTAAAAGGACGCAGATTAAAAACACTGAAGAAGAAATTGAAGAACCAACTCGGACTTTTGTTGAAAGTGATCAACTGGACGCCAACCGTGACATCATATCTCGCGAAAGAACTTACCGTACAAGAACAACTGTAATGCAATCATCCGTTGTAAGCATCCGTTTTTTTTTGTTTTGTGTTTCTTTATAATTTTTTTAAGCATTAATGGGTTGAATGAATGGGGGATATTTATTTTTCAATTTGACATTGAGACTTGTTTTTTAGTAGTTAGTTATTTGTAAATTTCAAAATGCTTGATTTAGTATTTTATTGTAGTTGACGACTGCACAATGCAGTATTTATTGAAGATACTTTTTAAAATGAAAGTGAACTTTTGTTGTAATTTTTTTCAGAATTTAGCCAATCAAATTTTTGGCATTCTCGAAAGAATGAAAATAAAGGAAAATAGGAATCGCCCACAGCCGGCGGTTGCTCCGGAAGCGGTAGAGAAACACAGAGCGGGTTACAGTCGTTACGCGCAAGAACGTTTCAGGAAAGAAGGTTATTTATTATTTCTTTTAGCAGAGAAAAAAAATATTTTTGAAATTTGAATTTTTATTTTTTTTAGAAACTGAGGATTTCAATATTGATACGAAACGCTCTTTTGCTGCCCAAGCGATGAAAATTGATGAACATCTCGAACCTAAGAAAACAATTCCAGATTCTGCGAAAGTTATCTCGAATGCTATCAAGCCACCCATGAAGCGTGGTATGATGAATAAAATTATTAATTAATTAATTTATTTAAGTGAATATTTTAGTTTCACGCACACCAATTATTATCATTCCGTCTGCAAATTCTTCATTGATAACGGTGTTCAACGTACGTGAGCTGTTAGAAAATTTTCGGTTGGTTCAGTTCAATTTTTATGTTATCATCATGTTTGTTGTTTTCGTCGTTGCTATTCAGATATATTCCATTGTAGATTTGTCAGTTCTGCAGAGAAACGTGCAGCTGGGGTTAAACGTGAACCCGAAGTGCTGATACAACGATGCAAGGAGGGTGGGGTGACAGTGCCGTATCGTGTTGTTGACAATCCGATGAGATTTTTACCCGAAGAATGGTATATGCATAATTATTCAAATTTATGATAATGGCAGAATTGCTCAGCTGTTTTTTTCTTTGAACTATTGTTCAGGGACCGCGTTGTTGCAGTATTTGCTCAAGGTCCAGCTTGGCAATTTAAAAATTGGCCATTGGGTGCAACACCAACGGATATCTTTTCCAAAGGTATTTTTTTTCTCGAATTCGTTTTATTTACATTATAATTAGGTTTTTTTTACAGTGAAAGCTTTTCACTTAACTTGGGACGATGACAAACTGGACAACAACATTAGCCAGTGGGCTGTGGATGTGATGGCTTTATCTAGAACAAAGCGTCATTTGGATCGTGCTATTTTTCAGAAATTTTGGGAAGGTGTCGAAAGGTAAACTTACAAAAAACTTGCAGAAGGCATTTTTTAAAAATACTAATATACTTTCAGACATATAAAAAGGCACAAGCCATTTCTTCGTCATTAATTCTTGCTTTCTCGATTTTATGCCATTTTATGCAGCTTTACGCAAGTGTTTTTGGATTCATTTATACATTGAATCGTAATTGCTTGAATTTATCATCTATAAAATGAGCGAGAAATAAAAGATTGTTTTTTTTTCTTTTTAATTTTTACAACAATCTTAAACTATTAGATGTGAATATTTGTTTCTTTCAAAATTTGAGCCCATTTTGGCAGTGGCGTTTCGTATGACCATTCCAAACCAGAATAACGAAAACAGTGCAGGTACATTTCTAAATCGGATGGCTTTGGATCTAGAAATTTTGTACAGCAAAAGTGACACTCCACGTTGAACCAGCTGCAGTTTTCGAATTTGGTTGGATCAACAGTGCTTTTTCTGTCGATCCATTTTTCGGCAGTGAAGCAAGTTTTCACAACTTCACGCAGCTCATCCAAAGATTTACCATAGTCGCAGAGTTTGCCTTTGTTGGGTCCAAATGCGTCGCTGTTGTTGTAAATGTAATCATTAACAATTGGATAGCCCAAATATTGAAGGTGAACCCGGATTTGGTGAGTACGGCCAGTTTCGGGACAGCATTTCAAAATGGACGTTTTTCCGTCCGAAAACAGCTTGTAGAATTTGGTCAAACTAGGCTTTCCGTCGGCCGTTATGTACATTATTCCCATAGATTGTGAAAGAACATCCAACGGTTTGTCACACACGACCTCTTCTTCAGGAAATTCGCCGTCAACTAAGCATAAATATTCCTTTTTAATCTGATTCTCGATCATCTGCTGGCGCAGTTTCTTTTCAATTTTTTCATTTTTCAAGAAAATCACCAAACCCGAAGTCAAGCGATCCAGACGATGGAACGTTTTCAAATTGTCCATTCCGCCGATATGCTTCAAGTATAAAACAAGACTGTTGAAATGATAGCGACCACAAGGGTGGACAGGAATCGAGCAAGGTTTATTGACTACCAGAATATCTTCAGTATCTGTCACTATATCCACTGCACTGTCCAGCACCGGCAATTCATGACGGTGGCACATGTGCCTTATCAAATCTCCATTTTCAACCACATAATCGACACTAGTAGGCTGGCCGTTGACGGTCACTCGGCCGGCTAGAATAGCTTCTTCAAAAAAATTTCCAATCGGGTTGTACAGTTCATTTTGCAAAACGTCGACCAATCTTCTTCCAAACCATCGTTTTTTGGCAAACACGTAATAGTGGAACCAATACGGTCGTACTTTGCGCAAGCCGTTTTCTGTGAAATAAGGCGGCGATTCAACCATCGCTTCGCATTGCAACTTTTCACGTATTGCAACCCTTCTACGCTTCACCTTGGTTGGTTGGAATTTTTTCAGCGGCGGTTCTCCACTGTCCAAATTCACGCTCATCATGCACTGCAACATGTAAAATTTCAACATTTAACCAGGACATTGAAAAAAAAAGAAATAACGGTTCCTTCAAATTGGGCAAAACTTTCTCTTTTACCTGTACTTTTGTTGAATTTGAAAAAATGTGACTCAGCCGAAGCGCATGTCGCCGATTGAAAATGTTCAATATTGGAAGAATTGTTCTCAATTTTACAAAAATTGTATTTCCAACAACAATTCATCTACAAAACAATGTTTTCATACTGTAGTATTTCAAAACTCAAGATTAATTTTTTAATATAATTTTTCTGCTTAAAAATTAAAAATTTAATCAACAAATAATACTCTTGAATAAGTTTAAAATTTAAAATTAAGCAAAAATAATAATAAATTTTAAAAATGTTTCTGAGTTCAAAAACAATTTTGCTTCATAAAATTGAAGAAAACTTTTTTTTCTTTTTTGAAAATTAAAATCAATCTGTGAAAATAAATTAGCAAATAAAATTAATAAACATTGCAATTAAACATCAAATGAACCTTATTGTTTTTTTCTACCGTATTTCAGTTCACTCGCATATTGGAACTGGTTTTGCAGCTTGAATGCACGGCGTCGTCGAGCTTCCTTTAACATTGTTTTCTTCTTTTCGGAAGTAATGCGTTGATATATTTTTCGTAGAACAAAGTGAGTGAATATTTCCATTTTCAGATGCATTTCTATTTGATTATTAAACGATGCGATCCGATTTTCAATTTCTTCCATTTTGATTGTTATTCGCTTAATTGAAAACACTCCTGCCAGTTATACTTGTGTAGTATATGTTGATGTGATCTCTTAGATGTCAGTAGGAAATGTTTCCGTTTCTTCAAACTATTTTAATACATGGAAGAGGCGAAAATTTTCATCATAGTTTTTTTCTGCTTTAAAAAAAATATTTGGTTCATAATAGGTGTGGTTTGCGAATTGGAAAAATGATCGAAGAAGTGCATAGTTTAAAAGCTGAAGGAAATTTGCACTACGAATCTGGAAATTGGGAAAAAGCAAAAGAGTATTATAATAAAGCGCTTAAAGCGTGCCCATCTGAAGATAAAGTCACTCTGGCAGCTTTGTTGAAAAATATGGCAGCTGTGTCGCTGAAACTAGAGGATTATGTTTCTGCGGAAAATCAAGCTTCTCAAGGTAAAAGATATATGTATATGTGTTGATGCATTTTTTTGAGAATCTCTATCAAATATATCGATAATTTGATTTAAATTAATTCATTATATTAAGGTGTTTTTTATTTTTGTATTATTTTAGAATTGGCATTCATTTTACATATGCATTCTGATTCACTTTTGTCGAATTAATTTTTATTAGTTACTTAAATTTTTTTATCTAAATAATTGCATAATTATAATGATTGTTAGGTTGACTTTTTATTTAATTGTTTTACTGTAGTATTTTATTTGTTATGAAAGTTATATCTGAATTTATAAAAATTATTTTTCGTATTATTTATGTGTTTATCTCATATAGAGTCAGAACATTTTGCTCCAATATGTGTCATTTTTGTTTTAAACTAATAATCTTCGCATTTGCTTCTTATTCGCTGTTTATCTTATTTTGTTTTATTTTTTCCGTGAGATAGATGAGCAGAAAAGTAGATCTATTCGTGAGAATAAAAGGGAATTGTGAAAATTCAATTTTATAAGGTTTTACTTTGTGAAATTTTTATGCAGTGCATTTTTAGCGTTGGAATGTGCACCAAACGATCCGAAAGCTTTATATCGCCGAAGCACTGCACGCAGTTGTTTGAATAAATATTCTGAAGCATTAGCAGATGCAAAGCGAGCGCTTCATTATGAACCTAATAATAAAGCTATTGTCAAGCAGTTTCAAGATTTGAATATTATTATTCAAAAAAATGTAAGCAATTTATTGTTGATTTCTCTTTTTCTGTGATGAATAGTTGTGTTTAGGCAGAGAAATTGAGTTCAACCGAAGCTAAATTGCAAGATATGCTAAAAATTTGTTTCAGCGTTGAAGCAAATGTGGAAAATCGTATTCAGGTTTGATAATATAAATTTCAACTTTACGAACACTTTTTTACTTTCCAAGTGAGAAAATATCCATCTTTTTCAGGCACTTCATAATATTATGGTTTTGGTTGGTTTTAACGATGGGGCTCGTTTGTTCACGGAATGCGGTGGTTTGGCTCGTCTGATGAAACTGATTGACGACGAGAGCAATACTGATTTGCTGTTAGCTGCGTTTAGAGTTTTGACCGAGTTGGCTACTTCTGAAGAACGAGTATTATTATAATAGCAAAAGAAAAAAAATCTATTTTTGATGATCAGTTTTGATTATTTCAAATTTTAGCTTGGATTTTTATTGAAAGTTGCGGATTCAAAAACTATTGTATATTTGTTAAATTGTTCGGATGATCGATGTTGTCAAGCGGCCGTGGTGCTTGTGCAGCGCTGCTTCAATACTTTGGCGGCTATGGATTTCCAAAAGCAAAAGTTACCGGACGAAATTGTGGTGGAACGTGAGAATTTTTTGCATTAATTTTTTTCTTATTCTGAAATAATCTCTTAATTTTGCCCGTGATGAGCATCTTCAGGCAACAAAGTGAAGATTGTGGGATTTTTGTTTGAATTGAAACGAATACTTGTCGATCCGACCGTATCAGCTATGGGCAGAGACTGTGCTATTCAGTTGTTGTCAAAAATATTGCCGCACAGAGTTGGCGGCTTGCCAAAAGGATGGTCACTTGAATTTGTACAAAATGATGGTATCGTTATTTTTTTTATGAGTTGTTACAGCTTTTTCAAGCTTTGTTTTGAATATGAATTTTTTTTACTATCTTATGTTTGATTTGTGTAATTTAATTTATTTCACAGGTTTGGATAGGTTGATGACTGTCGGTTGCAGTATTCCCGAAAGGGCATTGGTTCCTGTTACTTATGAAACTAGAGACTATTTGGCGCTTTGTTTGACAAATATTTACGACGATATGCTATCGGACAAGAACAGAAGCATTTACACTGATCGAATGGAAAAATTTATCCAGTAATTTTGTACTTTTTTAAATTGCACTTTATATATTTTTTAAATTATCTCCTTTATTACTGAACGCGAATATTGTACAATTTAGGACGAAAAGGGAGAAAATTACAGATGGTGTGAAAATAGAAATTTGCTCGCTGTTTACAACACTTTTGGGGGTTAGCTGAACTTTGTATAGTTTTGTTTGAAAAATTCAAATTTCTTTTTTATTACACAGGGTCCTGTGGATGTAGCATTCCAGTTTGTCGCAAAGCCTGAATTTACACAACTTCTGCTGGAAATGGCAGCTTCGGATGATCAGTTGAATCAGGTAAAAATAATTTTTTATTCAATTATTGGTCTGATGTATTTTTGCTTTATTGCAGAGCGTAGCTGTTGAGGCGATCATGCATACTGTAAGTAAGCGTGACCGTTGTTCAGTCTTTTTGGCACAGGGAAAATCGGTTTTGAAAAAGTTGTTCAACTCTTCAAACGACGTAGTTCGAGTGAAAGCTTTGGTGGTAAGATTCAATGTGAAAAATAATTATTTGAGATCTTAGAAAAAATTTATTTATTATTGTTCTTTGAATATACATTTTCATTTCATGTTTTTCTTAGCTGATTTCTGAAGGGCTGGAGTTTTACTGGGTTAGCTATTAATAATTAGTCGAAAATTTAAGTAAATAAATGAACATTTTGCCGGCTATTTCTTTTTATTATTTATTATATTTATGTATTTTTAAAGAATCTAACCATCAGTATGAAATCTATCACAGAAATATTTTTGAAACCTAAGTTAATATTTAATTTAGGGTTTGTGCAAAATTTCCTCATCTGGTGGAAATGACATAAGCATGAGACCTACTGGTGAACTGTCCATGTTACGTCTTGCTAACATTTGCAAAAAGTTTGTATTGGAATTTAACTTTTCGCTTGCAAGAAGATGTAGCTTGAAATAAATTTCTTAAAATAGTTATTTTTTTTGAAAAAATAGATATTTGCTTGAAAATAAAAGTATCGATATTTGTCGTTGGGCTGCAGAAGGCTTGGCATATTTAACATTGGATGCAGATGTGAAGGAATGGTTAGTATCTGATGTGAATCTTATTCGACGTTTGGTTGCCTTTGCAAAAGTAAGTAATATTTGTTATGTGCATTTATTTATTGTTAATGCGTCATACGATATTAGCAAGCTGGTCAGTTGTGCGTTTTTGGCGTGAGTACAATTTTGGTAAATTTGACCAACACTTATGATAAAAAAGAGCCAGAACCAGAATTGATCGAGTTGGCAAAATTTGCTAAACACCACATTCCTGTTGCTAACCCGAAGGATTCTGATGAATACGTGAAAAATCGAATTGAACTGTTAGTTAACGAAGGCGCAGTTTCTGCCTGTGTAGCATTGTCTAACACAGAGAGTGAACGTTGTCGAGAATTTTTGGCAAGGTATTCGTCTACATCAGTGATTCTCAAAGTGGGGTCCATGGAGGCATTGCTGGGGGTCCACGGAGACATTTTCAGATGTCCACTCCTTCACGTTATTTAATTTCAGTTGAAATTGCTGAGAACCGTCTCATATAACGCGCCATGTCGATGCTTCATTTACACATTCAGTTCATTCTATCCAATGCAACAATTACTCTGGTTCCAAATCCCCTTACCGTACTCCCTCCTGCTCCCTGCACATCAAATGAACTGTAAGGGTCACGGCAACATCATGGTTATTGAAGGTTCCATGGCCAGTTCAACTTTGGGAATCACTGGTCTACATCTTAAAATTTTTTTTCTTTGAATCAGCGCTGTTTTTGTTCTCTTTAAGAGCATTGCGTGGCTTTACAACAGAACCACAACATCGTGGAATCGTGGTTCAAGAAGGTGGTGTAAAGGTGAAGATAATATTTTGATTTGTACATGCATATAAGTCTATATGTGTATATATGTATATATATATATATAGCTTTTGATTGACCTGGCTCAAAGATGCACTGAAGAGGGAAAAATAATTGCAGCACATGCTCTGGCAAGAATAGGAATAACAATGGATCCAAAAATGGCATTTTCAGGACAACGTTGTTACGAAGTTGTGAAACCGATTATTTCTTTACTTCATCCGGATATGTCAGCCGAGCAAAATTACGAAGCACTGTTAGCATTGACTAATCTTGCAGCTGTCAGTGATTCAGTCAGGTTGGTTTTTATTGAATCGAAAATTTTACTTTGTTTTTGAATGAAAACTTTTTTACTTTCTTCAATTTTAGGAATAAAATGGTACAAGAGAAGGTATTGGCAAAATTAGAAGAATTTTGGTTTTTACAAGAGCACGAACCGCTGCGTGCTGCATCTGCAGAACTGTTTCACAATTTATTGTTAAACGAAAAGGTCGCTTTTTGAAGTTTCATTATTCAAGCTGGAAATGTGGATTTTTGCATTTTTTGTAGGTTTTTGAACAAGTAGCAAAACCTGGCACAGATCGGCTCAAGTTGTGGTTGCTTTATTGCTCAGAAGAAGATGATGAACGATTGGCGTTGATTTCCACCTCTGCAGTGCTATTGCTCACTGAAGATGCCTCTGTATGTAGCCGAATTGTTCAAGAGGTAAAAATTGACGGCAGTTGCATGTTTTTTTTTCTTTTTTTGCTATAATTTAATCTTAATAATAATTAGAAATTAATTTTATCACATGAATTATTTGGCAAGTTGTGAAAAAAATTAATATTGCGAATGTTTGCGACAACGAATATTAAGTTTCAACAGGCTTAATCGGTGTTTAATGTTTAGCATCCTAATTGGCCAGACCTGTTTAAAGCGCCATGCATGCACGAAAATGAACAACTTCAACTGAATGCAATAGCATGCGTGAAAAATCTGATGAGTTCTGGGAAAGAAGCTGCAGCTCAGGTGGTCAGCAGTGAATTATTTGAAGTGGGTGACTTTTGTAATGATCGTTTGCCCTATTATGATTTTTTTTCCATAGAAAAAACTTATTTTATTTATCAATCATATTTTGTATGTAATATGTTTTATTTAAATGGAAGAAATTATTGTATATGTATATTTTTTTAGATTCTTGTTGCGATTTGCAAATTGCCCAAATCGAACAGAGAAAAGGCAGCTACGTTAGCTTACGAGACGCTGAAATTAGCTGTCACGTATGATTTAGTGAAGCCAACTTCGCGTGAATTATACGAACAGCTAACAGGAAAGCCAACAGTGTGCCTTTAGACTGTCCAAAAAATCTTTAGTTAGAAAGGTAGTAAGAATGTTTTATACTGGATATAATTTTGTCCAAGATTGTTTGCCATCTGAACATGTGAATGCAGTTTTAAATAAGTTTAGGAATAATGAAAACTTCAGGTAAAAAATATTTAGTTACCGCATGACTTAGAAATGTTTTTTTTTTCACTTTTTTACCTTGAAATGTGATGAAATTTCTTTTCAGATAGACTGATATTTTTTGTACTTCGTGAAAATTACTGTTTTTATTTGATTTTGATTTTTATGCATTTCTTTCATTATTGTGTGTCTCTGTGTCTATATCAGCAAAATGTGTCTTCCTGTTCAATATTACAATTACTCAATGAATTTCAATGTTACAATGCATTAATGTTTTACTATGAAAATCTTTTTCGTTCGAAATTGTTTTACGTTGTTTTGGATGTGACATATTGTAATTTAGTAAATGAAACTTGAGAATAATGAAAATTTCAGATAAATTATTTAGTTGAAGAATAGCTGAGAAATTATTTTTACCTTTTATTGAAGTTTTAAAGAAAAATCTCTTTTGAAATAATAGATGGACAATTTTTGCTTCGTGAAAATTCGTGAAAGCTATTTCTGTTTTTCGAAAATAGCTGTTTTTTGTTTCATTTTGATTTTTTCTGTATTTATATCCATTGTCTGAACGATATTTGTAGGTATTTTAACCAGTCTTGCCTTCATTGTTGAACAACGAAATTTTAAGTTTATATATTTTTTAAATTTGTGCATTATCCATTTTTGAAGTTATCATTTTAGGAATTTTTGTATTTGACTATTAATGTTTTTTATTTATGCTTGAGGGTGTAACTTGAAAATATAATGTGAAAAACCAGTTCTGCATAATTTTGTTACAATATATAATTCTGTGATGAAGTTTCTGATTTATGAAAAAAGCATTCAGTCCTACATGGTTTAAACACCTCATTGTAACCGACCATACGCTTTTTTTGTTTTTTTGACGTTTATGAATTAATATAAATTATAGCATAAATTATATTCTTCATGATTAACGAAATAGCAGTAGTCTGCTAAAGTAATAATTATTTACTTCTTGTTTTAACGTTGAATGTGTTTGTACCTGAAAATTTTTAGATACTGTATTCGAGATGGTCGAACACCGCACGCCGACTGTAATGTTCCGTACCAATGAGGAGGCTGTAGTTATCATAACGTTTTTGAAATACGTTGACCTTCGTTTGGACTGTCCAATAGTTGATAATCAATTTCCTCTGTACAGTCTATTCATTATTTTTTTTGTTTTGTTTCGACCAATTTGTATTCACGCAAAAAAGTTTTTCATTTTTAGCATATCTTTAATTGGGTTGGTTGTTGTCGTAGTTGCTTATCGCTGGCCAACCATGCGCTAAGCACTGTGCTGACTAAAACCACTGTCAGCGTTGATTTCTGAGATTCAGTTTAACTGTAATCGTTGGTTTATCGGTTGATGGCGCGTTGAAACATTTTTTTATTTAAAAGTTTACTTAAATTTAGTTTTGAAACTTTTCTCCGCGAGTGAAATTATAATCGCTTTTTAAATTTGGTTTGTTTTTGAGTGTGATTTTTTTAACTTTTATTTTTCATTTCAGCTCAGACGAGAGGCGATGCATTCGTTTCACCGTTTTGCTTTTTCGCTCCCTGACAAAGATCTTCGCTTGGAACAACAGTCAGTGCAGCTGTTGGATTTCTGTTAGCTTGTTTGATTTGAATTTATTGATTTTTTAGGCTTCGTGATAGCATGAATGCTCAAGCGATGGATACGCAGAGCCCCTTCATGTTTGACATGTCGCCGTTTCGCCCTGAAGATATGAAACAAATTGCGATTGGTCCAGACGCGATTGGTTTTTTGACTGTGGTAAGAAAAATGAATTTGTTCATCATTTTTATTTATACTTGGCAAGCAAGGTTAAAAAAACATGTACAACGCAAACTTTAAATGGCTACAGTGCGAGGAATGACGTTGCGCAAGACAAGCGCGCTTTCCAGTGACGTAATTGGTAGTTTGTTTTCCCTGTGATAGTTGATTAGGTGGGGGACGTTTTCGAATTGGCGATCTTTCGTTCGAACGGCACCGTCGTCGTCGATCAGAAGCAAGTGGCGGTGTTTGCCGTCTTGCATACCTGTCAAGACGTACTGGCTGGGGTCGGAGCAGCTCTGCCGGACGAGGAAGTCGCCGTCTTGACGAACGAGTAGCTGACTTTGTTCTCTGGTGATGCGACCGTGGTACCAAGGCTCGCAGGAAAGATCAACGCCGGATCGGTCGGCACAAGATCCCACAGCTGAACTAACAACGTTAACAGTGGTAGCGCTGCGTTCGGGATTCAAACACATACTGGTCTGCGTAGCGTGTTCGAAACGCAGAGCGAACGCTTGACCAATGGTCGCCAGGACTTCTTTTTCTGCACCAAGTGCGCATTCGAATACATAACACTGTCGGCCGTGCTCAGCGGTTTTGGCAATGTAGGCAATAAATTCCGACGTTGCTTGATCTCCACAAGAGGCGAAAGATATGTCCGGCATGCTGTGGACGAACAGTACCCGATCCGTATCCAACGAAAGTACGGTCAAACTCTGCGTGCTGATGAACAGACGAACATTTTGACCACCGGCATCGAGATTTGGTTGGGCGGCGATGTATTTCAAAAGCTCTTTGTCCACTTTTCTGTGGCGAGAACTTGAAATCTGATTCGCGACAGTGCAAACTCGCCAAATGCATTCTTTCGCCAGCGCCGATCTGACGTTGAATTCAATTTGCTTCATACTTGCATTGACCGCTAAGCGACCGATGTAGCGCAGATCATAGCTCAGGCCGTTGCGTAACGCGTTCGCTGAGTGCACAGGTCCGTTGCAGTTCATTTCTTGCTTTGATCCACTCGAATTATTCACACCACTTGCATATGAATGTGTAGAATTGCATAATTTTTCCACAGTTTAATTGCCATTTGCGATTTTTTTACAGAATACTACAGTATTCAATTTGATTTGCAAGGTTGCATACAGTAATCTAACTTGCTATTTTGCTTTTTTAATAGATTATTCTTAAAACAATTCTGATCCGAGGCTGGAAATGTTTGCACTGTATAAAGAGTATTATTGATATTTATTATTATTTTTTTTTCCTTACAATATTCAAAAGAAAAACGGGCATTCGAAAAGTCGGTTGTCCTGTCTTCCGCTGACAGTTATTTCGATTTTCGTGGCATCGCAGCATTAGTCAACAATTTTACTTTAGAATTCCTTTAAATTTTGCTTTTTACCTGTTATTTTGGTCCAACTGCGTAGCTGTCGTGTATTTCTGCTTCTGTCCAATTTTTGATGAGTTGTCTGTCTGTAATTTTCTGGTATACAGGTCATCGCACGTATAACAACTGCCTGAATTAATGTACAATGTTGGCACGTGATTAAGCTTATGCCCCAGCGAGTTGTTATGCCAAATTGTCCGGTTGCTGTGCACTTGGTTGCTGGTGACCTGACTCTACAAATAGAATCATAATCAGTGGTTTGGTCATTCCTCAGGAGGTATTTGCCGCAATGTAGACCAGAGGCCGGCCATTATTAAGCGTGAAAATTAGTTTAATACAAATGTGATATTGGTATTTTTCAGTTTTTGTGTCGAATGCACACATGAACTGGATTGCACGTTTTCCAAATGAACAGAACCATTGTACATATGCGTATTACATAATTTCAGTTATATGTTGTTCAGTTAATTGAAAATTTGTTTAATTTTTTAAGCGCAGTCAAATTTCAGCTAAGTGCTTTGAATGAACAGTATAATACTTTTTTCAAATGGGGAAGCATATTCAAACTGTTATGGGATAAATAAGGACGTACAAATTGTCTTTTAAAAAAGCGGTAATACTTCATTTATTTTTATAGTTTGAAAGAATTGATAATATTTTCTCAGTATTAGCCTAATATTTTGTTGGGATGTGCAACTGATTTGACATTGACTTTATTTAAATTTAGGATGGCCAAGTTTTTCGAGTTGCGTACGAAATCATAGATGATACGAAAGATCATGCCAATAAAGGAAACGACAGCGGGTACGTTTGGTGTTTTTTGTTTAATTTATTTGGTGATTCGTTGCATTTTATGTTTTGGCGTTAATTTTAGAAAGAAAGATGCTACTGCAGGTGGTGGTGGCGCGACTGGTTGCTCTACGGTACCAGCTTCGAATACTGGCAGGGGTTCTGGTGGACCCAGCAATAACAGCACCGGCGGCGGAGGGAATAATGACTCTAACGCTGGTATTTCAGCACGAGCCACGAAAATTCGTCGTGTAATGATGGCCCGTAGTCGAGTTGGTCGTGGAGGGGTCATTGTTGGTTCCAGACCGCTCATACCAGCCGGCGCTGTACCAGAAGAGTTAATCAACGAGGTATGTGTTGAAAGGTATTATGAATCCGTTTAATGACTGCGATTATTGATTGTAATAGGCACAAGCTGTTTTGCAAGGCAAATCTCGAGATGTTATTGTACGTGAATTGCAAAGAACGGTGTGTCACAATTTTTTGCTTAACATTGTTTTCAGCAACATTAGTAATTTATGAGTTTTTTTTTCAGAATTGCGATGTTAATCAAGCGGTGAACAATTTACTTGGTCGTGATGACGAAGATGGAGATGATTTTGATGATACTTCTGAAGCTTATTTACCTGGTATTTGTTTTTTTATTTATATTTTTATTGTTTTTCTTGTTGATTTTTGATAAATGCCAAGATTTGCTTAATGCTTAGTTATTGTTTTATTTCAGTAGAATATGTATGTTATGTAAATAAATATGTTTTTTTTGTATCAGAGGAACTGATTTCTCTTTTGGATACTGGTTTACAAGGAGAACAGGCAAATGTAATTATCAACGCAGAGTCTTTGTATGGTGATGATTTTTTGAGTTTCCCGTTTCGTCGGCGTGTTTTCGAAAAGGCTGCAGAAAGTGGACACAGTATTAAATTTCAATTTGATACAGCTCTTTGACGATACTAATTGAATCTTAACTTTAAACAAAACAATGTAGAAAAAACAAATGATGGTGCTGGTAAAGAGCCCTCTAATGAAGAGTCCGTTCCTCCTCCTCCGAGGTATACAATTTCATTGTCCCCAAAGAAGATGTTCTTCAAATGGACTGCGGACGAAGAATCGGATGGGGTAAATAATTTTTTTCACGCATTATTAATCTGTGAACATAATATTGTTTGGCAGTTAGAATTGCTGCTGTTATTGTTGCTAATTTTTTTAAGGAAGGGAAGCGTTTTCGTGCGATTGGCGCTATGCATTCTGACTTGCTTGCTGTCACCGCGGACGGTGTATTGTATCGTTGGGCTTGGAATCAGAAGCAACCATCGCCGGTAATAATTACAAATTATGCGAACTGGGAAGTGAAAGAAAAATAATTTTACTATTTGTTACTGGATTATAATTATATTTTATCATTTTTAAGAATCCGCATCCTGCATGGGAGACTATTTGCAACAAGGAACCAATTGAATCTATTTCTTGCAGCAGTGTTCGCACTACTGTTTTGACAACTCATCGCAGAGTGGCTAGTTTTGTCGACGAGTCGTTGGATTTAATAAGCAATGCTTTGTCCACTGGTTTGCACAGTCTGCCAGAGCCAATTGTCGATGTGTACTCCTGCGATTTATATTCTTGTGCCATGACAAAATCTGGAAATGTTTATTGGTGGTAGGCAGTTATTATTAGTGTATACTATTTTCTGTAATTTACACTGCATGTTTTTTTTCGTAGGGGTGTTTTGCCGTCAGTGCAAAGAATGAAAGTTTTGGACGCAATAAAAAATAAACTGAAGAAAGAAGTTGCATCTGAGGCGAAGGATATCACAGTTGGTCGCTTGGTAATGCAAAATTTGGTTTGCAGATTTGGTTTGCTATTGAATGAATATTTGCTTGTATTTTTTTCAGGTAAGAATGCAGCACGGTCCTATGTTTCAAGCCGATGCGTTGGGTTTTACACTTGTTAACGGATATCCACAAGTTGTAATTTTAATGGAATCCGTTTGGCCAAACCACGATACAGCTCGTTTTCAGATGCTTTTGCCCTCAAGTTCAGTTGTTTCGTAAGTGTTTATTTCGTGTGGTTTTTGTAATATTTAAAAAATGAAATTTGAATTGAATTATTTGCATTTTGCAAAATCATGCTGCAGGGATCCGAAAAGAGGGTTATACAACGAAGGGTTAGAATCGGCGGTGGAAGATAGATCAGAATCTTTTGCTTCATCCGCCCAATTGACTGGTATTATATTTTAATGTACGCGTATATACAGTAATATACGGTGTTTGTTTAATTAGCTGGAAATCGTAAAAGAAAGCATGCACTTTCTGCGGCAAGCAGCTACAGAGAAGAAACTCTGCATTTGAAAGACGTAGTCATGGTGGTTGAAAATCGAAATGCAACTATTGGCAAAGTAGTGAAAGTGAGATTTCAAAATTTATTCAGCAATTGTATTTGTATTATTAAAATTTTATTCAACGTGTCAGGTCGACGGACCGTATTGCGCAGTTCTGTTTGCGGACAGTAATGGCGTGATAAACGATACTGCTGATGACGCAATGAATCGAAGCCGTCTACTTCGCAAAGAAGATTTGCGAGTGGTAAATAAATTCTTCTCCGTAGAAGATTGATGCTTAATTAATTATATTTTCTTTTTTAAATATATGCTTGTAAAAGAATAATTGTGTGCTATTATTTTAAATTCAGGTTCCAAAGGTTCAATGTTTTTCTTCTACACTGGAGTACATTCAAAAAGAGCCAAAGAAGTTTTACAATCTTTCCGATGATCACTTTATTTTGGATGTGGCAGTTGAGCCTACCGGTGAGCAGTGACCCATTGAAAACAACGAATATATAGTTTTTTTTGTTCATTTATTTTTGAAATTTTGTATTCAGGCATTTGGTATTTGCATCAACTTCTTAGTCGAGTGCTGTTATCAAAAATTAATTTCTCTGGTGAGATGCTTGCAAGCATCATTGTCGCATACGATTCCCATGAATTTATTGGCTCACGCAGACCCCGGTTGATCAACCATGGCGAGGTTGGAATTGATTTCTATTTATCATCTTTGTTATTGTTTAAATTCCGTTATCAAATGGTGATTTAATGGTTTGCTCATGCTTCTGAGTGTAGGATTCGTTGATGCTAATACGTGATGGGTGCGGTTCGTTAACTCCAGTGTGGACGGATTTGCCAGCGCGCGTTGGAAGTCCAACCGGTATCGGAACTGTCTTGGCGTTAGGATACGGCACACATACCCTTGCCACGAATTTTTCAGAGAAGAAAAAAATAGGCATTATTCTTCTCGCTGAAAAGGTTAATTATATAATACTTTATACGTTTATATATATATGATTGCAAGTTCTGTTTGCAGAAAGAAGAGCTTATGAGAGATATATTGCATTGTGATGTAGATTACATCAAAGCGCGCATATTTTCTCAAAAGCCCATAGGTGACTATAATTTTTAAGTTGTTTGGCTTTGCTGTAAACTTCTTCTATTTAAAAATTAAAGATGAAGTTGCTGATTATATTTTTAAGTAACAAGTCGTTTGTATGAAGATATGCTATCATTGAAATTGAACTGTGGTCGAAATGTGCTGCACGTTGCGGTGTCGATGTCCATTGCGGCGACAAACAAAGAGAATTTCAGTTTGTCATTGTCGTCGTCGATGGCGGCCAGTGAAAATCCTTCTGGAGGTCGTGCAACTTCGGACGGAAGGTGGGAGGCGGTGAATTCACCCAGCCGAATCAACGTTACGGTCAGCTTGAACAGCATGATGCAGCTTGGCCGGAGGTTCGTCGATCCGACGGGCATGTCGTCGCACGTGTTACGGGGATATGCTCTTCGTTCGGAGGCCAGCACGCAGAGTGCCGCTTCCAGGTGGGCGATGGAGATGGCCGTCGAAGCGGCCGCGGCTGCTGCGGGCATTGTCCCTGTTACTGCGGGCACAACCACGATCGCTTCACAGAGCGGCAACCCGCCCTCGACAACCTCTATGGGTGTTGACGATGAAATGAGTAAAACTTTTCTTTTTCTGATCTTATATATTCCAGTTTGCCGTCTTGTTTGACACTTTTTTTGTGTTGTTGTTCCAGTGGTTCCAGTAGCTTTAGATTTGGCCACGTTGAAGCCCAGAGCGTTGACTAATTCGAATGAGCGTCAAAGGGCTGCGTTTGAAATTGTGAAATTGCTCACTGGAAATTTGGTCGCCAACACTGAACTATTTCAATTGCTTTCTCAGTGGTACGTGTGCTTCTTTTTTTTATTTGTAATAATTGTTGTTGCTCTAAATATTGTACGTAAAGTGGAAGCTTGTTTTTGAAGTTTTGGTTTCAAATATTCCGTTCGTTAATATTATTATTTCAGTGATCACAACGGTATGACTCCATTTATGTACGCTGTCGACTGTCGCAGTTATCACGTGGCTGAAATAATGTTGTTGAGCTTGAAACGCATCATTCGTAGCTTTTCTGTGCCGAATCAAAACAGAGCGATGATGTCGGTTGTTTTTCCCGTCAACACTAGGCCTGAATTTTCGCCGCTGTATATGCTTTGCTGCAACGACACTTGCAGCTTTACCTGGACCGGTAGTGAGCATGTCAATCAGGTAAAAAATAATATTCATTTAAGAAGAGAATGCATTTTCAGAATTTTATGCAAATTTTGTTTTTTTTTTGAAGGACATTTTTGAATGTATCACGTGCGGTTTGGTCGGCTCGTTGTGTTGTTGCACCGAATGTGCGTACGTTTGTCATCGGAATCACGAGTGCAGATTGAAGCGTACTTCGCCGACCGCATATTGCGATTGTTGGGAAAAATGCAAATGCAAATCGCTGGTTGCGGGCAATCTGGACATCCGTTTTGAACTTTTCAGAAATCTCGTCAATTGTCAATGTCTCTACAGTGTTCTGAACGACAAGTATAATAAAAGCGCCGTTTACGTTGGCGATTTTGCGAGCATGCGTGTTTCTTCGTTAAATGACAAAAAATTTTTTTGTTTTCTTTCTCAGGAATGAGCATTTGTTGTTGTTCCTTACAAGAACGGTAAGTCGCCAAGTGAGCGAACATCGACAGTTTCGTTCTCGATGTCGAAAAAGTATTGCCTCTTTGAGTGAGTTCTTTTACACATTATTCATATTATAATTTATTATTATTATTATTATTATTATTATTATTCATTTTGTTTTTTCAGTTGACATGCCAGAGTTTGACTTGGATCCGCCTCGTTTTGCTCTTCGAGCTTTGGAATATTTGTTCAGTCGTTGGGATTTGTTCGAACATTTTGTTATGCATGAATATCATCCGCTTGAAACGTAACTGTTGTTCTATTCTATTTAGCAAATTTTGAGTGTTCTTTTTATTTCTTTTTTTAGAAATGTAAATATGAGCGAAAGTCGATTTTATTTGATATCCCAAGATGGAGTTTCGTTTTTGGATCGTTTTGTTTACCTGCTGTTGACGAAGTTGCCTATTGGGGTAGGTTTTTTTTGCTTTCTGTATATATATGCTTAATTAAGTGTTTGATTGGTTTGATTTTAGTGCTTCGATGCGTTGGTGCGACTTTTGTCCACGGAATGCAAGTTGACGTCCAAAGCAGACAAGAATTTGGCCGTTTTGCCCCGCTTCGCTCGATCCGTGGTACGCATGTTTGTGCTGTTGAACGTGTCGCCCCAGTATTCGAATTGCCGCAAGAATCAACCGCTGAGTCGTTGTCGAAAAATATTTCACGCTATTTTACCGCACGCTGTGCGCGAGTTGATCACCACCGCCGACGGTATTTTGGCCCCGGTGCGATTGGGCATGGTGAAACCGTGCGAACCGTTCACCATGGCCAACTGTACCGATCCGCTGGAATTGATAGAGAAGATGGTTATGGAAGATCCGGTGCTGCTTCCCAACGATGTGGACAGAGAGGAGGAGAAGAAATTTCTCGTCGACGAACGCGACATCCTTGCCAGCAGTCCAATTGTGGTGAACTCTCTGCCCAAGAGGACACGTTCAGAGGTGTCGTCTTACATGCAAGATTTGGCCACTTTGACTGGCGAAGAAGCGACCAGCGACAACGACACCGATTCCGAAGCAGACGAGACGATGCAAGAGACCGAAGGCAATGCGACCGCCGGTTCCGACGCCGGAAACGACGACTCTTCTGTCGACGTGGCAATGTCGCCGCCGTTGGAGGCGATGCCCACGCTGCATGTGGTGGAAATTCCCGCCGAAGCCGACTCGGATCACGAAGGCAGCCAGGCGTCTGGCCGACATGCGCGTCGTGTCAGCAACGCCGACCAAGATACCGACTATTCGTACACTGAAGTCGAATCCAATTCGAGCGTATCCGAAGAATCGGATGTTATGTTCGACGAAAATAACCAAGAAGACACCGACACCGAAGGGTCGAATTTTGCTTGGTCCGGCCGAATTCGAGATCGCAAGAAAGGCGCCAAACCGACCACATCCCCGGAAAAATTGTCAACTTCCACCGTACATATAACGAATTTGTTGTCGCGCTTGTTTTCAATGTTGATTCGCGAAGCGTTGGATTTGCTTTTGTACGGTTATTCTTCGGAGCAGTCGTCGATGGCGAGCCGTAGCAGCTCGACTTTTTACGTCCCCAAGCGTCTACTTGCTGAATTGTTGGTATGCATTATTATTATTATTACTATCATTATTATTATTATTATTATCATTATTCGTCATTTGTTGATTTTCATTTTGATATTATTACACAAATAGGAACAAGTGAGCAGAACGTTGCAGCCGACGTGGAACTGGCTATTTCCGCTACTCGATTATTTGGATTCGCATTTACGATTTTCTGCCGCCATGTCGAATATAGTTGGTCCAAAAAAGCGTCAAGCGGCGGCCAAATCTCACATGTCCGACATTGCTGGTGAAGGTGATGCAGCGCAAACCTCGGGCGACAAGTCAACTATAGGTTTGCTAATTCTTTATCACAAGAAGAGAATTTTTATTCCAATTTTATTCCAAATCATATAATTAGTCTAATGCTATTGCTATATATATGTATATATATTATGTAGAAATGTCGTCAAAATCTGAAACGGCGTCGCGTTTAACTGTTCTGAATTTGTTGATGTCGATGATGCGCAGTCACACTTCTGAGCACGGTGATAGCTGGGCAGCTTTGGACTTGTGGTCCATGAAGCACGTGGCAGTCGTTGCCGACGCCTACTTCTGTTATGCCGGTGCGTTGTCCATGTTTTCAGAAAATTTATCAAACTCCGTACGAGATATGTCCAAAGATTTTCCTACCAATTCCTGTTGTGATCTTCTTTTTATAGTATGTTATTGTTTTTATAATTCCTATTTGCACAGTTTACACATATGTGGAACAAAACATTGTTTGATTTTCCTTTTAGAGAGCTCTTCAGCGTGATTCATCCGACGCGATTGCAGGTGAATCGACGTCCATTAGCAAGCAAAACCCATTTTTTACGGTGAGCTCTTTTTTTCTCCTAAATAGCTAGCTCCATTTGTTGATTTGGTTTTTAAAACTAACTAAATGTACTAAATGTAGTAAACAACACACAGCATTGGGCTTTAATCTTATTTATTAATTATTCATTTGCGAAAGAGGGATGGATAATCGTGTATTTTTATTAGTCGCTTTGTGGTTTGAAATAATTTTTATTTTATTGTTGTAGCGTTCTGATTCTATGGTTTATCCTGGTTTATTTCCGGTGAAGTCTGCATTCGAGCACAGTGTGCCCGAAAGCATACCGTTGTGCAACCGGCCGCACATGTTGCAGGCAAGCTCCAGCAAGGAGTCGTTGTACGGATTGCCCCCATCCTATGACAAATGGAGTGAACACCTGGTTGGGAGGAGCATACATTTTTTTTCTTGCAGTTGTGATTTGATCGTTGTTTTTTCATCTGTTTTTTTTCTTCAAGAGAACCCAGTTGCAAATGGGAAACGAAGCTCCGGGTTCGAGTAGTCTTACTAGAAACATGTCGCACAAAACGCGTCTTACATTAGCGTCATTCGCTCCATTGGATGACACTGCTGCTGATCGAGAAATTTCAAAGTCCAGTCCAAAACGATTCCGTCGTGGTAAGCCAAGTTAAATATTTGAAATTTTAAGTTTGTTTCTTCTATGTGAAATATTTTTCAGTTGCTCTCAGAAAAATTAATATTTGTGATTTCATCTAGAAATTACCATATTATATATATATATATATATAATAGTATGAAAGTAATTTTGCATGTGTGATTGTAGAACGCAGATCCAAAAGTGTTATTGTCCATTCGAGCGAAGCAGCTTCGCCTAAAAGTGCCGAAGATACCATCACCGCTATTGTAAATTCAGCTCTGTAAGGAGAATGTTTATGTTGAAAATTGTAATTCTTATGTCTGTTTCCATTACAACACAGGGTTCGTTGGGAAGATCAGCAGATGTTGATGAGTCGTTGGAAGCTGGTGTTGACGACGTTCGCGAAAATGTTCGCCGATGAACAAATGTTGACAACCGGCGGTTCAATATTCACTCAACTTTCTGGTTTTGGACCAAAGGCGGCTCGTTTTCGCAAGGCGATGGAACGCATTCGAAATACATCTAAGGATTTGCAGTTCATGGTAAATTGAACAGTTGAATTTCATATTTATTATTATTATAATCATATTAGAACATGATGATATTTGGTGATATGACGAGCAATTTGATGGCAAGAAGTTCGATTAGAATTTAGGATGGCGATTGTGATTTGTGGGTTTTTTTTCAGGTTGATCGTGATAGGCCTATGCTTTTGCGCGAAACGTTTCAAGTGTTGAATGCTTTTTTTGAACGTCGCCAGATGGGCAACAGTTCACAGCATCACGTCATAGGCGTGCACCGCGTCAAGGTGAGCTTCAAAGATGAGCCCGGAGAAGGTTCCGGAGTGGCAAGATCATTCTTCACCGCCATCGCGTCTGCCATATTGTCGCCTTTGCCGTTGCCCAATTTTGAATTGTCACCACTACCAACCACAGCGTTGGGAATGAATACAATAGGTAGCCCGTCCGCTGCAACACCAATGCCTCCAACTAGACAAAGTAGGAGATCCAGAAGTAACTTTTATTTCTTTTTTACTTATTTTTTTAGTTATTCTTGTACGAGAGAAGAATTTTTCAAAAATTTACACGTTTAATTTATTTGGGAAAGAATTTGGTGATAAATGATAACTTATTATTATTGGTTTAAATTTCATTTTTTTTCATGTTGACTTTCAGTGTGTGAGAGTTTTGAGAAATTGATGAAATTGTTCATTTTGTTCAATTTTTCGAATGTGATCATGGCTAAATAATTTTCTATTTGCTTGATTTTGCAGGATTGGGTTTGCGCAGTCGAGGCAGATCGAAAGACAACAGTCGACGACCGTTGTTCACTATGCCTGTAGGATGGCTTGAAGGGACAATTGGTGCTTCGCCATTTTTCCCCACTGTATCTGCTCCGGAGGTGGCAGGACCGCTGGATGAGAACAACGTGCAAGCTATGGGCAATCGAATTTACATGAAAGTGAACTCTATGTTTCCGGTATGAGAATGATGAATAATATAATAGCTTTGATCTTTGGACTTTCACGTTGTGCAGAGATATTTGTAATGTTCTATTTACTGGTTATTGGTTTATTGTTCTGTTGTGTTTCAGAGATACGCAGCAAAAGTGACCGGCATGTTGCTCGAAGTGCCGACTCACCAGTTGATAGTAATGCTCACCCACGAGGCGACACTGGAACATCTTGCACAGAATGCTTACGAAGTATTGTTGACTTGGGTTCAGTAAGTTTGGCATTGATTGATTGTGTAATTTGAATAAAAGGAAACTATTCTTTGAACAATTTTATTCTAGGAGCAGTGGTGGAAATCCAGGAGATTTCATGCCTGGAGGCCCGTTACCCAGTGCTTCGACTCAGTCGACGGTTATGCCGTCGACTGTGGCGACCGCTCAGCCTGCTAACACCGCCGCAGTTACTACTACCATCGCTACGGCCAGTACCGCTTCGGCATCGGTTTCCGCTTCTCAAGTATCGCCAGGTCCAGTAGCCGGTGCTGCTGCAGCAACAAGCATGGCTGCCGTCGACACGTCGTCGTCGGCTGCATCATCGGGCGGAACCACGTCAACCGTTTCCTCTGCAACCGGCGCCGCTATTCCATCGACCGTCACTACTTACGACTCGAGATGGTTATCTTGTCCAGATCTGCCTCGACTGTGTAAATGTTGCTGATTTAATAATATTTTGCTGTTTTTTGTTTCTTTTTTTTATTTGATAATTTTCTGTCGACAATCTTCTTCTAGTGGAGAACGTTGCAGACGTGAAAGACGATCGTCCGTTGTTTTTCAAACCTGGCAATGGTATGTTCTACGCGCCGGTCGCCGGTGCCGAATCACCCAGCCGTCTGAACGCGTATCGTAACGTTGGCAGGTTCGTATGTGTTCTTCAACAGTTGGTTAATTATTATTTTTTTTTCAAAAAATGCTTGTGAATCATTTCTGTGCTTTTTCTCTTTTATATCTTCTCACGTTTACGCTTACTCTCGCTCCCTTTCACTCTCACTTTCACTCTCTCTCATTTGCCTGCTAGCTAAGTAGCTAGCTTCATTAAATTCCACTTGTGCTTCAGATTGATTGGAATTGCACTGTCGCAGAATGAAATATTTCCACTACCACTTTGTCGTTCAGTTTTCAAATTCATTCTGCGACGACCGATCACTTGGTACGACATGGCATTTTACGATTGCTACATGTACGAAAAGTTGCACAAACTTGTCACTGGTGAATACGCGGCTGAAGATTTGGATTTGAATTTTACCATTACACTGGATGCAATTGAAGTAATTGAAATAATGACTGACAACTAACTAACTGTTAATATTTATTTATTTATTTATTTATTTGTTTATTTGTTTTTGGTTGGTTGATTGTTTTTCAAATTGGCGTTATTATAATTTGACAAATTCTGTCAAGTCAAGTGGACAAAATATGCCCGTTTTATACGTGTTTTTTTCAGGGAGGCAATACGGTTGAATTGTTGAGCAACGGTACAAATGTGGCAGTGACTTCAGAAAACGTAGTGAAGTATGTGTTCTTGTATGCGCAGCATCGACTTTACAAACTTGTTCAATCGGCTCTTACTGTGAGTTCTTCTTTTTTGTATATGTTCTTATATTATCATATATATATTTTTTTTGAAATCACTATTATTTTATCATTTTTGTTGCGTGCAGTGTTTTTGAATAAAATCTGACTATTCGATCGATGCTCTTTTCAGAACATCCGAGACGGCGTACGTGATGTTATACCAGTTAGCATGCTCGACACAATCAATGCGGAGGATTTTCGACTCTTGCTTACAGGCCAGAGTGACGTCAATGTGAAATTTTTGAAAAAGTTGACCGTGATTACTGACGAAAGTAGCAGCGCTGCGGCGGACAAGTCGTTACCCAGAGAAAAGTTTGATCAGTTTAAAAAATGGTTCTGGTCTGTAGTGAGCTCCATGACGGCAGATGAAAAGCAGGTGAGAATTTTATTCTGTTTGTTAATTTCCAAATGAGACCTATATTTGTATATAATTTGAATATTGTAATGTCATATTAAATCAAATCTGTATTGAATCCCATCATTTCTTTTTAGGATTTGATCTATTTTTGGACAGGAAGCCCGACTTTGCCCCCTACAATGGAAGGTTTTATGCCGACACCGAACGTTGTTATTCGCCCACCGGATGACATGTATTTACCGACGGCGAATACGTGCATTTCGCGTCTCTACATCCCGTTGTATTCAAGCAAGAATATTCTGCGACAGAAACTGTTGTTCGCGATTAAGATCAAAACGTTTGGCTTCGTATAAGATGCAGCTAAAAAATAAAATAGGTATATTTACCACCTACATACCTATTTATTCAGAACTTCCTATTTTGTTTATTTATTGTTATTTTTCTCTTCAGTGTTTTTTTTAAAGTAATTCACATTAGCAACCTGTTCATTTCATATTCATATATTCTCATTCTTATTCATTATCATATTTTACACTGTGCATGTGTGTGCGTGTGGTTTATTGCATGATTAATAATTGATGATTTCAATGTGAAGAATAACTTCAAAATATGCATTCTACTGTATGGTGGAATATTTGGTATAAAAGAGATTTCTGTAGAACACCGCAAGAAACAAGAACACAGGCAGTGAAGAAGAGAAAATATAATTTCATTTAGAATTCATTTTACTTTATCCCGAAAGATGGTTAAATAAATTTAAAATGAATAAATTACTGTTTTCAACATTGTCAAAAATGTACAACATGAAAATCATAAACGTTGTGCCTATGCGTGAAAATTACAAACGGTGTAATGCGACGCTTCACAAGTGCACAACAATTCCACATCGTGGATAGTGTTATTCAAATTATCCAACAAAATGATGATAGACCACAGACAAAACGTATTGAAATTCACCGACGAGGAATATGATTTTATGCCACTTGTCAAAGAAACCAAAATGTCGTCGCTTTAATCGCACATAATGGAAATATTTGTGCATAGATACCAAAACAAACATCTGAAATATGGAACGGAGAAAATTTTACTTTAAGTTCAAGCATATTGTAAAAATATAATTATGAACATTAAATTAAAATTAAAGATACTGTAATATACAGTACATTGATTGCCAAATCACCGATAAGAAGGATGCAAAGTAAGAGACCAATCAGAGAAAAGCAAATGTTGTACCCGTGGTTAATTTCATTTGAGTAATTTTGTATGAACTATAGTGCGGCGTAGCAAAAGTACAAGTGAACCAAACTGAATCCAGGTAAAAATTTCAATGATAAAACATACTTTCCTCGTGTTTTGCATGAACGATAGTATATCTGAGCAATTTATTTAAGCATTACATTTGAATTGTAACAAAAATTAAAAAAAAAACAAAATTCCCAATTATGTATATGTAGTTCAAACGTGAGTTGTGTCAAAAAATGAATTTTCAACTTATTGTTATTAAACTCCGGCGTCTAGACATAACTGTAGAAAATGTCCATTTTTTCAATTTGCACTTGCGTTTTGCATTGAATTTCATTGTGAACAGAACAGATTGAATATCTCTAAGCGATCAGGGCTTACTATTATCCGAAATAGTGTTTTTCATAGAGAAAGTTATTTAACTTTACTATTGCATTATATTATTTTTCACGTTAATTCCGCATCGTTAGAAACATTAGGTAAATTAAACTTTTTATCTAGCTAATTTTTCGCAGTAATCGCACAGTTAGTTTGCTTATGTTTTGGTGAAAAGCTTTCTGGGATGAGTTCCATTTATGTAGGGCATTTTTGAATTTTGAAATTTCAAATTCAGCCCTGCGGAGGCGTGTTTTGACTAAGTCAGTGTTTTTGTTATGGTGTTTTCTGCCAGATAGTTTATATTTTGACTGAATTTCAAATAGCAAGGTCATTTCTGAATTTTCAAATAGCTGTAATGTAGTTTAATTTGTTACTCTATTTGAATTATCTTTTCAAATCATCTCTTCTTACAAGTCGACATTTAATATAAAATGAATTAAAGAGCATTTTATTTCTTGTATTTATATTAACTGTAGTATTTGAAATAAGTTTAGTAAAAAAGATGAAATTAGTGTTTTCTCAATGAGAAGTGTTTTTATATTTTAATAATTTACGGCTACAGTTAAGATTTTTCTGAAACAAAGTGCATTAGTTAAGTAAATAAATTGCAATGAAAAATGTGCAATAGTGATATTTATCAGTAGCTATGAATAAAATAAAAATTTGCATGCGAGTTCATTTGCTTTATTGACACAATGGAAATAATTTTAGTTTGACGCCGTCCGTGGATGGAAGCACTGCGTATTGATTGGAAAATTAACTTCAGCCAACGTTGAACGCCAAACCATAGATTTGCTTTCTTTCTATTTATTCATTATTATTTTTTGGAATAATTTCTGAAAAATAATTTTTCAATCCACATCCAAAGAGCATGAACATGGACAATGCGAAGATGACTCAATTGGCAGTAAGTGGCAGTTCTTTTTACTTTTATGTCGTAATCACTTCACAATATTGAGCATAATTTCTGAATATACTCTTTATGAATTATCAATATGAGATGATGGGTGACTTAATCAACGACAAATTTTCGTACAATTAAGTTCGATTTAATAGCATCCTGTATACATTGTTTACCTATTATTAGAAGACGGTCTTTCGAAATTGAATAAGAATTTTCAGTAGCAACTAACTGTAAACAAGCTTTTGCCAGAAAATTGCTCGCTTAAAATTTAAGTCAATTTTTTTGTTATAGCGTTTTCTGCCAGATAGTTTATTTTTTGCATAATTGTAAACGTGAAGGTCATTTTTGAATTTTCAAATAGTTTTTATTGATTGAATTGAGCAGTGCATATTATTCTGTTCATATTGTATTGCGGCATAAGTTACAATTTATCCTCAGTAAGAAGTTCCAATGCGCAAAAACCGGTTTTGAACGCTGCGCTATGCAAATAACGATCGCCATGAAAGGTGCCTTATCGTCAGTTAGGGCGCACTTATTCGTTTGACTTACGTGGCAAGTGGTAGCGTCGTGAAGCGTTCTCTGAGTTTATGACGTAAATAGTCGCTGAAGTTCATTTTTAATTGCCGAAAAGTAATTCCACCTTTTTTCTACTTGTGTTACTTTTCTTCAAAACATTTATATACTCATTTTTATTTTTTAATTAAAAAGAAAT
>NW_003526944.1:1766584-1771950 GCF_000181795.1 Trichinella spiralis
GAAAAATTCCCCATCGGTTAAGTGCGTCGTACCATAATAAAAATGATCAACAGAAACTCGTTCATTATTTACCTAAAATGTTCATTCAGCAGTTTTTGCGTCCCTTTAATCTTTTTCCTTCCATCCCTTTCACGCTCTAAGTGATACAAACGGAGAAAAGAGTGGATGAATAAGGACAAAGTTACATTTGTCGACGTGCGAAAAGTAAAAACATGGGAAGCAATAATTAATTGTTCGTCATAATAAAAAAGAAAGAAGGTGCGCCATTTCATTAACAGGATAGTCTATTCTTCGAAACGGTTGAATAAATATGCTATCTTGAAAATGATCATGAGCAGAGCGGTGATGAGATGAAGTGATAAAAATTAATATTAATCAGCAAATAAGAAGAGATTTACCTGCAAAATAGGCAAATGAATTTCCAGATAGTCAGTTGCAAAACTTGAAAAGGCAACAAAACCAACGAAAACATGCTGCTGAACCAACTCGACTGCTGGTTGGAACTGAAAATTTAGATGATTGCTCTTCTCCTTTTGAAACAATTGAAAAGCGAAAAGATACTTTTCTTCTACGGCAGTTGCAGACATGGAATTGGATTGTTCAATACTTTCGCCAACAAATTCTTTAATTCGATATTCTAAACCATCTTCTCGGTCATTCATGAAAGTGTGCACAGCCAACTGGAAGGTTACAAAAACGAAAACAAATGAAGAAAATTTACAAAATTATTTTCCACACCCGCCAACACCCAAAAAACTAACCGTCAAATCCCAGGCGGAATTTTCCAAATAATTTCGAGCAACGTTCGGTTCAACTGCGCATATTTCCTGAAACAGCATGCAACATTTTCAATGTCGTGTTGCGGTTGTTGTTTTCAAAATTCGCCTCTTCGCACAACGGCAAGTGTTTAAACAACAGGCAAACAGTTGTTAAACGACATACAAAATATTCAAATCATAACAACTCTTCTTGGTTGAATTAAACAGAAATTAGGTTAATCTAACAAAAATTCCACCGCACAAAGTCGGTAAAATTGACGGAAACGTTAACTGAACGAGTTGTAAAAACAATTTTTTAAATCAAAATTAACATCTCAAAAATATCAATAATAAGAAATTATATTTTTACCATAAAAAGAGAAATCATTTGCTCATTGTCCAAAAAATTATCATTGGCCATAGGAAAACCTGCTCCAGGGGCGAAATTAATTCTATTTACAAACTTTATCCAGGAATTGGAATTACCGTTTACAGTAATGTGTAAAACGAATTTCAAGTTTTAATTATTTCAAACATCATGTTAAGTTCAATTTGTATTTTATTTATTTATAATATTTATAAAAAGTGCTAATTTTTGTTAAACTTAATTATTATTTAATTAAATATAAATAAATACTGTCCTTATTACAACAAATTACGTGTTGCTTATTTTTCAAATTTATCATAAACTTTTTGTTTATTGAATATTTATTTTCATGGTGAAATAAATTGAATTAATATTAGTGATCATTTTATAAGGTTGTTCAGTAGATAAGAAAAGCATTAAACTCAGTTCAATTTCAGATTAGAATATCTAGTTAGTAGAATATTTATGAGTAAAAATAAAGTAGTACTGTTATCTTGTGCTGTTTGCTTCTTTCTATCAGTTAAAGTTTGCATAAATATCTATATTTACAGCATTGTGATGTTGGACAACAATGACTGGACGAATGCATGCTTGCAAGAGCTAAAAGAAATGTGCATGCAGTGCGCACATGGGCGGATTAGAAATTCATTTTTGAAATAGACGACATTGTTCTGGCTATTTTTCTGGTTTGTTTGTCCGATGGTGAAGTACTTTTTCCATTAGAAGATGATCATCATGATCAGTGCGCGCTTAGGGTTCAGAACAACAATGATACACAAAACGCTGAAACAGCTTTCACTGAAATGCGCATAATGCGAAACGCTTTTTTCCATTAAATAGGCGTGTGTATGTTTGTGCTTGTGTTTATGGGTGTGTGCGTGTGAAGTAGGCTGTGGAATAAGAAGAGAAAACAAAATTCAAATAGAAGCCCCGTTTCAAAAAGCAAAACGATGAAGAAAATGAAAACCGAAAAAAAATAAAATTATTAAACTACATATTGTATTGAGAGACAATTTTCTCATGGCGACGACAAAATGATCAAGAAGAAAGATGATGATCACAGTTGATCCCGTCTTTGAGTAGAAGATACAAGCGGTTGAGTCATGGCATAGGAAGAAGTCAAAGGGTAATAACGCAGTGCGGCCGTCTCGTAGGCGCCCAGTGTTGTCGGCTCGTAAACGTTGAAGACCGGCGCCTGGGTTCCTGAAATCAACATCGACGGTAGGTAAAACAGCTGAGGGTACGTCGCCATCTCGGCTTGGAGGAAAGGATGGTGCTGCCAGCCGGTCGGCAACGGGTTGCTGGTCGAATAAAGCAACGATGTCCCGCCCGGGTAGGCGATTTTCTGCGATTGGGTCAGCGAGTAATAATTGTTGCTGGGGTTCGTCGAACGGTGGTGCAACTGCTTTGCCGTGTCGCCGAGGAAAACATCGCTGACCGTTTGCTTCAAAAATTTATTCTCAGCAATGGCTTTGTCAACAATGGACCGCGATTTGGTGCATCTGCATTCGTCGAGATTGTCATCAGTCGCCGGCGACTGACTGCCCAGGCCGCCAGTTGCCTGCAGCTCACCATTGCAGCGCTCAGTTTTGCGCCATTTTGCACGCCGATTTTGGAACCATACCTGTGCAAAAAGCCGAACCGATAAAAAGCAGCATATACCCATTAAAAAAAGAATCCCCCTGATTACCTGGACTTTTGATTCGCTTAATTTTGTTCGCTGCGCTAAATCCTCCCTGAAAACAATTTTGGTGAACAATTAAACAATTTGCATTGCATGTCATTTTGGTTGAAAACATTTTTACCTTGCAAAAATGTCCGGATAATGAGTTCTTGAAAAGCACTTTTCCATTTCTTTCAGTTGGAAAGGTGTGAACAAAGTGCGCACTCGTTTTCGCTGCTTGCCAATCATCGTCGGCTCAGATTTCACTTCTTGCATGGCTAAAAGAAGAACAAAATAGAGAAAACCAAAGCAGAAATCATATATTCACACTGATGAAATAGAATTCGAAACAAAATTACAAATTGGTAATATAATTTTAAACATTGGCAAAATTAGAGCTGTTTTCAACAATTACTCGATAAATATTTATCCAATGT
Source organism: Trichinella spiralis (assembly GCF_000181795.1). Classification (NCBI taxonomy): domain Eukaryota; kingdom Metazoa; phylum Nematoda; class Enoplea; order Trichinellida; family Trichinellidae; genus Trichinella; species Trichinella spiralis. The sequence goes on from NW_003526944.1 coordinate 1,769,810, forward strand.
GATGATTTATATCACTAGCCGCTTCAGATGTTGCTCGAAAACGGTATGGTGATTAAAATTCACTTAATTAGTTGAGAAAAATCAATTCTACATAATTTGCTTAATTTCATAATTGAGGGTCTGTGCTTTCATAAATGAATTATATCAATAAGTAACAGAGAAAACGGCCAAATCAAAAGCCGAATGAGAATCATAGAAAACCAAGCTTCACGTGATTGATTGCTCACACCTAGATTATGCGGCTAAAATCAGCTAATTGAATTAACATCAAGAAAAAGTTTGCTTTATATGGCAATTTCACAAATTCCACGTGCACGTATGAAAATAAACCTATATTGAAAACTGTTTCTCAATAAACAGAAAAGAAAAAATCACGCCCACACAGCATAATAAATAATATATTAAAAACAATAGTTTCAAATGCAAATTGAAGAAGCTGAACATAAAAAAGTTATACTATAATATAATAATTAGCTATGCATAATTTCATATTGTATTATAAATGGCAGTTGAAGGTAATAAGTATCAAATTGCTAAAGTTTGCTTGAATGACAAATCACATACAAATTTCCAATTTGCAACGGCTAATAAAGAAAATCTCTTAAACACGTGCAGATCGGCTTCTTTCTATCTTTCTTGGTCGTCGCTCGTTGTATTGGCTTTTGTTTGAATTCAATTAGCTTGAATTCACGCTTTTGCAATTGCAATTTATTACACACGAAAACAAAGCTAACAACACTGCATTTTCAATTGCTCTGACAATTTTGAATTATTCAACAATAAATGACAAAAAAAGACGCTGATGATGATGATGACGATAATGATAAAATGATAAAATTCTCACCTATCCAATGCAAAATGACATTGCACTCAAATGACATTTGCAGACAATTTTTTCAATAAAGAATAAAAAAATAAATAAATCATAACAACAACCTCATAATGAAAAATCAATAAAATCAACAATCAATTTGAGATGAACAAATTTATTTTTCAACTATATCTGCATTTAAATTAAATGCTATTTGGAAATTTTTTACGATGATAATTAAAATATTAGCATTATTAAACTTCCGCTTGAATTTCTTGGAAAATATTTTAATATGAAATTAACGGAATGGATTTTTTGTGATTAATTTTCAAATTTAAACAATTGAATAAATTGCACGTGAACAAAAATAAACACGCTCGCGCAAGTGATTCAAACATAAATAAATAAACGCAATATTAAATTTCAAATTACAAAAGCATAAAAATTTAAATGATGCACCAATTTTATTACGTGCAAGTTTATTTCGTGTTCAAGCTTGTTGGAAAAAGCGGATCAATTCAACAACGATCATTTGAGTACACAAAACTGAATGAACAAGCTCATGAATTAAATTAAATTAAATCAAATTAAATCACCAACATCAATCAAAGCATAAACAGTGCGCACTTGCCATATGAGCAACAAGGAAAAAAACATATTTTTACCATCTTGCTTTGAGGAAAAAGATGCAATTTATACATTGTAATTTTAATAATTAATACACTAAACAAATACACGCATGAAATTGAAATATACTTGATCAATATTTCATGCAGCTAAAAATGGTTTCAATTGAAACTGTCTTTGGAAAATTTCACTCTGTACACTGACTGATGATGATTATTCACAACTTGAATAAAGAGGAGAAAAAAATGCACAACATCCAACTTACATTGAAATAAAAAAATTAAAAAAAATTTACTTTTCGAGTTTCAAAATTTCCAAAAATCTAAATGACAGCGTGAAAAAGTAAAACTAATTCAATGAAACTTTAACATTTCACAAAATTAGCATAATTTTGTGCAGGCAAAACACAAGTATCAAAAATAGATACATTCCTTTCCCAAACAATACAAACAGCGAATGAAATTTTAACAAAAAAGAATATGCTAAGATAAAATTGAAAAAATGAATTCAATAGAAATTGTAAAAGAAGACAAAACAACAATGTAAATAGATATATTATTGGGACTTACATTTTTTCAACATATGGAATTTGGAAAATAATCAAATGAGTAATGATTTTGAAGAGGCAAAAATTTGATAAGCAAAATTGAGATTACTTTCGATAGAACAGCAAACATCAGTGGAATTGAAATTATGCGTGAAT
>NW_003526944.1:1771960-1778261 GCF_000181795.1 Trichinella spiralis
TTTCCTATGTGTAAACTTGTAGAAGGATAACTTGCCGCTGTGTTTCGAAAGTTTGAATGATCGAATTGTTCGCATTCTGATTTAGAGTGGTGACAAATATTGCGCTACATCCAAAATACATTGTTAATAAGTAAGTTAAAAGAATAAGCTCAGTAGAGGAGTTAGCATTGCAGAAATACTAAATGATGGCGTGTGTTTATTTGTTTATTTCCTATGTTTTTTTTGACATTGCGCAAAAGTAGCACAATGAGGCGTCGGTCAAGCTCTAGTATGATATCTTGAACCATTCAATTCCCAAACAATACAAAAATTTTATGATCTTTTAGCCAAACAGTATCTGATTCGAGCATTTGGAAGAGCAGGTTTGAGTAGCTCTGTATATGATGACAATACAGCAATGTAAATTGATATATTATTGGGATCTTCATTTTTTCAACATAAGGAATTGGGCACATAATCAAAGGAGTAATGATTGTGTAGGCGCGAAAAAATAAGTGAGCAAAATTGAAGATATCATTTGATAAGAAACAGCAAACATCAGTGGAATTGAAATTATGCGTGAATGAACGAACTGCATGCGGAATTGATAATATGAGTCTAAATAGCGCCAACCACGATGTCACCTTGTGACCTTCGATTCTGCGGTCTGCGGTCGGCAGTTAATTGCCAAGCAAACCATTATTCTTTGAGATTTAATCAAGCATAATTGCGAAAAAGCTTTACAAAGAGCATCTGAAGAATGCTTGCCAGCATTGATGCAAGTTTCCCAGTCAAAGTCAACGTTTCCCCGTTGGATAGGATTAAAATTTGATCCCCAAAGCAGGTCAACGCTGAATCACATATATTTATACATATATATTGTAAGAATCTAATTTTCCGCTTTCGTCGCTAGATGCAGCGTTGATGAATCACGCGAATTCAAATAAAATAGCAACTTTTCCAATTAGCCATTTTCCGTTCCAATCAAACGCGCAAGGGAAAGTTTAATTAAGAGGCGATGGTTTAGAATAAGTGAAGACAACGTTTGAATATACATACAATATATGTATATTTAATACAATAAATTAACAACCTTAACCAATTTCACGTCTGAATTCCTTCAAATTTTCAGCGTCTCATCTGATGAACGTTTCAATCTCAAAAACCAACTATAGATAATACGTATGTGTGCTTTTTCACTCAACAATTCACGTTAAATTCAATTAAAAGGAAATTAAATTATAAACTGCATAATAAAATAATTCCATTTTAATCTGTTTAATAAATTACAGCAAAAAAATAAACATATTGCATAACACATCGTCATATAGCCTTAATAATAATAATAATAATAATAAAATGCTTTGAATTTATTTCCTGTAATTTAAAATACACCTACTGGATATTTGAAATGAAAAAAAATAACGGTGATAAAGAATAAAATGACTAATAAATACAGTGACATATGCTAATTAAAATTAAACTTGAATTACTTTTATACTATATTAGTATGAGAAATTTTTCAATAAATTCAACAATGCGGCAGCTAGCATTTGTCAAATAAGCATCAGTAATAATTTCAATTTATGAAAAATTAAAAGAAAAAAACTCATTTTGTCAACTTCTCTCTGTCAAACAATATCAAGTGAAGAATACCTTTTCGAGCGTAAAAGCAATCAATTTGCATAGTATGAAATTTGTATTTCTTTTTTCCAAACTGTAACATTTCAACCCCTGAAGAATTTGCCAAATCAGAAATGATGGAATGATCTACACTGAAACAGTGCATAAGAACATAATTTCAAATCAAAACAATCATCACGTGGAAATTGAATTGCAAATTTGAATAAAAGATTTTTCGTATACTCACACATACACACACAAGGATTGCAATTTTGAAAATTCAATTAAATTTTTTTCCAAAAAAAAAAATAGAAGCACACTCGTCAGCATGCACCGCGAAGTGAAAGTTACTGTACTGCTGTCAGTGGGAAATTTTATTTTCACACTGCTGCGTTATTTTTGTTTGTCATTCAATAAATTTTAATGCCATTTTTATTTAAATAAATTACTGTTGAAATTGGGCAAGAAATTCACATGCTCAATGATGCATTGGGCAGTTGTTCACGTGTATGTGTGTGTGTGTGTGTGTGTGTTCGTCGTTAAGCAAATTCTTTTTGAACGGCACGCTGATAAATGGCCAAACAACTGCAAAATTAATTTAAATTTTATCAGTTCCGTTTAATCTAAATATTGTTTTGGTCGCAAGTGTCTGATGTGCAAACTTTTGTCTCATGTATCGCAAGGAGGAACAAGCTCTGTTAAAACAGACTGCAAATTTTGCAAATTTGTCGACAATTCTTTCAAATGTTTACTTTTGATAAAATTTAATTTTTCAAATCATCCTCTCCGAATTGAAAATTACACATTTCCTCTACTGTTGCAATTGTACATTTTTCGATATTTAAATTTAAAAACAATATCACAACGATCACTGGCTAATATTGGTGGAAAATGAAGTTTTCACTTTTGAAATTGAATAATTAAAAAGATTGTGGCAATTAATTTAAAAAATTAACTGAAATTTGTTACGTTCAACGATGAGTTTGATTTTTGAAAAATGAATGATGAAAAGAAAAAAAATTTTTTAAAGTTATTACCACTGCTGCAGCAAGTTAATTATGGTAAATGGAGAACATTTTTTGAGATTATTGAAATGTATGCAAGAAAAAAAAACTACAAACTATTGGAATATTTATGCAGCTTGTTATTGATCAAACGGATCACATTTAATATAATTTATATAAAATATTGATTACTGTATTTATAGTAAAATAGAAGAATAATAAATTAGGATAAAAAAATTATTTATTGGCATTACGATTAGAAGAGAATTTATTAATGGGAAGTGTCGAGAAGAAAATTGGGAAAAAAGAACAGAATTACATCTCAACCGTACCTCCTGATTTGATATCATTGCATTCAAGAACAGGTAAACATATGTCGGCAACAGCAACATCAACAGCAGAAGCAGCAGCAGCAGCAGCATCTGCATCTGCATCTGCATTAGCAGCGGCACTAGCGGCAGCAGACATTCCGTTGACAAACGTGGAAATGTCGAAAGCTTGTGCAGGGCTACTAATTGCCAAAACCATGTTTGGGATAGTCACTTTTCACGTGTTCTGCAATTTCGATAATGTCAACTTAATATTTCCAAAAGCAACCAACTAGCCATTAGCAGCAGCGCTACCTGTGGGGCGTTTGCACTGTTTGCTTAGTTTCACCAGAAAACACACACACACACACACACGTGGTATATATGCGCTTTCAGCGTACCCAAATAGTTGGAGCATGCGGGCGCATGTTTCAGTTGCTGTTTGATCATCGGTACTTGGTTGGGGGAATTTTGTTTTGCAAAATCAAATTTTCAACTTTTCATACTTTCCTCCCCCTGAGCGGATAGATCTTCTCTCTCCCCTTGACATTCTACATTCAAATGTTCTCTGTGCAATTGCACTGCTCCGTGTTTGACCAGCTGGACTGTTTGCAGGAAATGATCACGATTCTTTCGTCCTCTTCTATTAATAATTTATCAACGCAAATGATTAAACATTTTTTAAAAAATTTCCACTGACAATATTTGCATACACACACACACACACATACAGAGAGGCATACACTGATCAATTATATGTTTTCTACTGGCGTTCATCTTGCTAATTTTTTTAAAAAATAAAATACAATATTTAATACAAGCTGTATTAGATGCAATCGATCAAATTAGTATATCATTTTTCCACTAATCAGATGGCGAAATCAAAATTTCAAAATCTTCATCAAATATGATTTATTTATCTATTTACTTTAGCCATACTAAACCCCGTGCTGTATTGTCAATTAACATTTTGTTTTTTTTTCTTCCATTAACAAACTGCACATCTGAAGTTAGATTTAAAAATAATTTCAAAAAAATGAATAAATCACTTATTGAACTGAGTGAAAAAATTTTGAAAATGAAATATTGAAGAAAGAGAACTAAACAAAAATTTCGCATATATTAATTCACAGTGATAATTATTGTCACTTGGTTACGCATGCAATGGCTGCGCAATAGCATAAATATTGAAAGCGATGGCTTAAGCAGTCATATAAATAGCAAATAGTTGGTCCGGTTTTGCTGTCAACTGAGCCTGCTTTCAACAATTTTATTGCTGACATTGAAAAGTGGAGCAATAAAGGTTCGCTGAAAATGACCAAACGGGCGTGGTACCATTACCGTAAAGCCTAATTCCACAACGCTTATTATTATTATTACTATTATTACTATTATTATCATTATTGGTCTATAATTTTAACGAACAATTTTCTATCCAAACTGCATTACTGAAAATATTTTTTTTTCAACCCAAACTGAACAAAAATCATCGGTTGGTTGCCCGTCAACATATATACATATATACATTTGAAATGATATAAATTCTGTTTTCCTTTTCAACTGTTATTAAATGTTCAACTTTACAACATAGAAATTCACACATCTGACAAACAAATCTTGGATTAATTGATTAATTAATTTTAAAGGCTATTTATTTAAAATTATATTGCATGCAATTACATATAATGACAACATAATAATAATAATAATGTTGATAAATGAAAACACAATAATAATAATAATAATAATAACACACCAAACTTTTTCAAATAAAAAATTCAACAAGAAAACGACAACATCAAAAATTTAAATACCCAAATAAACCTAAATAAATATGCTGTGAAATTTTTGGTCCGTATTTTTTTGAACAATGGTATTATTTTTGAACAAAAATACAATTTCACTGAATGAACTGAGTTAATTTTATGCTGCTTTTTGGTACAGTTTGAACAGTTTAATTTTCGTTTCGTGATATAACACATCAACATCAATGAAAAATTTTCTTCACATCAAAAAATAACACCGTGGCAAGAATAATGTAAGAAATTCAAATTATCAAATTTTGGAAAGTTAACTTTCAGTTTTCAGAAATTTTATTGACCACTGAACAACGGCAATTTGATAATTAATTATTTAATTACTATTATAAAATTTTTTATGAAATTGAACAACTTTTTGAAAATAAATTTGCAAAAACAAAGCAAACAAACAAGCCTATTAGTATGGGTTTTCATATTTTAAAGTAAGCTTTTTATTTTGTACGATTTATAAAATTTAACTATGTACAATTAGCATTAGTGTTACAATAAATGCAAAAATTAAGGCAATCACGTAAAAATCCCTGTAGCGCAGAGGATAGCGCGTTGGGCTTCTAACCCAAAGGTCGTGGGTTCGATCCCCACCAGGGATGAGACTTTTTCAATCTTTGAATAACTGAAAATTAATCTGATATTTCACAAGCAAAATATACTAGGAACAATTCGATTCCGTATTTTTCAAATGTTCAGAAGAAATAGCAAAAATATGTTGCAAAAAGAGTTAAAAAGAAACAACATCGACAATAACGCACAGCTTTGTTCCCCCTATTTTTTACCAATTACTATCTCCTATCAGAAGAGCACAGCAGAGCAGTCAAACAGGTCTATTTATAAAATCAATAAATAAGACATCTGAAAGTGATTTTTTTAATGTCAAAAAATAAACAGGCAGCTATTTATGCATGGTAGAGAAAAAGTAGGAAAACAAGAACTGCGGGTTTCCTTTCTCGTTGCAAGTGATGAAAGTGAAAGCATTTCACAACTTGATTACGTTTCTATTCAACTGATTAATAAATAGCAAAAAAAACAATGTTAAAAATTAACGTTACAAAACTAAAACAAAAATTAAATATACATATCATAAGACTACAGGATATTGATGAGCAAGCACAAATATCATAAAAAAATTCTAGAAAAAAATGCAGTTGTAATTTATAAAAAACCTAAAGGCCTCTTCCTCGATATAATAATAATAATAAAACTAAAATAACAATCATTTATTGTATTGTTTCATATTTTTAAAATTTTTAAATAATTGTAAACGTGAAGATGGCATAAAAAAAGAAATAACCTCAAGTTTAATTAAATATATCGGTTGGAAGAGAATTGGGAAAATTGCAATTTAATTTATTTAATTTATTTATTTGACTGCAAACAAATTCAGTAATTGCAAAAAGTATGTCTTCAGAGTCGAAAAAACAAACAAACAACAAGCAGTGTTCTTACAACTGTCAACAACATGTCAATAGTTGTTTCATCAGATAAAAATATTCGATTAATACTTTAAGAATGAAATGATAATTTTACAACCGAATGTTAGTTATTTCAAGAAAAAATCATCAACAATTTT
>NW_003526944.1:1778483-1781748 GCF_000181795.1 Trichinella spiralis
GAAAATGATTGCCGTGATGAGCAAGCGTTCACTATTCCGTAGTATAATTTTCAAGTTTACAAATTTGCCTGTACACTTCCCAAATAAGTGGAAAATCACACACTCATTCACATGGAAGAGATAGAGAGGAAAGGACTAGACACATCGAAAACCGTTGCTTAAATCGGTTGATTCTGATTGTCAAACTGTAAGCTAAATCTGATGAATAGAATGACTTGAGTTGAGAACGTGCCAAAAGTCAAAACTGCCGCATTTGATGACAGTTTTCGACGGTAAATTTGAACAACAGTCGGGTGTGTAAAAACGCCCCCTTGATGAAATGCATCCAAAAATGGAAAGTTCAGATTCTTGACCCGAATTTTGAACAAGCAGCACCTTGCCCACCGTCCATACTTCTTCTTCTTCTTCTTCCTCCAGCCTCTCCCCCAAAAATGCCCGGTTGTTCACCAAATTTCAAACTTACTGACAACCACCATGAGGATCCACACCCACACTCACACAGCATTTGTTCAATTTTCTAATAACACTGAACAATTATAAATTTCGATTCTACGTTGTGATAAAATTATAGAAACAAGCATCATCTAGTCTCTCCTTTGATGAATAAAGTACATTTTACAATGAAAACAAAAAAAACACCCAATCTTGTCATCATCATCTTATCAGTATCTAAAAATTGCAACAAAATGCCTTTTTTTTTCTTCAAAATTTCATTTGTCATTCATTCTTTCATTCATCATCATTTTTCAAAATATAAAATATAAAGTAAATTTCTCATCAAATATTATTTGAAAAACAGAACCAACAACAAGCAACAAATATTGCTTTTACATATACACATTTGGAAGCAAACCTACTACCACAATTCTCTCATGATAATCATCATCAATCAATTAAAGTATCTATGAATTACAAATTTTCAAGACATTCCTCTGACAAGAATTTGCACACAACAACTACTACTACTACTGTACAAGTAATAACAAAAAGTTGAATATAATAAAATCCATTTCCAAGCGCATGATCCGAGGTTCCAAATTTCTTAAAAAGCGCAATTCTGCAATGCATTTTTTTTGCAACTTTGCATACAGTCCCAAGCATGAATGATCATTACCAGTGAAACAAATTTAGATTTTTTCAAGCTTGTCAAGCTTTCAATATTTTGCAATGAAAATCATCATTCTGTTTTTAACAGAGCATGTAATGGAAAAATTTTCAACACCATAATTGGACTGCCCAGTGTAGCGTGATCGACCAACCTAAATAGGGAAAGTTGGTGTTCGACGATTCTGCTAGTGATGTGATGATGAGTGACAAACTTAAATCCTTCTCAAAGTAAAAAAAAAGATACCCCTTATTTTTCTGGCAATTTTTTCGTTCTAAAAATTGAGAAAAACAGAAAAATGCTAATTCATATACAAAGTTTTGACGAATGGATGGATGTGAATTTTAAAAAATGATAAATTTTCCATAAAATATACACTTTCCATAACTGAGACAAACTACTAATTGTTCACGATAAATTTCCAAGCATAAGAGAGAAGAAGCATCACTTTCTCTCTCTCTCACTCTTCAGGTCCTATTTTATGATCAATTAAAAAAATAATATAAAATTTCAATTGAGATGAATTGCAATTATGGGTGTATCTAAAAAGGATATGAAATGATGAGATGAACGCAACGGGATGAAATTTATGTTCTGACATGACTGGTCCCCATTCAGAGCAGCCTTCCACAGCCGCCGACAGCTACTGGGAGTGGCTTTGCTGTCGGCATTGTTTGACAACTGTGTACAACGAGGCCGTATTCATTTATAAAAATCAGTCCTTGAAACCAACCATCTGCATGCGATCAACTTTGGACAACGCCACTGCAGCACCACTGCGGTGCACTGTTCGTTGCTTGCTTCATTCATCTTAGCGGCCATACAGTCGAACAAGGCCTGGCCTGCAGTGAATGAGAGGAGCAGCTCCCCCTGGCACCTTGTAGTCTCTCTCTCTCTCTCTCTAGGACCAGTCCTTGTAAAAGCAAACTTCTCTCGCTATTCATCCGCAGCGCTTTCTTCTTCATCTTCAAGTCTGAATCAATTCCCATTTCACTTTCTTCATTCTCGTCTCCAATCCAGGCGGAGCGCATCCAATGCGCACTCGTCAACCAGTGCAGCTTATCAAAACGCTGATCAGTCTGTTAGTGACACAGGTAGTATATAAATCTATGCATTGTATATATATATATTCACATATGTATGTATATATTGTAAGAATATCCTTATGCTCATATTTCTTTCCAATCACTTCAGCCAACATGCTAACACGCACAGATAGATGACACTAATGTATGCGCATAGGTATATTATGGACATTCGATTTTTTCGTAAAATGGCATATCCTTTTTCACTTCGCAGAATACTTATATAGCAAATATTATAAATATTTGCTTTAAATATTGCTACAAATGTTAACCTTGGACAAACCCATAAAAATCATGTATGATAACAAAATTATGATATGCATTTGGTAGATTTATTGCTCAAAGTTTGTAAAATTTATTTCAAAAATGCCCAGTTTTACAATATTCGGATTTCAAACCACTTAATGTGCGTGACAAACAAAGAATTCTAAAAGCTTCTCATAAATTAATCCACCATAAATAATAATTATCTATTCAATTAAGTGGATGATGCATTTGAACTTAATTTTTTGTTTTTGTCACTTTCGAAATGCTGCTAATTAAAAAAAATTGTCAAAAAATGAAGTTTTCTAATTGCCGTGAACAATTTAATCAAATATAATAGTTTGAGTTGAGTTTATTAAAAATCATATTTCAAAAAGCAAGAAATTAATTTCAGTGGATTTCAGATAAGACGTTGATTTTTAAAGTGGATAAATGCAGAAAACAATTTTTTATTGGAAATTAAGTAGCCCCGACAATTTTTGCAGTGCTTCTTTTGTTTGCTTTTTTAAGAAGAAAAATAATGAAAGTTCTTTATGTAAAATAATTCCTTCCTATGATAGATAATATTCAGGAAATTTGTGCAGCTTGGATATTGAATAACTTGCAACATTTTCAAGCTAGAGATTGAAATTGTTGGTGAATTATTATACTTTCAAATAGATACTACATATACTAACATATAAGATTGTCAAAATTTTCAAAGAAAAAAGTTTTTATCAAATCAAATCAAATCAAATCAAATGAATGCAATTTACACCTGTGTTTGCCTTTTCAAATTTCAACAATTACCTCTCCTTTTCCAAGAAAAAAC
>NW_003526944.1:1781758-1883806 GCF_000181795.1 Trichinella spiralis
ACTGTGCGATTACTGCGAAAAATTAGCTAGATAAAAAGTTTAATTTACCTAATGTTTCTAACGATGCGGAATTAACGTGAAAAATAATATAATGCAATAGTAAAGTTAAATAACTTTCTCTATGAAAAACACTATTTCGGATAATAGTAAGCCCTGATCGCTTAGAGATATTCAATCTGTTCTGTTCACAATGAAATTCAATGCAAAACGCAAGTGCAAATTGAAAAAATGGACATTTTCTACAGTTATGTCTAGACGCCGGAGTTTAATAACAATAAGTTGAAAATTCATTTTTTGACACAACTCACGTTTGAACTACATATACATAATTGGGAATTTTGTTTTTTTTTTAATTTTTGTTACAATTCAAATGTAATGCTTAAATAAATTGCTCAGATATACTATCGTTCATGCAAAACACGAGGAAAGTATGTTTTATCATTGAAATTTTTACCTGGATTCAGTTTGGTTCACTTGTACTTTTGCTACGCCGCACTATTGTTCATACAAAATTACTCAAATGAAATTAACCACGGGTACAACATTTGCTTTTCTCTGATTGGTCTCTTACTTTGCAACTTTCTTATCGGTGATTTGGCAATCAATGTACTGTATATTACAGTATCTTTAATTTTAATTTAATGTTCATAATTATATTTTTACAATATGCTTGAACTTAAAGTAAAATTTTCTCCGTTCCATATTTCAGATGTTTGTTTTGGTATCTATGCTTTCGATTCTGTGTTTCTATAAGGTAAAAATGTCCATCCTGTTGCGAAAGAAATAAAAAAAGATATTTCTGTAATTATGATATTTACATAACCAAACAATGAAATAATTATTTCATTGAATTATGAATAGAATGTCAACTAATCGGAGTGAGAAAAATAAAAAACAGTTAAAACATAATCACAACAGTCCATCAACTGGTTGTGTGATTAGGGTAGGTAAATATTTCGATTATGCGCAATTAAAGCGACGACATTTTGGTTTCTGTGACAAGTGGCATAAAATCATATTCCTCATTCGTTAATCATCATAATATGGAACGTTCAGAGTAACAAATTGTTTATGCTTACATACTTTGAATTGATATTTGATAACTCTGGGCAGCAGATTTCGATTTTCTTCATTGTGGCAGCATGTATTTGAAGCATTGATTTTTAAATGACCTGTATTTAAAAAGTGACTTTGTCGGTTTTGTAATGTACATGTATATGAATTTCATTCTTTGGTATTTATTTTCTGCAATTGATTGCAAGTTTGCAACATCTGAAAGTGTAACGTAAAGAATTTGGTGGAAGAGAAAACAAATAATAAGCTGAACCTTGTATATTAGGAAATTCATTCAAATATCATGTGAAAATCTGTTTCCAATGTCATTAAAGCACACCACAGCGTACCTTTCAGTTTCTAATAATAGACAGAGTGAAGGAGAAATCTGAATTTCTGCACCTGCTATAATTTCTGTACACTGATTTAATAAATGACTATGAAACAGAAAATTAGTATTTTACCCGCGTTTCATGCTTTTCATATTTGAAGAAATACTCATCTCTTCTATTTATGTGGTAAATATTATTTTAAATTTGTAATTCCTATCTTCTTTCGTCGGTTGCTAAAACCACGAACAAATTATTACATTTGAGAATTTGATTTTGCACATGCTTATCTTTTCATTCTTACTGTAATATTGTAGTTGTGATTCCAATTTGTCTGCTGGTGTCAATTTGCTTTGTGACTATGCAATAAAACGTTATGCACACTGCTTATTTCTCAGGCTATCAGAATTAGTTAACTGGATGTTAATTTGCATTTGTCAGATTAGTGTAGAGTTTACATTTAACAAAAGATGATAAAAGCTGAGGAATTTTTGAAATTATGAACAGTATTGTTGAACCGAAAGCAAACTTTGTTAGTTAATACTTAACTGAAATTCCATTCCAACCCACCTTTCACCATTGAAAGCATGTGAATGACGTGACTGCACATGACACAGCTGGTGAATCGAAAATGCCCACAGAGAAGGTTATTTTTTTTTAAAGAATGAATAAAAAGTGCTCTCCACTTACCGACACGCGTATGGTGTTGTTTGTCGTCGGATTTCTCAGCAATGTTGTAAAAAACACAACAGTATACTGTAATGTTGAATAGCGAAACGTAGTGTTTGCCACTGCACAGGCAGCAGCCATCTATCCTCATGCAGCCATATACATCAGTCAACTACATGAAAAACTGAAAATGTATTTACTTCACTTTCAACAGTTCAATCGCAAACCGCAAAACAGAATATGTTCTAAAAAATGTTTTCACCTAAATGAGTTTGCAACTGAGTTTGATAAATTAAAATTATTTTGAAAATTCGCAGCTGTCATTATTTTGTATAAGCGGACAAAACTGCAATAGTAATCAATGATAATTCAGGCATCATTGTCTATAACCATCAGCAATTCAGCCGGCGCCGTGCAATAATCGCCAATTGTGCTCACTATAGAATTCGGGCCGTCCTCTTCGCTGTAAATTAGTTTTTTAGGATTTGTACTGTAAATGGCAAAATTGTCTGGACAATCCTTCTGTGTCAAAGCAAACTGTCGTAACATCTAAAAATTTTGAATTAAAAAATTAATAAGAAAATAATATTGGCAACATTAAGCGGTAACTGACTAGAGAAGAGTCGGTTGAAAGAAAACTGCGCTGAACTCGAGTACCGGCCGGAAAGCGCAGTGCTATTCGGCGAAGAAGCGGATGTGAAGCTTCAGGTTCAGGAGGCATGTTTTCACGCCAGTACTGACGTTCCTTTTGCAGTTCCTCTTTTTTAATTTTGATCGCTTCTTCAGCACGTTTCAATTCTTCCATTTCTTGTTTTTGGCGTTCTTCTTCTTCCATCTGACGTTTCTCATTTTCGCGGTCTATTCGAAGCGCTTCGTTGTAAGCTTCCTCCTGCTGCTGCCGCAACAGTTGATTCATAGCACTGTTCTCTCTGCAATGAATTTCAAAGCGGCCGTTGTTGGAATTAATCATCAGAACCGTTTAATAAACCAAGAACTCAAACAAATAAATGCCCGCCGGAATACTACCGTAAGAAGTCTACTCTTATTGACAGCAAGTACCAATTCAAAATTCGACAAACATCTCCGCAAACTTTGCTGAACACTGTAATAAACTTAGCAAAATTTAACAAAAACTTACAACTAAAATTTACTTCCACCCCATTTACAATTTAACGAATTTATTTTTAAAAAAATTAGCCACCGCATAAGTATTGAAAATTTAGCTTCAGACTTTGGAGAAAACAAATAAAAAAATTAACAAAACATTGAGATGCTAAAGTTAAATAAAAATATAGAAACTTTCGAGTGCTGCATAAATTGCCGATTTATCTTAGTGACAAAATCACAGCCATTTCTTATCGAAAAATTGAAAGAAAAACTCAAAAATTGTCTGTTGAATATATTTAAGAAAGAAAATCACTTGACTGCTCTTAAATTACAATAAAAAATGAACAACTGCAGAAAAAATGAAATAATTACTGATCGGAATAATGTGGAAAAAGTTTAAACAACCGAAAAAAACAGACTGACCTTTCTTGTCTTGCCAATAGCATGTGAATATCATTTTCTTCCATTGTCTGCCGCAAGCGTGCTATTAGTTCAGGTGCACGTGAAAAGCCTTCCTGACGAAATACAATAGACATTCTACCATTTCTCAAGCAAATAAGTGCCAAAAACGGATATGCAGAATCTCTCATCGCGTTCGACACTGAATAATAATAATAATCAGAACAACAAGATGAAATAATTAAGCATTTTTTTGAAATCTAAGAATTTATAAATGCAACCTACTAACCTCTCACGCCTTCAGAAGTGTTAGTGGAACACGCCCAAAAAAGTCCAGACGAATTAACCAAAGCAACAAATTCACTGTTGCAAAGCACATCACTGAAATGAAAATACAAACAAACAATTTTGCTTGTGGTGGTTTATTTTACAGCTTTTTGAAAAAACAAAAAATCATCCTCACCGACAAAACACATCCGAAAGTTCATGATAATTGCTATGCAAATATACAAACAAGTAGCGCAGTTCTCTTTTAGCATCATTCAAAGCCTGAAATGAACACCCAAACACGCTCGAAGTGAAACAAACGTAGAAAAGAGTGATGAATATGGAATGGTTACATCTTTGTACGTGCCACGGTAAAATGTTGGATGATCGGTTCCGTAGTGGTCATCGAAAAATCGAACAAACTGCACCACTTCATTAACAGGATCGTCTATTCTTCGAAACGGTTGAATAAATATGCTATCTTGAAAATGATCATGAGCAGAGCGGTGATGAGATGAAGTGATAAAAATTAATAATAATTTGCAAATATGAAGAGATTTACTTACAAAATAGGCAACTGAATTCCCAGATAGTCAGTTGCAAAAATCGAAAAGGCAACAAAACCAACGAAAACACGCTGCTGAACCAACTCGACTGCTGGTTGGAACTGAAAATTTAGATGATTGCTCTTCTCCTTTTGAAACAATTGAAAAGCGAAAAGCTACTTTTCTTCTACGGCAGTTGCAGACATGGAATTGGATTGTTCAATACTTTCGCCAACAAATTCTCTAATTCGATATTCTAAACCATCTTCTCGGTCATTCATGAAAGTGTGCACAGCCAACTGGAAGGTTACAAAAACGAAAACAAATGAAGAAAATTTACAAAATTATTTTCCACACCCGCCAACACCCAAAAAACTAACCGTCAAATCCCAGGCGGAATTTTCCAAATAATTTCGAGCAACGTTCGGTTCAACTGCGCATATTTCCTGAAACAGCATGCAACATTTTCAATGTCGTGTTGCGGTTGTTGTTTTCAAAATTCGCCTCTTCGCACAACGGCAAGTGTTTAAACAACAGGCAAACAGTTGTTAAACGACATACAAAATATTCAAATCATAACAACTCTTCTTGGTTGAATTAAACAGAAATTAGGTTAATCTAACAAAAGTTCCACCGCACAAAGTCGGTAAAATTGACGGAAACGTTAACTGAACGAGTTGTAAAAACAATTTTTTAAATCAAAATTAACATCTCAAAAATATCAATAATAAGAAATTATATTTTTACCATAAAAAGAGAAATCATTTGCTCATTGTCCAAAAAATTATCATTGGCCATAGGAAAACCTGCTCCAGGGGCGAAATTAATTCTATTTACAAACTTTATCCAGGAATTGGAATTACCGTTTACAGTAATGTGTAAAACGAATTTCAAGTTTTAATTATTTCAAACATCATGTTAAGTTCAAATTTGTATTTTATTTATTTATAATATTTATAAAAAGTGCTAATTTTTGTTAAACTTAATTATTATTTAATTAAATATAAATAAATACTGTCCTTATTACAACAAATTACGTGTTGCTTATTTTTCAAATTTATCATAAATTTTTTGTTTATTGAATATTTATTTTCATGGTGAAATAAATTGAATTAATATTAGTGATCATTTTATAAGGTTGTTCAGTAGATAAGAAAAGCATTAAACGCAGTTCAATTTCGGATTAGAATATCTAGTTAGTAGAATATTTATGAGTAAAAATAAAGTAGTACTGTTATCATTGTGCTGTTTGCTTCTTTCTATCAGTTAAAGTTTGCATAAATATCTATATTTACAGCATTGTGATGTTGGACAACAATGACTGGACGAATGCATGCTTGCAAGAGCTAAAAGAAATGTGCATGCAGTGCGCACATGGACGGATTAGAAATTCATTTTTGAAATAGACGACATTGTTCTGGCTATTTTTCTGGTTTGTTTGTCCGATGGTGAAGTACTTTTTCCATTAGAAGATGATCATCATGATCAGTGCGCGCTTAGGGTTCAGAACAACAATGATACACAAAACGCTGAAACAGCTTTCACTGAAATGCGCATAATGCGAAACGCTTTTTTGCATTAAATAGGCGTGTGTATGTTTGTGCTTGTGTTTATGGGTGTGTGCGTGTGAAGTAGGCTGTGGAATAAGAAGAGAAAACAAAATTCAAATAGAAGCCCCGTTTCAAAAAGCAAAACGATGAAGAAAATGAAAACCGAAAAAAAATAAAATTATTAAACTACATATTGTATTGAGAGACAATTTTCTCATGGCGACGACAAAATGATCAAGAAGAAAGATGATGATCACAGTTGATCCCGTCTTTGAGTAGAAGATACAAGCGGTTGGGTCATGGCATAGGAAGAAGTTAAAGGGTAATAACGCAGTGCGGCCGTCTCGTAGGCGCCCAGTGTTGTCGGCTCGTAAACGTTGAAGACCGGCGCCTGGGTTCCTGAAATCAACATCGACGGTAGGTAAAATAGATGAGGGTACGTCGCCATCTCGGCTTGGAGGAAAGGATGGTGCTGCCAGCCGGTCGGCAACGGGTTGCTGGTCGAATAAAGCAACGATGTCCCGCCCGGGTAGGCGATTTTCTGCGATTGGGTCAGCGAGTAATAATTGTTGCTGGGGTTCGTCGAACGGTGGTGCAACTGCTTTGCCGTGTCGCCGAGGAAAACATCGCTGACCGTTTGCTTCAAAAATTTATTCTCAGCAATGGCTTTGTCAACAATGGACCGCGATTTGGTGCATCTGCATTCGTCGAGATTGTCATCAGTCGCCGGCGACTGACTGCCCAGGCCGCCAGTTGCCTGCAGCTCACCATTGCAGCGCTCAGTTTTGCGCCATTTTGCACGCCGATTTTGGAACCATACCTGTGCAAAAAGCCGAACCGATAAAAAGCAACATATACCCATTAAAAAAAGAATCCCCCTGATTACCTGGACTTTTGATTCGCTTAATTTTGTTCGCTGCGCTAAATCCTCCCTGAAAACAATTTTGGTCAACAATTAAACAATTTGCATTGCATGTCATTTTGGTTGAAAACATTTTTACCTTGCAAAAATGTCCGGATAATGAGTTCTTGAAAAGCACTTTTCCATTTCTTTCAGTTGGAAAGGTGTGAACAAAGTGCGCACTCGTTTTCGCTGCTTGCCAATCATCGTCGGCTCAGATTTCACTTCTTGCATGGCTAAAAGAAGAACAAAATAGAAAAAACCAAAGCAGAAATCATATATTCACACTGATGAAATAGAATTCGAAACAAAATTACAAATTGGTAATATAATTTTAAACATTGGCAAAATTAGAGCTGTTTTCAACAATTACTCGATAAATATTTATCCAATGTGATGATTTATATCACTAGCCGCTTCAGATGTTGCTCGAAAACGGTATGGTGATTAAAATTCACTTAATTAGTTGAGAAAAATCAATTCTACATAATTTGCTTAATTTCATAATTGAGGGTCTGTGCTTTCATAAATGAATTATATCAATAAGTAATAGAGAAAACGGCCAAATCAAAAGCCGAATGAGAATCACAGAAAACCAAGCTTCACGTGATTGATTGCTCACACCTAGATTATGCGGCTAAAATCAGCTAATTGAATTAACATCAAGAAAAAGTTTGCTTTATATGGCAATTTCACAAATTCCACGTGCACGTATGAAAATAAACCTATATTGAAAACTGTTTCTCAATAAACAGAAAAGAAAAAATCACGCCCACACTGCATAATAAATAATATATTAAAAACAATAGTTTCAAATGCAAATTGAAGAAGCTGAACATAGAAAAGTTATACTATAATATAATAATTAGCTATGCATAATTTCATATTGTATTATAAATGGCAGTTGAAGGTAATAAGTATCAAATTGCTAAAGTTTGCTTGAATGACAAATCACATACAAATTTCCAATTTGCAACGGCTAATAAAGAAAATCTCTTAAACACGTGCAGATCGGCTTCTTTCTATCTTTCTTGGTCGTCGCTCGTTGTATTGGCTTTTGTTTGAATTCAATTAGCTTGAATTCACGCTTTTGCAATTGCAATTTATTACACACGAAAACAAAGCTAACAACACTGCATTTTCAATTGCTCTGACAATTTTGAATTATTCAACAATAAATGACAAAAAAAGACGCTGATGATGATGATGACGATAATGATAAAATGATAAAATTCTCACCTATCCAATGCAAAATGACATTGCACTGAAATGACATTTGCAGACAATTTTTTCAATAAAGAATAAAAAAATAAATAAATCATAACAACAACCTCATAATGAAAAATCAATAAAATCAACAATCAATTTGAGATGAACAAATTTATTTTTCATCTATATCTGCATTTAAATTAAATGTTATTTGGAAATTTTTTACGATGATAATTAAAATATTAGCATTATTAAACTTCCGCTTGAATTTCTTGGAAAATATTTTAATATGAAATTAACGGAATGGATTTTTTGTGATTAATTTTCAAATTTAAACAATTGAATAAATTGCACGTGAACAAAAATAAACACGCTCGCGCAAGTGATTCAAACATAAATAAATAAACGCAATATTAAATTTCAAATTACAAAAGCATAAAAATTTAAATGATGCACCAATTTTATTACGTGCAAGTTTATTTCGTGTTCAAGCTTGTTGGAAAAAGCGGATCAATTCAACAACGATCATTTGAGTACACAAAACTGAATGAACAAGCTCATGAATTAAATTAAATCAAATCAAATTAAATCACCAACATCAATCAAAGCATAAACAGTGCGCACTTGCCATATGAGCAACAAGGAAAAAAACATATTTTTACCATCTTGCTTTGAGGAAAAAGATGCAATTTATACATTGCAATTTTAATAATTAATACACTAAACAAATACACGCATGAAATTGAAATATACTTGATCAATATTTCATGCAGCTAAAAATGGTTTCAATTGAAACTGTCTTTGGAAAATTTCACTCTGTACACTGACTGATGATGATTATTCACAACTTGAATAAAGAGGAGAAAAAAATGCACAACATCCAACTTACATTGAAATAAAAAAATTAAAAAAAATTTACTTTTCGAGTTTCAAAATTTCCAAAAATCTAAATGACGGCGTGAAAAAGTAAAACTAATTCAATGAAACTTTAACATTTCGCAAAATTAGCATAATTTTGTGCAGGCAAAACACAAGTATCAAAAATAGATACATTCCTTTCCCAAACAATACAAACAGCGAATGAAATTTTAACAAAAAAGAATATGCTAAGATAAAATTGAAAAAATGAATTCAATAGAATTGTAAAAGAAGACAAAACAACAATGTAAATAGATATATTATTGGGACTTACATTTTTTCAACATATGGAATTTGGAAAATAATCAAATGAGTAATGATTTTGAAGAGGCAAAAAATTTGATAAGCAAAATTGAAGATTACTTTCGATAAGAAACAGCAAACATCAGTGGAATTGAAATTATGCGTGAATGAACGAACTGCATGCTGAATTTATTATATGAGCTTAAATAGCGCATTAGACGATGTTACCTTGTTACCTTCGATTCTGCGGTCTGCGGTCGGCAGTTAATTGCCAAGCAAACCATTATTCTTTGAGATTTAATCAAGCATAATTGCGAAAAAGCTTTACAAAGAGCATCTGAAGAATGCTTGCCAGCATTGATGCAAGTTTCCCAGTCAAAGTCAACGTTTCCCCGTTGGATAGGATTAAAATTTGATCCCCAAAGCAGGTCAACGCTGAATCACATATATTTATACATATATATTGTAAGAATCTAATTTTCCGCTTTCGTCGCTAGATGCAGCGTTGATGAATCACGCGAATTCAAATAAAATAGCAACTTTTCCAATTAGCCATTTTCCGTTCCAATCAAACGCGCAAGGGAAAGTTTAATTAAGAGGCGATGGTTTAGAATAAGTGAAGACAACGTTTGAATATACATACAATATATGTATATTTAATACAATAAATTAACAACCTTAACCAATTTCACGTCTGAATTCCTTCAAATTTTCAGCGTCTCATCTGATGAACGTTTTAATCTCAAAAACCAACTATATATAATACGTATGTGTGCTTTTTCACTCAACAATTCACGTTAAATTCAATTAAAAGGAAATTTAATTATAAACTGCATAATAAAATAATTCCATTTTAATCTGTTTAATAAATTTACAGCAAAAAATAAATATATTACATAACACATCGTCATATAGCCTTAATAATAATAAAATGCTTTGAATTTATTTCCTGTAATTTAAAATACATCTACTGGATATTTGAAATGAAAAAAAAATAACGGTGATAAAGAATAAAATGACTAATAAATACAGTGACATATGCTAATTAAAATTAAACTTGAATTACTTTTATACTATATTAGTATGAGAAATTTTTCAATAAATTCAACAATGCGGCAGCTAGCATTTGTCAAATAAGCATCAGTAATAATTTCAATTTATGAAAAATTAAAAGAAAAAAACTCATTTTGTCAACTTCTCTCTGTCAAACAATATCAAGTGAAGAATACCTTTTCGAGCGTAAAAGCAATCAATTTGCATAGTATGAAATTTGTATTTCTTTTTTCCAAACTGTAACATTTCAACCCCTGAAGAATTTGCCAAATCAGAAATGATGGAATGATCTACACTGAAACAGTGCATAAGAACATAATTTCAAATCAAAACAATCATCACGTGGAAATTGAATTGCATATTTGAATAAAAGATTTTTCGTATACTCACACATACACACACAAGGATTGCAATTTTGAAAATTCAATTAAATTTTTTTCCAAAAAAAAACAGAAGCACACTCGTCAGCATGCACCGCGAAGTGAAAGTTACTGTACTGCTGTCAGTGGGAAATTTTATTTTCACACTGCTGCGTTATTTTTGTTTGTCATTCAATAAATTTTAATGCCATTTTTATTTAAATAAATTACTGTTGAAATTGGGCAAGAAATTCACATGCTCAATGATGCATTGGGCAGTTGTTCACGTGTATGTGTGTGTGTGTGTGTTCGTCGTTAAGCAAATTCTTTTTGAACGGCACGCTGATAAATGGCCAAACAACTGCAAAATTAATTTAAATTTTATCAGTTCCGTTTAATCTAAATATTGTTTTGGTCGCAAGTGTCTGATGTGCAAACTTTTGTCTCATGTATCGCAAGGAGGAACAAGCTCTGTTAAAACAGACTGCAAATTTTGCAAATTTGTCGACAATTCTTTCAAATGTTTACTTTTGATAAAATTTAATTTTTCAAATCATCCTCTCCGAATTGAAAATTACACATTTCCTCTACTGTTGCAATTGTACATTTTTCGATATTTAAATTTAAAAACAATATCACAACGATCACTGGCTAATATTGGTGGAAAATGAAGTTTTCACTTTTGAAATTGAATAATTAAAAAGATTGTGGCAATTAATTTAAAAAATTAACTGAAATTTGTTACGTTCAACGATGAGTTTGATTTTTGAAAAATGAATGATGAAAAGAAAAAAAATTTTTTAAAGTTATTACCACTGCTGCAGCAAGTTAATTATGGTAAATGGAGAACATTTTTTGAGAATATTGAAATGTATGCAAGAAAAAAAAACTACAAACTATTGGAATATTTATGCAGCTTGTTATTGATTAAACGGATCACATTTAATATAATTTATATAAAATATTGATTACTGTATTTATAGTAAAATAGAAGAATAATAAATTAGGATAAAAAAATTATTTATTGGCATTACGATTAGAAGAGAATTTATTAATGGGAAGTGTCGAGAAGAAAATTGGGAAAAAAGAATAGAATTACATCTCAACCGTACCTCCTGATTTGATATCATTGCATTCAAGAACAGGTAAACATATGTCGGCAACAGCAACATCAACAGCAGAAGCAGCAGCAGCAGCAGCATCTGCATCTGCATCTGCATCTGCATTAGCAGCGGCACTAGCGGCAGCAGACATTCCGTTGACAAACGTGGAAATGTCGAAAGCTTGTGCAGGGCTACTAATTGCCAAAACCATGTTTGGGATAGTCACTTTTCACGTGTTCTGCAATTTCGATAATGTCAACTTAATATTTCCAAAAGCAACCAACTAGCCATTAGCAGCAGCGCTACCTGTGGGGCGTTTGCACTGTTTGCTTAGTTTCACCAGAAAACACACACACACACGTGGTATATATGCGCTTTCAGCGTACCCAAATAGTTGGAGCATGCGGGCGCATGTTTCAGTTGCTGTTTGATCATCGGTACTTGGTTGGGGGAATTTTGTTTTGCAAAATCAAATTTTCAACTTTTCATACTTTCCCCCCCCCCTGAGCGGATAGATCTTCTCTCTCCCCTTGACATTCTACATTCAAATGTTCTCTGTGCAATTGCACTGCTCCGTGTTTGACCAGCTGGACTGTTTGCAGGAAATGATCACGATTCTTTCGTCCTCTTCTATTAATAATTTATCAACGCAAATGATTAAACATTTTTTAAAAAATTTCCACTGACAATATTTGCATACACACACACACACACATACAGAGAGACATACACTGATCAATTATATGTTTTCTACTGGCGTTCATCATGCTAATTTTTTTAAAAAATAAAATACAATATTTAATACAAGCTGTATTAGATGCAATCGATCAAATTAGTATATCATTTTTCCACTAATCAGATGGCGAAATCAAAATTTCAAAATCTTCATCAAATATGATTTATTTATCTATTTACTTTAGCCATACTAAACCCCGTGCTGTATTGTCAATTAGCATTTTGTTTTTTTTTCTTCCATTAACAAACTGTACATCTGAAGTTAGATTTAAAAATAATTTCAAAAAAATGAATAAATCACTTATTGAACTGAGTGAATAAATTTTGAAAATGAAATATTGAAGAAAGAGAACTAAACAAAAATTTCGCATACATTAATTCACAGTGATAATTATTGTCACTTGGTTACGCATGCAATGGCTGCGCAATAGCATAAATATTGAAAGCGATGGCTTAAGCAGTCATATAAATAGCAAATAGTTGGTCCGGTTTTGCTGTCAACTGAGCCTGCTTTCAACAATTTTATTGCTGACATTGAAAAGTGGAGCAATAAAGGTTCGCTGAAAATGACCAAACGGGCGTGGTACCATTACCGTAAAGCCTAATTCCACAACGCTTATTATTATTATTACTATTATTATTATTATTATCATTATTGGTCTATAATTTTAACGAACAATTTTCTATCCAAACTGCATTACTGAAAATATTTTTTTTTCAACCCAAACTGAACAAAAATCATCGGTTGGTTGCCCGTCAACATATATACATATATACATTTGAAATGATATAAATTCTGTTTTCCTTTTCAACTGTTATTAAATGTTCAACTTTACAACATAGAAATTCACACATCTGACAAACAAATCTTGGATTAATTGATTAATTAATTTTAAAGGCTATTTATTTAAAATTATATTGCATGCAATTACACATAATGACAACATAATAATAATAATAATGTTGATAAATGAAAACACAATAATAATAATAATAATAATAATAACACACCAAACTTTTTCAAATAAAAAATTCAACAAGAAAACGACAACATCAAAAATTTAAATACCCAAATAAACCTAAATAAATATGCTGTGAAATTTTTGGTCCGTATTTTTTTGAACAATGGTATTATTTTTGAACAAAAATACAATTTCACTGAATGAACTGAGTTAATTTTATGCTGCTTTTTGGTACAGTTTGAACAGTTTAATTTTCGTTTCGTGATATAACGCATCAACATCAATGAAAAATTTTCTTCACATCAAAAAATAACACCGTGGCAAGAATAATGTAAGAAATTCAAATTATCAAATTTTGGAAAGTTAACTTTCAGTTTACAGAAATTTTATTGACCATTGAACAACGGAAATTTGATAATTAATTAATTATTTAATTACTATTATAAAATTTTTTATGAAATTGAACAACTTTTTGAAAATAAATTTGCAAAAACAAAGCAAACAAACAAGCCTATTAGTATGGGTTTTCATATTTTAAAGTAAGCTTTTTATTTTGTACGATTTATAAAATTTAACTATGTACAATTAGCATTAGTGTTACAATAAATGCGAAAATTAAGGCAATCACGTAAAAATCCCTGTAGCGCAGAGGATAGCGCGTTGGGCTTCTAACCCAAAGGTCGTGGGTTCGATCCCCACCAGGGATGAAACTTTTTCAATCTTTGAATAACTGAAAATTAATCTGATATTTCACAAGCAAAATATACTAGGAACAATTCGATTCAGTATTTTTCAAATGTTCAGAAGAAATAGCAAAAATATGTTGCAAAAAGAGTTAAAAAGAAACAACATCGACAATAACGCACAGCTTTGTTCCCCCTATTTTTTACCAATTACTATCTCCTATCAGAAGAGCACAGCAGAGCAGTCAAACAGGTCTATTTATAAAATCAATAAATAAGACATCTGAAAGTGATTTTTTTAATGTCAAAAAATAAACAGGCAGCTATTTATGAATGGTAGAGAAAAAGTAGGAAAACAAGAACTGCGGGTTTCCTTTCTCGTTGCAAGTGATGAAAGTGAAAGCATTTCACAACTTGATTACGTTTCTATTCAACTGATTAATAAATAGCAAAAAAAAACAATGTTAAAAATTAACGTTACAAAACTAAAACAAAAATTAAATATACATATCATAAGACTACAGGATATTGATGAGCAAGCACAAATATCATAAAAAAATTCTAGAAAAAAATGCAGTTGTAATTTATAAAAAACCTAAAGGCCTCTTCCTCGATATAATAATAATAATAAAACTAAAATAACAATCATTTATTGTATTGTTTCATATTTTTAAAATTTTTAAATAATTGTAAACGTGAAGATGGCATAAAAAAAGAAATAACCTCAAGTTTAATTAAATATATCGGTTGGAAGAGAATTGGGAAAATTGCAATTTAATTTATTTAATTTATTTATTTGACTGCAAACAAATTCAGTAATTGCAAAAAGTATGTCTTCAGAGTCGAAAAAACAAACAAACAACAAGCAGTGTTCTTACAACTGTCAACAACATGTCAATAGTTGTTTCATCAGATAAAAATATTCGATTAATACTTTAAGGATGAAAATGATAATTTTACAACCGAATGTTAGTTATTCAAGAAAAATCATCAACAATTTGTTGACAAATAAAATGTTTACAGTTTACAGTAGCTGAGATTAGCAAAGAGGATATGACGAGTGTGTAAGTGTTGACAGAGAAATTGATTTGCCGTGATGAAGCAAGCGTTCAAATTATTCCGGTAGTATAATTTTTCAAGTTTTACAAATTTGCCTGTACACTTTCCCAAAATAAGTGGAAAAATCACACACTTCATTCACATGGAAGAGATAGAGAAAAAAGGACTAAGACACATCGAAAACCGTTGCTTAAATCGGTCGATTCTGATTGTCAAAACTGTAAGCTAAATCTGATGAATAGAATGACTTGAGTTGAGAACGTGCCAAAAGTCAAAACTGCCGCATTTGATGACAGTTTTCGACGGTAAATTTGAACAACAGTCGGGTGTGTAAAAACGCCCCCTTGATGAAATGCATCCAAAAATGGAAAGTTCAGATTCTTGACCCGAATTTTGAACAAGCAGCACCTTGCCCACCGTCCATACTTCTTCTTCTTCTTCTTCCTCCAGCCTCTCCCCCAAAAATGCCCGGTTGTTCACCAAATTTCAAACTTACTGACAACCACCATGAGGATCCACACCCACACTCACACAGCATTTGTTCAATTTTCTAATAACACTGAACAATTATAAATTTCGATTCTACGTTGTGATAAAATTATAGAAACAAGCATCATCTAGTCTCTCCTTTGATGAATAAAGTACATTTTACAATGAAAACAAAAAAAAACACCCAATCTTGTCATCATCATCTTATCAGTATCTAAAAATTGCAACAAAATGCCTTTTTTTTCTTCAAAATTTCATTTGTCATTCATTCATTCATTCATCATCATTTTTCAAAATATAAAATATAAAGTAAATTTCTCATCAAATATTATTTGAAAAACAGAACCAACAACAAGCAACAAATATTGCTTTTACATATACACATTTGAAAGCGAATGATTTCCTACTACCACAATTCTCTCATGATAATCATCATCAATCAATTAAAGTATCTATGAATTACAAATTTTCAAGACATTCCCCTGACAAGAATTTGCACACAACAACTACTACTACTGTACAAGTAATAACAAAAAGTTGAATATAATAAAATCCATTTCCAAGCGCATGATCCGAGGTTCCAAATTTCTTAAAAAGCGCAATTCTACAATGTATTTTTTTGCAACTTTGCATACAGTCCCAAGCATGAATGATCATTACCAGTGAAACAAATTTAGATTTTTTCAAGCTTGTCAAGCTTTCAATATTTTGCAATGAAAATCATCATTCTGTTTTTAACAGAGCATGTAATGGAAAAATTTTCAACACCATAATTGGACTGCCCAGTGTAGCGTGATCGACCAACCTAAATAGGGAAAGTTGGTGTTCGACGATTCTGCTAGTGATGTGATGATGAGTGACAAACTTAAATCCTTCTCAAAGTAAAAAAAAAGATACCCCTTATTTTTCTGGCAATTTTTTCGTTCTAAAAATTGAGAAAAACAGAAAAATGCTAATTCATATACAAAGTTTTGACGAATGGATGGATGTGAATTTTAAAAAATGATAAATTTTCCATAAAATATACACTTTCCATAACTGAGACAAACTACTAATTGTTCACGATAAATTTCCAAGCATAAGAGAGAAGAAGCATCACTTTCTCTCTCTCTCACTCTTCAGGTCCTATTTTATGATCAATTAAAAAAATAATATAAAATTTCAATTGAGATGAATTGCAATTATGGGTGTATCTAAAAAGGATATGAAATGATGAGATGAACGCAACGGGATGAAATTTATGTTCTGACATGACTGGTCCCCATTCAGAGCAGCCTTCCACAGCCGCCGACAGCTACTGGGAGTGGCTTTGCTGTCGGCATTGTTTGACAACTGTGTACAACGAGGCCGTATTCATTTATAAAAATCAGTCCTTGAAACCAACCATCTGCATGCGATCAACTTTGGACAACGCCACTGCAGCACCACTGCGGTGCACTGTTCGTTGCTTGCTTCATTCATCTTAGCGGCCATACAGTCGAACAAGGCCTGGCCTGCAGTGAATGAGAGGAGCAGCTCCCCCTGGCACCTTGTAGTCTCTCTCTCTCTCTCTCTCTCTAGGACCAGTCCTTGTAAAAGCAAACTTCTCTCGCTATTCATCCGCAGCGCTTTCTTCTTCATCTTCAAGTCTGAATCAATTCCCATTTCACTTTCTTCCTTCTCGTCTCCAATCCAGGCGGAGCGCATCCAATGCGCACTCGTCAACCAGTGCAGCTTATCAAAACGCTGATCAGTCTGTTAGTGACACAGGTAGTATATAAATCTATGCATTGTATATATATATATATATTCACATATGTATATATTGTAAGAATATCCTTATGCTCATATTTCTTTCCAATCACTTCAGCCAACATGCTAACACGCACAGATAGATGACACTAATGTATACGCATAGAAATATTATGGACATTCGATTTTTTCGTAAAATGGCATATCCTTTTTCACTTCGTAGAATACTTATATAGCAAATGTTATAAATATTTGCTTTAAATATTGCTACAAATGTTAACCTTGGACAAACCCATAAAAATCATGTATGATAACATAAAATTATGATATACATTTGGTAGATTTGTTGCTCAAAGTTTGTAAAATTTATTTCAAAAATGCCCAGTTTTACAATATTCGGATTTCAAACCACTTAATGTGCGTGACAAACAAAGAATTCTAAAAGCTTCTCATAAATTAATCCACCATAAATAATAATTATCTATTCAATTAAGTGGATGATGCATTTGAACTTAATTTTTTGTTTTTGTCACTTTCGAAATGCTGCTAATTAAAAAAAATTGCCAAAAAAAGAAGTTTACTAATTGCCGTGAACAATTTAATCAAATATAATAGTTTGAGTTGAGTTTATTAGAAATCATGTTTCAAAATGCAAGAAATTAATTTCAGTGGATTTCAGATAAGACGTTGATTTTTAAAGTGGATAAATGCAGAAAAAAATTTTTTATTGGATATTAAGTAGCCCCGACAATTTTTGCAGTGCTTCTTTTGTTTGCAATTTTTAAGAAGAAAAATAATGAATGTTCTTTATGTAAAATAATTCCTTCCTATGATAGATAATATTCAGAAAATTTGTGCAGCTTGGATATTGAATAACTTGCAACATTTTCAAGCTAGAGATTGAAATTGTTGGTGAATTATTATACTTTCAAATAGATACTACATATACTAACATATAAGATTGTCAAAATTTTCAAAGAAAAAAGTTTTTATCAAATCAAATCAAATCAAATGAATGCAATTTACACCTGTGTTTGCCTTTTCAAATTTCAACAATTACCTCTCCTTTTCCAAGAAAAAACAGATATATATATATACAAGTATACAATATACAAGTATAATAAATATGCAAGAAATATTTTCACATCAGTGGATGCCATTGTGATAAACCACGAGAATTGAGATTGAGAAAAAAAATTGTAATGATTTAACGTACGACCCAAAATAAAACCTATAGCTTTGAATTGTAACATATTGTAACTGTGAAACGGCAAACATATGAGACATGTTTTTATAGCAAAATAAGGCCAGTTTGACTCAAATTAATTTGTTGGTGAAGTTTTTTGATCGCTATAAAATAGTTACATTTTCATTTAATGATTCACATTCTATTCATCACTAGTCTGAAGTAGCTGCAAAATTTCAATTAATTGTTTGGTTGAAAAATAAAAAAAAAATTGCTTATGCTTCACATCATTCAGTACACACCAGTGGACAGACACGACACACCTCACGAATTTTCATTTCTATCTCATATGCATTTTCTAGCGGTTAAAAGCAGTTCAATTGAGAGAATAGAAAATTTTGAATTCAATAAAAATAAACAATTCAAAAATTCATATCACATAATTAATTAATGTCAATCGTACAAGCGCACACAAAGCTGTTAGAATTGAAAACAAAAAAAACAACAACACTCGCGTCAATGTCTATGAAACACGTTTGAAATGCTAATTCACCTTCAACTGTTGATACCGAATAGGAAAGGCTCGTGCACAGATTAAAAGATCATCAAGCTAGGAAATAATGACTTCATCCA
Source organism: Trichinella spiralis (assembly GCF_000181795.1). Lineage (NCBI taxonomy): Eukaryota > Metazoa > Nematoda > Enoplea > Trichinellida > Trichinellidae > Trichinella > Trichinella spiralis. The sequence goes on from NW_003526944.1 coordinate 1,800,942, forward strand.
ATTAAACAAGAGAAAAGCAACAGTTCCTTTCAAATAGTTTTAATAAACCATCAAGAATTAATTAAACGCTACGAATAAATAAATTTCTCCAGTGTTTAGCAATAACTGTCTGATTAAACGCGTTCAATCTGCAAACCCTGCTTAACTGAAATCACTCAAATTCGATAATTATGTAAATTTTTCAGCTATCAACTTTTGTCTGCTTTTAATTTGTAAATTACAGGCTCTGACTTGATCCATTAAACTGATACAAAATCTTAAAGTTGATTTTCCACGTGCCTGAACAATTTTAAATAGTTCAATTTTGAGTGAGAGTAAATTCAAAGCAATTCATTAGTTAGCATCTTCAATGAATAATTGCTGTTGCACTTGTGTAAAGCTTATCACCGAACGATAATATGTGATTTGGATTAATTTGAACAACAAAAAGGAGGCGTCATTTAAGGATGATCTATACCTATATATATATATATATATAGATGAGCACATGTAAATCAACTGCTTAATAAAAAACATAATAACATAAAAGAAGCAGAACAAGCACTGGATCGTGTATTATTGATTACTTGCTACCTCAGAAATAAAAATTGTAACAAAAGCATTTAGCTCGACATCCATAATCGATAACCTGAATTTCAGGCGATGAAATCAATATAACAAACCCTAGTTGGTGAAGTAGCAATGCTTTTTTAACGAATGAATCTCGAAAGTATACTTCGAGTATAATAAATAAACTTTCCTTGTTGCAATTTTACTCTGCATTTATTTCTTTTTTTTTTCTTCAGATAATGAAAAAGAAGAGATTTTTATCAGTTTTTTTAGTAACTTTAATCTGCAAATCAACGCAAAAAAAACCATCCAGTTTCTGTATAATAATTTAATTACCGATTTAAATTAGGGTGTAACAAACAGGTGATTTAGAGAAAAAAATCAGTTGAGAGTAGTTACTGCAAAGGTTGCAAAGGTGCAAGGTTACAGTTACTACAGAAAAAACGGAAATTTCATAAATAAATTTCAAAATAACCTTAACACTATTTCCATGTATAATCTTAATTTTATAGTTTTTTAAGAAAAGTCTTTAAAAAAGAAACAGTTTCCATTTTATTCATTGCTACTGATAAAGTAAATATTATCCAAAGTTGTTTAAGGTGATTAACTTGCAAATTGCCGTCACTGGGCTAGAGATCCATTCCGATGCGATTAGCTTTAGTCCGCCCAATCATTTTTACGATGATTTCAACACAGAAGAGTTGCGTGAAACGTTTGGAGTTTCAAATCATGAAAAAAGTAAGTTATAAGCACATACACGCCCACATACGGATACACGTGCGCGCGCACGCACATATATGTACATATCACATTCTCATTTTCCTGTTACTCGACTCTGGTTGATCATCTCATATATATAATTATAGTTCAATTGAAAATATGTATTAAACATCCACCCATTCGACACTTTCATCAGCAATGCTATACAACAATTTAGCTATTCGATTTAAAAATTTTACAGTTATCTCAAAGGAATTAATCACTTTTCATATATGCATGCTTGATTTCATTCACACTGTTCATCTGATCTTATCATCTAGATGTGAATTCATATAATTTTCAAATATGAAGGCAAAGTGAACAAACAAACTTTCATATAATATCATCCATAAATTATAAAACATTTGTCATTCAACATGTTACACACTACTTTAAAAGGTTGTATTACTTAAAGTTCTACAAATTCAAACAAAGCATTTTTTGAACTAGTTAGATTAAAATGAAATTTGAAATTAATGAAAAATTTCCATTTGATTTAATCTTTCAATCACAGTTTAAATGTAAAACGTAAAATATGTTTGTGATTTAAAATTTAGATAAAAGATGCTTGTGTAAAACATCACCGATATACAGACGTCGCCTAAATTCCACAATATCTCTCATCAAATGAATCAAGTATCATGACATGGAAGAATTTCAAATCTAATAATAGCAGTAATTAAATCTGAACAATAGGAAATCGCTGACAGTGGCCAGTTTGAAAATGCAACGACTACTGCTGACTGACTGCAAGAGCAAATGCGGTCGTCGATTTTCAAAAAAAAACTATTTTAAATGATCAAAACATTATAAGCCCTTTCGATTTCCGAAAATCATTAAACCCTCTGTTGCACAGCTTCAATTTTTTTACGGTATTTCTGACCAATTGCTTGTTGGTTCTTTCACATAATGTACATTTCAAATTGAAATATAATACATAAAAGTGAACAGAATTTTCAAGTGATAAAAAATTATCCACTTCCGCAGTGGATAAAATAACTTTGAATTTCAGTTCCAGATCATGAGATTGTAAAGCCAGAATTGCACGCAATTGGCAATCAAAGCGAACCATCGTGGCTAATGAGGATTCATTTCGGCAATCGAACCCATCAACTGCATTTGAATACAGTCGATTTGGAAAATCTCTTCTCACCCCAATTGCTGACCATCGAGCGCTACAACAACCGTACACTGTTGAACGTCGGCAGTAGTTTTGCACCACTGTGCCGCAATCATTACCGTACGACAGGAACAGACCACGTGCACGGTGCTTTGTCACTGTGTGAAGGAATGTTGGCAAGTTGTCCTCCTAATTTTTTTATCCAACTGTGCAGTAGTGCAGTGCATGAATTGGCGTCTAACAATAATTGTAGAAAGGTTCTTTTCTTCTGAATGATGGTGGTTTGTACACTTTGCTGCCATTGCCGAAACGTAAAAATGATCACCTCGTCCGACTGAAAAGAATGGCCCCGACAAACAACTTCGACTTCCACGTCATTTACAAACGACAAACCACTTCAGGCAGCTTTTTCTACCCCTCAGCGACATTCTGCGGTGTCGGTGAGTTGGAAATCGATTTTCCTTTTTCACTAACCCTACTAAACAAGGTTTTTACTCTATGACTGAAAATATTTCCCAACAGATACTAGCTTCGAAAGAACGATGCGAGATGATCCAACAAAAATGAAAAAACATCACAACAACTGGAATGCTCCACCAGGAAGTACGCAGTTCCACCACGATCGACTTGTAATGGAATTGGCAATTTTCATCGACAATGAACTATGGCTGAGATATTCGCGCAAATACGGAGATCAAGCTGAAGATAAACTAAAAGACTTCATCTACACCGTATTTCATCATGTAGGTAGCGAACAGAGCTTATTAAAAATTTATGATGCAAAAACTATTTGCTTGCAGGTTCAAATATTATACCAACAACCGTCAATTGAACCTTTGATTGAGTTCAGCATTGTGCGCTACGAAATCTTCAAAACACAACCGGTGAGATTGTTACACCACACTGTGTGATTAAATTTATCACCAGCAACAGAATAGAACAAAAAAAGAAAATAAATTTATGCGTGAAACCGTAATTATTTGCTTAATATTAAATTTTTTTCATTTAGTTTCTATTTTCAGAAAGCCCTGAAAGGAACAAAACACAATCACGGAAGTGCTCTTTCGTATTTGAATGCATTTTGCAAGTTCCAGTACTATTTGGGTGCGAGAAAACGCTGGGACTTCGCTCTGCTCTTTTCCGGGTAATCAACAACCGCAGACCGTTATTAATTTTTTCAAACCACAGTCGGCGGGCATTGCTTAATTTAATTTAATTTAATTTTATTTTATTTTATTTTATTTTCCAGTTACGACATTCACCGACCTCCCAGTGATCGAACAATTAGCGGTATTGCTCGACTGTACGGCGTTTGCGATCCACTCAATAGTTGTTTATTGGCCGAGGGTGTGGATTTTTCGTCCGCTTACATCGCCGCCCATGAAATTGGACACGGTCTTGGTATGCTTCATGATGAGCCAACCTGTTCTAGCGATTACATCATGTCCGGTTCACTGGGCGCCGGAAAAGTGCAATGGTCAAGTTGCAGTGTGCAAAGTCTCAACAACTACATCCGCAAGCTTGAGTAAGCAAGACAGTGAAAAACTTTTTTACAAAACAATAAATACATTGCTCAATTGCTCTCGTTCTAGCTACTACCACCGTAACTGTTTACGTGTGAGTTTATTTTCAAGCAATCCCCCGAATGCATCAGCTTTGCTACCGGGACAAAAATACAGCGCTGATGAGCAGTGTCAAATGGTACATGGCCAAACTTTCAGGCGGGTAAAAGAAAACAAAATTTAACCTTCAGTTAATTAAAAAAATAGATTGTACTGCTAGATTCGCATCAATGAAAAGGGAGAGGGAATATGCCATATGCTGTGGTGCGGTCAAAGCAGCTGGGGTCGCGTCATTACCTCTCATCCGGCTCTAGAAGGGACTGCATGTGCCGCAGGAAAATACTGTCGTGGTGGCAAATGCGTACCTGATCGTTCTAACAATCCTCCTAAAGTATCTGTCTGATTTCATAAATATTTTTCACAAATTATTATTATCTGAATTCTGTTGTATGAACAAAATGCAAAAATGTTTCGTGAAATCAAATCAGTTTTGTCGTTCAGGTTGTGGACGGACAATGGTCAAAGTGGACAGCGGTGGAATGTTCCAGCTGTGAATGTCCACCTATATCCTCAGGATTGGGTGTACTTTCATCAACACGAAGCTGTTCTAATCCACCTCCGGAAAATGGCGGCAATGCTTGTTCAGGAAGCAGCGATCGTGGTATTGTTTGCAATCGTGCTTGTTCAAATGCTCTGAACGAAATAACACCAAAGTTGTACATGAATCGTATCTGCATTAGTCACAAACATCGCTTAAATGACGCTTTCCTGACAGGCAAAGGAGCTCAACTAACCCGTTTTAATGCAAGAGCTTGCAAAGTGCAGCATTCAATTTATAGATACATTCACAAATTTACAATCCAATTTTTAAAATTTTCATTTTCTTCAGATTTTTTGCGAAGTCAATGGCACTAATGCTGATTCAATTAGCTTTCGATTTTTTGGCGACTCGATGCCTGAAGGATCACCATGCGGAGAAGGTCATTACTGCATCAACGGAAAATGTTTGGTATAGTTTGTTTTCGCAAACATTTGTACAATAATTTTACAATAGTCACAATTAAAGCAGCTCATTTGTGTAAACAAAGCATTATCAATCTTCATTTCAACAAACGTGAATCGAATAATAACTAGAGCTGCTGATAATTTTCCCAATGCAATAGTGCATAAAAGAAAAAAAATTATTTGAAATTGTAGAAACTGAGCTGCGACGGGAAGGCGTTGGTTGCAAATGAAAACGAATGCCCACTGCGTATGTCTATTTGCGTATATATGTACAAATAGATTCGTTTTCTTAATCGATATGAAATATTTTCATACTGTGCATGTAGCATCAGAGAGTTGTGGACAAAGTTCAGTCAAAAAAGAAGCGGATTTGAACGATGACAAAATGACTTATTTGCGTGATTTCCGTCGAAGCAACAATCTTGCCTCAGATGAAAATTCTACTCCAACCACGACAGCAGCATACAAATGGTCCAGTTGGAGTGAATGGTCAGAATGCAGCGTCACTTGTGGTAGCGGTACAAAATCGCGAAGCCGAACCTGTTGGCAAGGTTCGTGCGTGGGCGACAGTGTGCAACGTGAAGCGTGTCGTCTAGCGCCGTGTATTGAAGGCCGAAGTAATGCTCTTGACGAACCCTTTTGGACAAGCTGGAGCGAATGGACTGCATGTAAGCACTGCTGAATATATTCTGTTAGATTTGGATTCTTAAATTCCACGTGCATTTCATTTCGTTGCTATAATTATTACAGGTTCCACCACTTGCGGGCCTGGGGCAAGAGCACGCTATCGTCGATGTGCATTCGGCAAATGTGTCGGTGCCAATGACGAAGTTGAACAATGCATCAACGCACCATGCGGTCAGTGGAATGCATGGTCATTTTGGTCTGCATGTTCAGTCAGCTGCGGTCCGGGTACACGCACGAGAACACGTACCTGCGCTGATTCATCCTGCGAAGGATCAGATCGAGAAGTTGCCAGATGCAACTTACGTTCTTGTCAACCTGATGGTAAAATTGCTTTCCAATATTTTGATCACGTTCATATTCTTCATAACAAATTATGAGCATATTTGAAACGACTTTCAGGCGTTTGGAATGGCTGGTCTGAATGGTCCTCATGTTCAGTCAGTTGCGGTATTGGTATTCGACAACGAAACCGCGTCTGTACAACCGGAAACTGTAATGGCGAGTCACACATGTCAGAACAATGCCAGCTTCCCCGTTGCGCAGTCTGGGGTGCGTGGGGACAGTGGTCCGAGTGTGGTTCGCAGAGTGGAATTAGACAACGGGCTCGACAATGCTACGGGCTTGGCACATGTCTGGGCCCGGACACTGAGTCCAAAGCATGTGAACCTGGCAACGGGTGGACAGAATGGAGCCCATGGTCTGTGTGTTCCCGTACTTGTGGCAAAGGTTTACGACGTCGACATCGTTCTTGCCTCGGTTCTGTCCATTCCTGCCCTGGAGATTTCAAAATTTTCGAAGTATGTCACGAAAAAGACTGCCCTAATGTTGATCTGGGTAATGCTAAGACAACACTGCCCACACAACCTTCTACCGGTATGTACTTTGTCGGCTACGAATGGAGCCAGTGGAGTTATTGCATGGGACGCTGTGGTACAGGTATGATCTCAATCCAATAAAAATACAGAAGAAAAACGAATTCTAATAATTCATTTTTCTCAATTTTTTATTCAAGGCATTCGAAAAAGGATTCGCCTTTGTAAAGGACATCACTGCCGTTCGCCTATCGCTACAGAATCTCAGTATTGCCAACTGCTGCCATGCAACACAATATTTCACTCTTGATCACTAGCTTTCCTCGTTCTATATTACTATTTATTTACTTATTTATTTATTTAAACTACTACTGTTTTCTTTTTTTTTACTTAACCGGCGAAACCGTCGCCTATGGCGGGTCAACTTTAGAGATGTGTTCATCGCTGAGGTTCATGATTTTATTCCTATTCAACAGTCGTGCATCAATCGATGCTAAAAATGTATGAACAACATCTACTGGCGCATTTTCCGAACAATAACGACCACAGAAAATAATTTCACAGGAAAATTTGCTGAGCTGAATTTTGACTATAGATGATGATCTAGTTGGCCATCAATTTGTTCTAGCGATAATGTGACAACGTCAGAAAGAAAGACAAAGAAAATTTGATTTCTGTCATACATCTGCATTGTGCACTTGAAATTACTCATTTATTCATATAAATATGTATGAGCAACCTTTATAAAAGGGAAGAGAAAAATAGTAACTGCCGTGATAATGCTATTTTTAGTAAACTGCATTTCATACTTTAATGAATTAGTATTCTGAATTTGTTCCAACAATACAATTTTGATCAATTAAATTTACACACTTCCGCCTGCAAATATTACAAGTTTTTTAGTAATCAATTTTAAAATAAACGGGTCACCATCAATTTTGGGAAATTAACAAAAAATCCCATTCACAAAACAGATGCAAGGAAGACTTAATTATATTTATATGCACAAATGAATAATTCCATAATAAATACCGTTAAACAGTATCTTATCAAATATAATAATTCGACAAAAAGTAGATAAGGCAACTTCTCAATTTTTAAGGTAATGTAAATTTCGCAAGAAACTTTCAATTAAAGTACTAATTTCCATTTGATGATCTGATGGCAAAATTGCTGTTATACAAATTTCTTTGCATATAACTTACTAATTTCGTACGCTTAATGCTATTACGTCTTTTAAAAATGCAACCTCTAGTCACTTCAAATTTTTGATAGCCTGTCATTCATTTTTCTAAAGCAATTTTAAACTAAAAAATGTTAACAAATCTAAATTTAACTACAATATAAAAAGTTTCGGCAGCACATGTTTTACAAATGAAACGTTTGAGCACTACTATTCGCATGGCTCCAAGCATTTTTCAGTTTTCTTTTTTTAAAAAAGAAACTACAACAACATACTTAAAACAGCAGTAATTGATTTCATAAAATAAGCTAACAAAGTGAAATATTCTTTGAAAGAATGCCTTGCAACAAAACACAAAATGTTTTAAAAATTCACTAAAACTGTTATTTAAAGTGAATCAATTAATTGATCATATTGCAAATTTAAAAACTTTTTTAATAAAAACTTCCATTTGATTTTCAATGTATTCTCTGAAAATCTAATTTCACACGCAATATGAAACCTAATTACTGTCTTGTAAAAATAAAATCGACAAAAATGCCCCCGTTGCCAACTGCCGAAGCTGCTGCTGCTTGTATATGCTGCTTAACTATATACGCTACAGAAGCACAGAAGAGGTGCATCTTTGAGCTGAACATCGTCAATGTTGAACAAATTCAAGAGCTTAAATTTGATCAACCGATTAATTACAACTACTACAACTTATTACACCGTATTCTAAAGTGACAATTCACTTGACTGTCACTTCACTTCACCAAATTCGCAACAGTTTGCTTGTAAAATAAACAAGTAAAAGACAAATGGCTTTTTTGTTTCTTTCGAAATGTATATATTGACACGTGAAAAAAGAAGATAGATAGATGTATATGCTTGATGTATTTAAGCTGCATTTTTCAGTGTTTGATTGTCAGCTTTAATCAATACATTTTTATCGCACAATGTTCCATTGCTGCCCCTCACTTTTGCAAAAAATAAAGTGAAAACTGAGACCTCAAACAGAATAAACTGAGCATTGAATGAAAAAGACGAAATTTCTCCCTTTACTTTACAACGATGCAGTTTTGCTAATTAAGTTTCAATTGAATAACATGCGATGAAAGCCTGTTCGCTAATGCACTCACATCCTGTAATAATTGTTCAATAATGGAGAGTTGAACAAATAAATGAAAGCATCCGTACAACCGATGAAAGGTAGAAGAAGCTCGACCGTGAAGAAGAAAATTGCTCCAATACAAATTATATCTTAAAAATGTACTTACCGTTGACGAGAGAAGAAGCAATTTGTTGTTGTTGTTGTTGTTGTTGTAGATAATTTTGTTCGCAATATTGTTGGAGAAGATTTTCTTCATCCACTGCAAATTATTCTTCTCTGAAGTCTAGAAACAATAGCAAATTCATGCAAAAATTTCCAACATATTTTACGGTAAATCGCAATTTTCATCTGCAGTTATAAATCAATTTCCTTCAGTCGCGTCAATTCACAAACTCAAGTCAAAATTATTATTCTTCCAATTAATTCATCCATATTTATTTGTTTATTTTCTGGTTCAATTTAACAACCGATTAAGAATCAACAAAGGAAAATGCACTACTAAATTTTGCCTTAATTACTACGGAACTACAACGCAGATTTCAATTATTATTAACAATTTCATCATCATCATCATCTCACGTCACCATCCATCTATATGAATGTTGTTGCAATTGTTAATTTCCATAATTAAACAAACTATTACTGAAATGCGTTTATTATTTTATCGTTGTTGTCTTGTTTTTTCAATGTGCATTTTATCGTAAATCAATTTGCTTGCATCCGCTGTTTGCTAACAGAACGACGTTTAGAGCAGCGGAAAATTTGCGTGCAAAATTACCGTCAGTCAGCTTTTATCATCTCTGCCTCATCTCGTTCGTCAGTGCAAATTCTTTACTTAAACAACACAAGCTACGCTTGAAAATTCTTATTCAACTGTTGATAAGTTCTTCAAACAACTTGCGAGCTAATGGTAACTTTCTTGAAAAACAGATTTCAAGAAATACCATCTTCTTCAAATGACAATAAATGCAATTCTTAGTTTTACAAAGAAAAAATGTTAATTTTTTCAATATGACCCTGATTAACGACAATATCATTAAATATTTAATTGCATATGTACACAGTCAAGTTTAGTCAATAATCATAAAACTGACAAAATGATTGCATGCTAACTTATGAAACAAACAATTACAAATGAAATATTTCAGAAAGCAAATGGTTCTTTCGTTTTTTTTGAATTATGCTATTTGGATGAAACTTAAAAATCTTGCCAGTTTGCAGTGTGTCTTAAACTGAATGTTGTTTCATTAGTCTGGAAGAACCATTAAAACAAACATGTGCACTGAATTCTTGGAATTTTATCTCTTCTGAGAATAATTGTTAAATCAATGATAGCCGTTTGAGAAAAGTAAAATTGGCAAAGTAACCAAAAAAAAAATCAAACTCTTATTTAATGTACTAAATATCTGTTTATCCAGCAGTCAAATTTCATTTATTTATTTATCAAATATATTTAGTATCATTTAAAAAAACAAAAATAAAAGAACACGATGATTTCTTATTATTATTGCTGCTTCGGGAAAACTGAAACCAAATTCTGTTGCAATGCATCCATTGAAACTGTTTGCATGAAAAATAATTCAACAAAATTAATGAACTCTTCTTCTTCTTCTTAATAAAATTATTTAAAATACTTTGAAACAGTGGTGACGTAGAATGATTTGTTTCATTTTCTCACGTTCATCTAATTCGATAAGAGAGTTGAATATACTTTTAGCAGTTTCAAAGTTTACTGAACTCAATTTCAAAAAATAAAGCACTGAAATATATAGTAGTAACAGTGTAAAATTATCACGTGTAGCAGTGAATTTTTCCTTGTACCAATATTTTTAAAGCATGCGCAAGCTTATATACCAATTTTGCACTATATTTGTCCAGTGAATCGCTACATTTTTAGCGTTTTCCAAGGAAAGCTCTCCTCGGTCAACTGGTCTGAACAATTTTAGCATTTCCTCTCTGACAAATATTAGCTTAACGATAGGAGAAACAAAAACCAAAATACAACAATGTTGAAAAATTGAAAATGTGATAAGAAAAGCAATGAAAGATATCAAAGTCGATTTTTCACTTTCAAAGCTGATCACAAAATGAAAAAAACTGAAGAAAATAAGAAACCGTACTGGAAGGACATTAAAAATGTAATAAGTGAAGAACAATAAAAACTGATAATAGAAAAACAAATAAAGAAATTCAATTTTTCAAAAAGTAATAACTTTTCACTTTCAGGAATGCATTCGCGCATGCATAAAATACATTTTTTTAAAGTTCCCATAGATCATTTTCAAAAATGTTTGCAAATTGGTTGGTCATTAAAAGAAACATTATAGCCAAACTTCAACGTAACATTAATAATATGGAAAGTCTGACAAAGTGTTGAACAACGTAGAATGGCGTAAAAGTGTTTCAAAAAAAAGGGTAATGTCAAGCACACTTTTGCTGCATCTTTCTTTGACAACCAAATGTTGCAAATAAAGCAAACAATTTACAAGAACATCAAAGTTGAAATTGTACATGTCTCAAGCAATCTGCAGAAATATATTTCCATTATAATTAATATTAATGGTTTGTAAGGAAATCTGTCGAAATATATTCATACCAACAAAAATTTTGACACTGATCATATTAATTAAATAACCATTTTCCAAAGCAGAAAAAAAATGTAATTGTTAACAGATTTATAATTTGTACATGGTGCAATTTCTCTATATTACATATAGATATTATGGCAAAAGAAATCTTATTGACAAAATTTTGAAACTGAAACTCTTTCTCTCACTATACGAAATTCATATATATATACAATACTATATACTATGAAACTCTTTTATTTTCTGCTTCAGCAAGTGGATAAGTGTTCAAAAACATCTGTAAATTGACTACAGAAATTCCTTTTGCCAATTTGTAATTCATTTCCCTATTTCACTAATCAAAATAACTACTATATTCACGCGTTAATACTCTCGTTCTCTGAAGACAACAAGCATATCTTGAATCTCTGCTTCAAGCAATCTGTTCCAATTCTACGCTCGTACAATTCATGTAAAACTGGGCTTTTCAGCTAAAGTATTACAATTCTCAGCATGTATTTCTGCATTTCACCTTGTGCTTTATCTACTTTATGCATTTCATGTTGACATTTTCCACAATAATATTTTGAATTTGAACATTCGTGATAACTAAAATGCGTCGTTGAATGCCATTTTGAATCAAAAGTTCACCTCCAAAGTCCTTTACACTACACGCCAGATAAACTAATACAAGAAATAAAATAACGCTAAAATAGAAAAGACATCTTCCACAGTCTGCATTGCTATTGCTTTATCACTAGGAATAGTTTTCCTTCTGTCTAATTTAAATATTCTATATTCAAAAGCTATGCCAAAGCTAGGAAATGTGAACTGATGAAATGCTTGAAATAGTAACATTTTACAAAACGTTTCAAATTCACTTGATCATTCCTAGTATGCCAATATGCCTTCACGTGCGTCTTGGTTTCCTGTTAAGCTTGTTATTTAAAAACAGTAAAAAATATTACAAAGTAAACTATCAATAAACAAACACCAATGCCAATATATGCCAAGCAGTGAACGGTAAAAAAAGTAACAAAAAAGAGAAATGAAAAGCAAAAAATAAATCGTACAAACGTTTCAATTTTTTTGTACAAACGTAATCAATCACCGAAAAAGCAATGGAGTTAGTCAGTTGGCTAGCCGTTTGCCACGACATGACATTTTCACAAGTGGCCAGCCATTACAGTTTGTTTGTCCAAGCTAGGGTTAAGTTACGCTCATCAACAACGCTGTTCTCTTATTTTATATTTTCCTGTTACTGCTACACTGTAACTCTTTTTCAAGCTCTGCCTCTGCCTGTAATTGCACTCTCAACCACTTTATTCATTGTTTTATTCTCAAATTAAATTAATGTAAAACAGTTTGAATTTGTTTCAAAAATTTTTCATCATTTCATCAAAAATCAAACAAATAGATCGCCCACGCTGGATAATTTTCGTAAGCATATAGCATTATATATATAGAGCATAGTATAGTAGTTGATAAAAAGCGTTTCTGCTTTCGTTCTACCTTATTTTGGCGCCAGCTAGGCCAACATAATGATATATACATGTGTATATATATATGTCAAAACTGCTTTGGAAAACACTAGCGTGCTAGCCTGGGACAACAGTTGCCATTTGTTGCCAAAAGCTTCAATGCTATTCGTTCACTCTTTCTAGTTCGTTTGTTGGTGCTCACAACTTTATTTTTCATCTTTTCCTTTTCCTCCTTATAAAAATCAACACAATGCACCTCAGCCTCACGTTTTGCATCTGCCATCACTGATAGCCGAACACTTAACTATTAAAATTACTTTTCCATTTGTATGTGTATACTACTAATAAATTAAACACATGCACTCCCCCCCCCACACACACACGCGCGCACAAATACAGACACCACATATATGTGTATAATATATATACACGAACACATACACACACACGCACACGCACACACACGTATAATATATATCAGTTCTAGCATTTAAACGTTAATGATGATTCGTCATCGCGTTGGTTAATACCGCCCATTTTTTGCCTCTGACGTTGTGCTATTCGCTTTTTCATTCTTTTGCAGCTTTTGCCATTTGACTCATCCAATTCGGACTTGCAATTGTTGAAAGTAAAAGCAGCAAACCAACGTTTAATGCGCATCAAGCACGAGAAGAAGCAACAACAGCAGCTAATAACTAGCTAGTCGCCAGGCGCGCCACAGCAGCGCATTAGAGAAAGCTCAAGCTGCGCCTCGGCGTCTGAAGCAGGCATTGTTGTGTCCAACTAACCAACCAGTCTACGTTGCCGGTACTCATTCTTGCACAAAAGCCGACCAACGGCCGTTGCCGACCAGTCTCAATCACTGCCGTTCGTTTGTTATTACTCTTATTAATTATTAGAAATTATTATTATCATCTCTACACGTGGTCATTGTTTAAAACAGTAGCCAAGAGCAGGAGAGAAGAGAAGAAATACTGCAAACTGCATAATATTATTATTCTAAGCAGTAGTGGAGAGATCTTTCTTTTCTTTTCCATTTTTACTTCTGATCAACAAAATCCAAACAATATTTTCGTGACAGAGAGCAAACGCTCTCGTCGGTAATTCAGCTTCCACTATTCCCCATCTACCGACTGCCGCCGTCTACTATTATTATTGCTTTTACACTCAATTCTCAGCTTCCATTTGCTCCAAAAAGTCGGAGTAGAATGGAAGCTCTAACCGCGGCTGTCCGGAATATATCAACAAGGCAAGTTTTGATAATATCCTATATTATTATTATTATTCATAATTTGATGAATTTTAATGCTATTTTGTTTTTTTTCTTCTACTAATTTCTATTTTAGATTTACCCACAGTGCATCATCTGTTGGATTTTTCCGTCCTCTTTCATTAGTGTTGTTGCTCATCGCCCTTCTCCATCTTACCAACGCTGTAAGTATCCATCCTTGCCTGCAGCTGTCGCTACGCTCAGGCTCAGGCAATTTTTAAAACTATTTTTTTCTGTTTCTTCCTTTTTACTTTTTTCCTCCCAAATGCTTTAAAGTTTTATTTAACTATTATTATTTATTCATTATTTATAAAGTAGACATCTGTGCCAAAGATGACTAAAACAAAGCAAAAAATACACGCAAACCATTGTTGCATGTTGCATGTATGTTGAAATTTCAGAAAAACTGACGCTTAGTTGTGCGTGTTTGTTTAAAGTGCGATTAATTTTCACCATTCATTTATTCATTGTACATTCATTTCGTTATTGTATGCTGTTGCATCGGCACCGACAGCTTTTTTTATTTAGCTAACCAACAAACTGGCCAGTTAGTTGAAAGCCACCTTCGACGCTATCTAGCATACCGACAGTGATGGGCAATTGTTTTACAAATTTGTCGATGTTAAACTATTGCTTGTCAACTTCAATTCATTTATAAACATTACCTTTACACCTGGGACCTGACCAAATAAACCGTGAGATAATATAAGCCCGTTACCTCTGTATTCCACTCGCGCGCATTTTCTTCACACATTTAATCGTTCTCAATAATATTCATTTCTGTATGTACACTATTGACTAAATAATCTCTATTAATATTTTTCATCAATCGAAAATTTATTTACTTTATTTCATTGCTCGAAGAGACCGCGTACTTTCTTTTCAATAGTTACATTATAATTATAACATTTTGTATCAAATTTGAATATGTAATTCAATCTGCTGTCAAACGTTATCAACTTGCTTAGTTTGTTTGCTGTATCGATGATCTACTTACAACTATTTGCAATTGTATACTAACAATTTGGTGTTTCATTTTTGCTTGCTGGCAAAAATTTATTGATAATTTAAAAATTTTAATTTCAAAAATCAAATAACATTCACCAGATGAAACTACAAAATTCATCAATTAATATATAAGCTAATTTTGCCCTTGAGATGGATAAAATTTCACGTATCTTACGTATGATTTAGCTTAATCAAAAAGTGTGGACAAAATTCGCATTCTCTATACTGATAATCAGATGAATTCGCAACGTTCTGTTGCATGAAAACGCTGAATTGATTTGATAGAATAAATTGAAAATAGAATATTTTAAATGAGAAATAATTTCACACAGAAACATTTTGATGTTGAAATTTTTCAAATTCAATTTGTAATGTTAAAAAAGAGAAGTATAAGTGAGTGCGCTAATATATTTTCAAAACTGAACAAATTTCCGTAGAAATAGCATTAATTGAAAAGCAGATGTTGAACCATGTGAACATATTTCCTTCTTGAAAAAAAGCCTATCATCATAGAATAACAACAATAAGTTGTAGAAGAGATCTTTATGATCATTGCTTGCCGCCTGTTGTGCTATTCTGTTCCTTCTCCCACCACATTTTAGGATACAATTATTAAAATACATTTTAAATGTACATCATCATAACTCTCTACTTACTCTTCTACATATACTGTTGAACGTATTCATTAATCTCAACAATCGACAACCGTTAGCAGGCAAATTTATCTTGAAAAAAATATTGCAATAGAAAATTTGTCAAATCTTTTTTTAGTATCAATTCTAAAAAAAGCTTCAGGCAATGAAGTTAATGTTCATTTTTAAAAGCAGTAAAAATAGTAGAACATTCTCCCTTCTTCATAATAGTTTTCGCATTATTTTATTTTCAGATATGTTTGTCAACAAGCTAGCAGCTCTTAATGATTTCTCTTTCAGCTTCTCTGAGGTTAACAATCCAATAACAACAAAGCCACTGCATGTTGAACAGGCGTTAATTTTCTGTCAATGAAACAATGTTCTTCTTCTCATGGAAGCCGTCAGTCAGTCCATACACAACCACATACACACATATGCCTGTAGTGGCGATGTTCAAACCTTTTAATTGCATTAATAGGCTTCTGAAAAGCTTAACTTTCCCGATCATCCTAATTATTATTTCACTTGCTCATAATAACATAAGTTGCCCGTTATTCGTAACAATATTAACACAGATCGCATGTACTTGATATCAAATATTTCATTGTCCATCGTGAAAAAGGAAGATAAAGAGACTAAAATGAAACAAATCCCAACATGCCTATATGGAGATTGACTGGCTTCATTGAAATATAGATACATTTGCTTTCATTAACGCTTGCTTGTTTTATTTCAAAATTAGACTTATTCACATGTATATGTATATGTATATGCTTGTAAATTTATGTTTAACCACATCCGGCATTTGTCGGTTGTAATTTGTCGCCAGATGAACGTGTTAATGTGGTCAGACATTTGTCGATCTCACTGGAATGGAATGTTTTCCATTGAACCCCCACCCTTTGCTTAAAACTGCCGAATTTAACGTCAGTTAAACCGCACAGCTTGCTTAGCTACTATGCCAATGCTTGATTTGATGGTTGTCGTCATTTGTTATGGATTGCTATCTCAATTTACGCCTCCGCCTGGAACAGGTCACCGCCGATTGCCTCGCTTTTAAACTTCTCTTAAGATCAACAATTTTTACCGCCAAGCCACAAAACACAATTAAAAATTAATAATTTCAACTAATTGTCGTTGTTATTAATAAAATTAATTAATCAAATAATCAAATAATCACTCGGCGAAGTTAATGCCATTCACTATAGACAGCCTATAAAACAGAGAATCAAATTGACAATATCCTTTGCTTGTTTGCTTAATTATTTTTTAACATTATCCTTATTTATTTTTGTTGTTTTGCTTAATTCATCATGGCCGTCCTGCGTTTCACCGCGTTAACAGAAAAGAAGAGGTTGGGGCTTTTGTTTAATAAACTGGCCTTCACATCGCATTTGATTGCCGTGTCAAGTAAAGTACTTGACAAGCGTTGTTCAAGCTCGGCTACTTTTCTACTACGACAAGCTTTTCTCTTAACTTCTCCGTGTGTGTCAACAATATCGGCCTGCATTTTTCTGCATATCATCACAACAACAACTGGTCACGGTTCTAGCTAACATACGTAGTCTTGTAATGGCGTAGGTGAGGAATTGGTCAAAACAATTTATTTGTTTACACGGCTGACCTTTGGTCATAAGACGACAGATACCCTCGCAACACAAGCAGTATGTTGCAGACTGAACGCTTACTTCATTCAAATCCCCTCAATTCCAGTTATCTCTAAAATCTGCTAATTCAGCTGCCGCGCAACATTTTCGCTGATAAGATTGTTTTCACAAGTATAACATCTTTTCCCCAGGTGTAACGAGAATCATTCAATTGTTACATAAAAGAATAACTAACAACCTCATAGCATTGTCATGATATCACATATCCTCCTATAAGCAACGCATTGTTTTACAACAGCTGATTGCAGTAGTTAGCATTTGGTTAATATTGTTCAACAGAGGCAGACACACACGCGTATATTCTGTGAAATATTACAAATTTGCTACTAATATCAATAAGTGAGTGGCAATGCCCAACTGATCTTTGCGCAGTGTTCGTGAATTTGTGCTGTAGGAGTACCTTTCCAAAATATAATAAACACGCACAGTTAGAGAGCACAGACAATTTTCACCTTAATCAAATAATTTTGCAAACTAACATCGTTACTTAATAATGCAGAAGATAAAAGTTTCATCAATTCCACTACTAGTTGTTAGTTGTTGGATATTTTGAAAATAAAATAAACTTTCTAATTTTTCTTTTTTTTTTAAAGCAATCTCCAATATGTCGCGACTGTGCCAATCGAAACTGCTTTTGCATTGGCGAAAAAGGAAGTCTGGTAAGAATTACAATATGTGATTGAAGAAAAACAGAAGTTAATTTAAAAAATTCACACGAACGCTTTCAGGGTCCCCCTGGACCGCAAGGAGTAACTGGAGTCAAGGGATTACCGGGCTTTCCTGGACCAGAAGGTTTGCCTGGACCAAAGGGTGAGAAAGGTGAGCCTGGTCCTTCAGGTCCAATGGGCCCAAAAGGGGATCGAGTAAGTCAATATATAATAACACTGCATTTCTATATGATTGTTCAACGTATAAAAAATAGGGAAAAATTGGCGTACCTGGATTTCCTGGAATCAACGGTTTGCCGGTGATGAAAAATTCTGTTCGTACTGATTCATTTCTTCTAAAGCGACACTTTTTTCACAGGGCGTTCAAGGACCACCTGGACCAATGGGACGACCTGGATATGACGGTTGCAATGGAACTGATGTAAGGACGCAAAACGAAATTTCCTAAAAAGAGAAAAACATTTCGTTTAATTTCCAATTCCAAACAGGGCAGTCCTGGATTGCCGGGATCAGTCGGCCCACCAGGACCACCAGGATTTCCCGGAGCTCCAGGAATTAAAGGCATGAAAGGAGAACCTGCATTAGCTTTTCCTGGAATGAAAGGTGAAAAGGTATGCTACAATTAATTCTTAGAAATTTTCTTAACAAAATTATGATTGTTTTCAACGTTCACTTAGGGTGATCCTGGTTTCGATGGTATTCCTGGTCTTCCAGTAAGTATTATTTAATGGACAATGCCAGCAGTAAGAAAAATGACAATTTCTGTTTGTTAGGGTCCCGCAGGCTATGACGGCACGCCTGGACCGAGAGGAGACAGAGGCGATCCTGGACCAATGGTTTTACACGATACTTTTTCATGCCGTATAAAACTTAAATTTTTAACAATGTTTAGGGAGCACCTGGTTCACCTGGACCACCCGGACCTCCTGGAAACCCTGGAATAGGTGCAATAGGAATGAAAGGAGAACCGGTAATTGTCAACCACCAATTTATTTATGCATAAGCAACGATATACATTACTGATGATCACATTTTAGGGTGATCCTGGATTGCCTGGACCGCCTGGACCTCCAGGGTTGGGCGAATTCACGGACACAAAAGGAGCAATCATGGGTCCCCCTGGAATTCCTGGTCAAAAAGGCGAGAAAGGAGATCCTGGGCAAACTGGAGAGCGTGGCTTCCCTGGTGAAGCTGGACGTCACGTAAGTTGTCGCTCAAAAATTAAACTAGACAATTAATTCATAAACAACGAATTCCTTTCCACAGGGTATACCCGGTTTACCCGGAATGAAAGGCGAAAAAGGTCTTCCAGGTGCCGTTGGTCCTCGAGTATGCTTGCGTTGTGTTCACAGATAAATTTTCTTTCAAACAAGATATATTGCTGCTGTATTAGGGAAAAGAAGGACGACCCGGACTGCCTGGTCCACATGGAATGAAAGGAGATCGCGGCTTAGACGGATATCCCGGATTAGATGGAGTGCAGGTGTGAAGAAAAACATATTTTGAACAAATATTTGCTAAAATATTTCATTCAATTTTTCATTCATTAACAGGGAATGAAAGGTGATCGCGGACTGCCGGTATGCAGGTTTTCAATAAATTTGTTTTCATAAGAAAATAATAAAAGACATATTTCAGGGGAGAGATGGCGAAAAAGGTTCCCAAGGACCGCCTGGTCCACCAGGAGTAAGTTCTCACCCGTATACAATTGCACGCAAATTTTAGAAAAAAAAATTTTTTTTTTACTGACTGCTCGCTGTAGGGAGGTTTAGTTGGAAACGGCGCTCCAGGGGATCGAGGTCCGCCAGGAAGGCCTGGACCGATAGGTCCACCAGGATCAGATGGATCGCCAGGTTGGCCCGGACCACCGGGACCACAAGGAGAACGCGGTGGTCCTGGTCTACCAGGTTTGCCTGGTCGAGAAGGCGCACCTGGCATCAAAGGTGAAAAAGGTGACGCTGGTTTACCTGGCATTCCAGGCGAACGTGGCCCTACAGGCTATCCTGGACAAATGGGTCCAAAAGGTGAGCCCGGAATGTCTGGCGTGCCTGGACAAAGTATACCTGGACCTCCTGGCAAAGATGGTTTGCCTGGTTTGAATGGACTGCCTGGAAAAAAAGGAGAAGCCGGACCGCCTGGACCGAGAGGTAACTGATCTTCACTTTGAAATTGAATATGTCCACTTTCAACTAGTCTTCAATAATCAACATTATTTATTATACTTATAATTAATATTCAACAGGAATGCCAGGCGATTCCATCCATGGCCTTCCGGGTCCACCGGGGCCGATGGGTCCTAAAGGAGATAAAGGTTACGACGGAAGAGATGGAAGCCCCGGATTGCCTGGTCTTCCTGGTTCAAAGGGAGATCGTGGTGGCTCTTGTGACTTCTGTCGTCCAGGTAAAAAACAAACATTAACCAACAGTTGTTATTCATGTTTTGTTTTGCAAGTGATCCATCATCCACACATACATACATGCATACATATATTCACTGGTTTTAGGCGAGAAAGGAGAAAAAGGTGAAAGAGGATATGACGGGTAGGCATTTGTTTCGATTTCCGCATTAATTTGCTAACCACAATCAATGCCAGCATAATATGGAAGCATAGTTGTTTTTAACAATTTTCAGCTTTCCCGGTCTTCAAGGAGAAAAAGGCTTACCCGGTCTCAGAGGTCCTCCAGGTGCTCCCGGAGAAGATGGCTTTCCAGGTCCTCCAGGTAGAACAGGGGAACAGGTAATACACATAAAGACACGAACTCACACGAATTTCTTTTCGGAAAGAACAATCAAAATTTTAGGGACCACCAGGCTTGCCAGGAAAAGATGGTGAGAAAGGTGCAAAAGGTGACTCGTTTCGTGCAGATCTCGTTTACGGACCTCCAGGTCCTGTAGGACCTAAAGGTGATCCTGGATACCCTGGAATCCCAGGAGAAAAAGGAATCAGCGGTCTGCCTGGTCAACCAGGACTACCTGGTGCTCCTGGCGCATTGGGCGCAAAGGTTAACTTTTAACATATTCACTGATAGAGTTGTCGCTTTATGCCAGAGAAAATAATTTTGTTGTATCTCATATTATAGGGCGAACCTGGTCTTCCCGGAATTCCAGGGCGACCCGGAAAAGACGGTCCTACAGGTTTTCCAGGCCAAAAAGGTGAACCTGGCTATGGATTGCCAGGCTTACCAGGTCTAGCGGGGGCAAAGGGCGAGGCCGGTTTCCCTGGTCTTCCTGGTTCACCTGGATTGCCAGGACCACCTGGTAAGTCCACTGGATAAAATAAATGAAACGATTTTGAAAATAGTTTCAAAAATTGATTTTATTTTGAACCTACTTTCTTCTTCACAGGACCTCTCCCAAAAGTATTGGATCGGATTCCTGGACCACCAGGTGCCGACGGTTTGCCCGGTCTACCCGGACCGAAAGGAGAGCCAGGTTTCCCAGGAATGAAAGGTGAACGCGGTGCGCCTGGATTGATGGGCTTACCTGGTCCGAAAGGTAGTACCGGAGCTCCTGGTCCTGAAGGACAAATGGGTGCTCCAGGTATTCGAGGTGAGAAAGGAGAATCTGGTTTTCCTGGCGCTCCTGGACTACCCGGGCCTCCAGGAAAAGATGGACTTCCTGGTTTGCCTGGACGTACTGGAGAAAAAGGAGAACAAGGCGTATCTGTTCCAGGATTGCCTGGCCCACCTGGTAAACATTTCTCCCCAATGATTTTTATTTCATTGCAGAAAGTAAATAACGCTTGATTTGCTTTTTCTTAAAAAACAATTTTACACAGGTTTTCCTGGTTTCAAAGGCGAACCTGGATTGAGTGGAGCGCCAGGAATGCCAGGGCTGAAAGGAAGGATGGGTGTACCCGGCATTCGAGGTGAAAAAGGAGAACCTGGCGCAGCTGGCTTACCTGGCGTTCCAGGTTTACCTGGGCTAAAAGGAGATCAAGGCTTTCCAGGAATT
Source organism: Trichinella spiralis (assembly GCF_000181795.1). Lineage (NCBI taxonomy): Eukaryota > Metazoa > Nematoda > Enoplea > Trichinellida > Trichinellidae > Trichinella > Trichinella spiralis. Next base: position 1,822,960 of record NW_003526944.1, read on the forward strand.
CCTGGTAAAGAAGGACTACCTGGTGCTCCAGGTCTTCCCGGCACTCCTGGCTTCCAAGGACTGAAAGGAGAAAGCGGTTTGCCTGGTATACCTGGCCCTGCTGGACTAAAAGGTGAACCAGGCATGCCTGGCCTGCCCGGAAGCCCTGGAACTGTGGGTGCTCCTGGTTTCCCCGGCCCGAAAGGAAATCCTGGATTTCCCGGTTTGGCTGGACCAAAAGGTTAACAACGACAGCTACCATGTCAATTATTTTGCTAATATTCTTTTCAAACTCTCCTTCCAGGTGACATTGGATTGCCCGGATTGGAAGGATTTCCTGGCCAAAAAGGTCAAAGAGGATTGGACGGTCAACCAGGTTACCCGGGAGAAAAAGGTGATCAAGGTCTACCTGGTTTACCAGGCAAGCCTGGTTTGGATGGCCTGCCTGGCATAAAAGGAGACCGCGGTTTCCCAGGTCTTCCTGGAGACAAAGGTGAACCTGGTCCAGCTGCAAGAGATGGTCCCAGAGGAGAGAAAGGTTTGCTTCTTACATTTATGCTCAACCCAAATGCAACTGCCTAATTAATTTGCGTTTTGCTTTCAGGTATGCCTGGACTGCCAGGTTTGCGCGGCTTACCTGGCCCGCCTGGGCCCACCGGACCTCCAGGATTTCCTGGACCAAAAGGTGATGCTGGCGTCGGTCTACCTGGATACCCGGGACCCAAAGGTGAACCTGGTTTTCCGGGTGCGCCTGGCCTTTCAGGAATACCAGGACCAAAAGGATCCATGGGACTTCCTGGATTCCCTGGTGAAAAAGGGGATGCTGTAAGTTGTAAGTGAAATGTTGTCACATTAACTGATGATATGCAACGTTTAGGGTTACCCTGGTGCCCCCGGAGCTCCTGGAGTCAAAGGATTAGACGGATTTCCTGGCCAGAAAGGTGAACCTGGTTTTCCTGGACTGGCTGGTCCTCCAGGTATGAAACTATGTTTTCTTTTCACAAAAATTTCCCCTACATTTCTCACAGCTTCAACCAGTACAACCAATAATAATTAAGTTCTCTCCTGCATTACAAAATCATTCCAATGATTAAAACAAAACATTTGATTCAAGCAAATTGGAAAAGATGAAATTTGCCAACATAGCCTTAAATGAATCTCATGACATGACCTTTCCAAGGCAGTCTGCACCAAAAGAACATTTCTCATTCAGTTGTATAAAATCTAATCTAATCTAATCTAATCTAATATAGATGATAAATAATAAAGAAATTAAAAAATACATATATATATATATATATATGCAACAAATTTTTACCTAATATTTTTATATTATTTCATTTATCATGTGCATTATCAAAATGACAAACAGGCTTACCTGGAGAAAAAGGAAGAATGGGCGTTCCTGGTATTCGTGGAGAGAAAGGTCTTGACGGTTTGCCCGGACGACCAGGTCAACCAGGAGCGGCTGGTTTTCCAGGAGAAAAGGGCGACGCTGGTCTTCCTGGTATGCCTGGTGCTCCTGGATTTACAGGAGCAAAAGGAGACGCTGGTTTTCCTGGTTTGCCTGGTGCAAAGGGTGATCGAGGTTTGCCAGGCTTGGACGGATTCCCAGGACAAGCAGGGCAGAAAGGCGAGCCTGGCTTGCCTGGGCTTCCTGGTCAGCAAGGTCAAGATGGTTTTCCTGGACCAAAAGGAGAACGTGGCTTGGACGGCTTACCAGGTGCTCCTGGAATCGGCTACAAAGGAGAACGTGGTGAACCTGGACTTCCAGGCTTGCCTGGAAAAGGTTTACCTGGTTTTCCTGGAACGAAAGGTAACAAAAACGTTAGTTAGCTTGAAAAACAATATATACGTATAAATTTATGCATTGACCTATGACAATTTAAAATATTTTTCTCTTCTCAAACGCTATTAAACAACTCACAGGTGAACGCGGTCTGGACGGTTTGCCAGGATTACCCGGCCCGAAAGGAGCTCCCGGATACCCTGGTACACCTGGACAAAAAGGAGAGCCTGGATTGCCTGGTTTACCTGGAGAACGCGGTCGTGATGGATTTCCCGGACCCAAAGGTGATGCTGGACTTCCAGGATTGCCAGGAGCCATTGGTGAGCCTGGTTATCCTGGTATTGATGGAAAACCTGGTTTGCCAGGAATACCTGGAGCGAAAGGTAGCTGATATTAGTTTTTAGCCAGCGACAATCAGAAATACATGTATTGATTTCATTTTCCATTTATTCAGGTATGGCTGGTATTCCTGGATTTCCAGGTTTGAAAGGTGATCCGGGATTGCCAGGTAGCCCCGGTGCACCCGGATTTCCCGGAACGAAAGGTGATGCTGGATTTCCTGGCATGCCTGGTGTTCCTGGTTCCAAAGGTAAGACATTTATCCAGATAAACAATTTTAACAGACTTCAAATGTTTTGTTTTTTAAAGGTGACAAAGGACAAATGGGTCCAATGGGCCCTCCAGGTCCATCGCCAATTGTTCAACCAGGACCGCCAGGTCTTCCGGGTGAACGAGGTCCACCAGGCTTACCTGGACTGCCTGGCCCTCCTGGCATGGATGGTTTGCCTGGATTTCCCGGACAGAAAGGTGAACCAGGTGCAATGGGAAGCGATGGCTTTCCAGGACCGCCTGGATTTCCGGGAATGAAAGGAGAACCAGGCTATCCTGGTCCTCCTGGTATGGCAGGAGGTAAAGGTGAGCCTGGCTTGCCCGGCATGCCGGGAAGTCCTGGCCCTCCTGGTCCAAGCTATCGTGATGGATTTATCATCGTGCGTCACAGTCAAACTAGTGAACTGCCTCAGTGCATCAGTGGCTACGAAAAACTGTGGGAAGGCTATTCATTACTTTACATCGAAGGAAATGAAAAATCGCACAATCAAGACTTGGGTAAGGGGAAAATGACAAAAAAAAATAAAAAGAAATAAATTCTTATTCCATTAAGGAAGTGCCGGTTCATGTTTGACACGCTTTTCCACGATGCCTTTCTTGTTCTGTGATTTCAACAATGTTTGCAATTATGCATCGAGAAATGACAAATCTTATTGGCTATCAACTACCGAAGCAATACCGATGATGCCTGTTGCGGAACGTGAAATTGAACAATACATATCCAGGTAAATAAGTGAATAAGCATAATAATTGACAGGCCGAGATAGATTAATGTATTTGTTGAAGATGTGTTGTTTGTGAAGCTCCAGCCAATGTGATTGCAGTTCACTCTCAGACAACCCAAGTTCCAGATTGTCCGCAAGGTTGGACTGGTCTATGGATAGGCTACAGCTTCGCAATGCACACAGCTGCCGGAGCTGAAGGTGGTGGCCAGTCGCTCAGCTCACCCGGCTCTTGTTTGGAAGATTTCCGCTCAACGCCATTCATCGAATGCAACGGTGCACGTGGCACTTGCCACTATTTTGCAAACAAATTTTCATTTTGGCTAACCACAATCGAAGATCAGCAACAGTTCATTGTAAAAAATGTTTTTTTAAATTAATTCTTCTCGAAACTGGAATATCTTATTTGTTTTCTGTTTTTTCTCAGGTTCCACAAAGTCAGACGCTTAAAGCAGGCAACTTACGATCACGGGTTTCACGTTGCCAAGTCTGCATCAAAAGCATATGAGATTTAAAAAGCGTATTATACACACCATAGTTGATCATAATCTGTTCATCCCTTTCATCATGCTAATCATCTTTTTTCCTTTTTGCAGTATCAAAAAAAATACAAAAAGACATCAACAAAATCGACGTGATCATCAAAAAATCAATCAGTGTGCTCTTTTTCTTCTTCTTCTTCTTCTGATATTTGCTGCCAAATTATTTTTCAATTCAGCTACTATAACTGCTTCATTCTTTCTTTAAAATTTTTTCCCTTCTTCTCATATTCCCGCTATCGGTGCTGCCGCTGTTCAATTTTCAGCCCTGTCGCCTCTTCTAACGTTCCTTTTCCAATCGCACAATTCTAATTGTACATTTAAATTCTATGTTTTTCTTTCTTAACCAAAAAATGTTGAGAAGAAAAAAGAAACTGCCGACATGCAAGCATCCGCTCCGCTGCCAGAACTTTCCCACTCAGAACTAACTGCCTGCCAACGCAAAGATAAATTATTGCTCCTGCAATAATTGCATGCGGACGACTGAAAACTGCACAAGACAAACAACAGTTCCAAGAAAAAAAATCATCATTCTAATTATCATCCCTAGTCACTGATTATTTCGCTGCCTGTTCAATTTCAGTATTTCACTAATTGCCCAACAATTAATCAACTTCTCATCCAACCGCTGCCTTGCAATTATATATTTATGGTAAAAAAAAATACATTTTTTAGGGACCCGAACGCTGCCATCACAGAGAAAAAATCTGTTTGTTTGTTTGTTGAATGTGCTTTACAAAAATTTGTGCTTTTCCATTATTATTATTATTAAGAAGCGCCAGCCCGTTTGCACATCACTTTCTCTCTGCGCATATTGCAAATTTTGTTACGATTTCAAAATAAAAGCATTGATTAGCAGCATTTTTCGTTGGTCAATTTCTATTCTAACTTCATCATTTAGTAGCAGTAGAAATCACTGTCCGATGATGAGATTGCATTGCAAAAAAAAACAAAAAAATAAACTTGTCCGGATAATTAATAATATTTTCGAAAAGGGTATATACTTCGAGAGCAAGCAGTTCTAGTTGGGTTTACTGCAACGGCAGCAGATGGTAACTGAAATTGCAACATTCGCAGCTCGAGAAAAACAATCGACACAGCTATAGTTGATTGGAGAGTTGGCCGACTAGAATGCGAGGACAGAAACTAGTATGCAAAATTTTTGGTCGTTCCGAATTTCGCAGTGGACGAAAAAGATATTCGTTGCTTGATGAAAAATCGTTCAACTAATTTGCATACTGCGTTTTAGCATACTTGCATAGTTATCGATGAAGGGGTGAACGAACGATGTATGAAGTTGAATATGTTTGTCTCGTTGACTAAACCAATGATCACTGCAATGATTTCTTCTTTTCTGGCACTTACAACGTTATCTATTCTCTTATTCAAGTGTGTTCATTTATTATATAAATAAAAAGAAAATTTTTTTCCATTCTTCATCTTCTCATAATTTAACAACATAAAAAAACATTGGTGATGAAAAAATACGCAAAACAAGCCATTTCTTGTCAGAGATGAAATACAAATATTTCAAGTGATAATGCTTATTAATTTTTTTTCACTGAAAATAACCACGCAAAACTATCATTCACCGTACAAATTCGGTTTGGAAAATATGAACTCGAGAAATGGAAATTAGTACAAAATCATTATCACACACCGCGCGAATAACGATATGCAAAAAAATGTACAACTTACCAGAAATTTGAAAATACATTTTTTACCACCAAGTGGGTGTTTTTTTTCACATGCTGTTGTTACTTTTTTGAAAAGCGACACCAAAGAAAAAAGTCAACCAACCAGCTAACAACTCAAATGCATGCACCACCACAATGATCACCGTTGGTCGGGCCGGACGACGTTTCCCAGTCGCCGCCGAACAGCGTGGAAGTTTTCGCACAAACTGACTGACCGTAAAGAAGTGAAACTTGATTTTCATTTTTTGTCAATTTGTCCTAGTTAAAATTTAAAAAAATATACAGTACGGTAGAAGTTTTGGCGGCGGTTTGAGAAATTATATAAATTGATCGAATGAGCGTTGTTTGGAAAATGAACAATTTTGTAAATTTATTTAAAAGATTAATTTAAATAAAAATTGGCATAAAAAAAGAAAAAAATCATTAAAGCAGTGGTTCAATTATTATTATTATTATTTTAGCATTTTATTTTCTTCGATCGAATGTCACTTTTGTAAGTAAAAAAGGCAAATCATAGCATCAAATATTTTTTAAAAAATTGCTAAATTGTGCAAAGTGAGTAAGTGAAAAGCCTCGAAATGAGAAGAGCTCAATTGAAAAATACTGTTTTTTTTAGTTTTTCAAACAATATTTATTTACATCAATTATTATCATATTGGCGGTTTTACATCAGTTTCAGTGTACTTTTGTAGAGAGAGTTCAGATTGTTTGTTCGCTTTTCCTAAAGCCGGCTAGAAGGAAAGTCGACGGCGCAAACGGCGCAGTCGCAACAACGGCGAGTCGAATGGAATGCTCTGGTGATGCAGGCGACGGCCGACCACGAATGGCAGCCTGAGATCCGCGCCAGCAGTTGGATTGGCAGCCAAAAGATGCGCCACTTGCACAGGCGGTCGAACGGCCATGTACGGGCGCCGGCTTCGGTCGCTCGCCGTCGAACAGCTCGGCAAGCAGCTCGTGCAACTGCTTCGGCTACTTCCGCCTACTGTAGATTGGAAATCCTCTTCGTCGTCGATTATTTGTTCTTCGTCGCCGTGGTCGTTGTTGGTCTGATGCCGTGTTCTGTTGTCCACGGCGACTGACCGTTCCTTGCCTTCATTGTTGTTGTCGTCGTCGTCGTCGTCATCGTCGTTGTCGTCAGGGTAGAGATGTCTTCGTCCGGCCAACCGGCCGGATGTATCCAAATCGCCGCCCGGTAATCCCGGAGCCACGAAAGTTCCATTCGGCGTACAGTAGTAATACTGTGGCAGACCGATCAGACCCTGGGCAGCTAGTCGCGCTTCTTGAACATCTCGCCTCTCGTCTTCAGTGTTCATGGTCAAAAACCGCAAAACCAGCAAATTCATCGCTGCCGAAATGACAGTCAAACCGAACAGAATGAAAATCAAACTGAAAACCACATATTTCGGATTTTGCTGCAACGCGCCGTCCTTTTGCAGCGCCACGTAATCACCGAAACCTGAATTTACCGACAAATGGATAATTGACTATTTTTTTTCGGTTTTTTGAAAAAATTATTAAAAATTCATAAATTGCATCCCTTACCAATTGTGGTTAATGTTATGAAACAATAATACAACGAATCCAAGTAGTCCCACTGTTCAAACTGATGGAACGCGTAAGCACCGGAAGCCATGAGCACAGTGCCGATGGTCGAGGCGACCATGATCAAATTCGTCTGCGACACTTGGCGCCTCTTCATGCCGACGCAGCGTTGCAAGTGGCGTATGTTGAACGCGACGAACGTGTTCAACCGTTCGCCGATGCTCTGAAACATGACCAACGTCAACGGGATGCCGGCCAAAGCGTAAAACATGCAAAACGCCTTGCCGCCAATTGTCGCCGGCGTGGAATGACCGTAGCCTGAAATTTGAATTTCGAAAAATACAGTTACAAAGCGAATTCATGCAAAATTTAAATTACGAAAAAATTGCACTTGTTTTTTCATGTCAATTAAAAAATATGTCACATTTTATGATAGAAATGTTTCTTTTGATATGCATCTGCACGATAAATATCTGAAAAATTAAAATTAAGGAAAAACGATTTTGGAGATTATGTTCGACAGGATGATGAATTTTTGATAATTGTGAAAAAATCACTGAGACAGAGGAAAAAATGGAGAACCGAAAGGATAATTGAAGAATGAAATTGGACGTCGGTTGGGACTGATCGAATAGCAGCAACACAACAGCACATGCATATGTCTTCTCGCTTTCTGCTTGCTATCGAATTGCAACCGTGGAATTTTATCCTTCCAATTGAAAGCAACATTGCTGTTGTTGTTGTTGTTGAAAAAGAAAACAAAAAATTTGCATATTTCAACTATTTAAATTGACCAATCACTATTACTATGAATTTATACATGTATAAAAATAATGATGATGATGATGATGAAAAATGAAGATACACTAAAGTGAAGTTGAACTCCATCCACTGACTGACTACCTTTCAACGAACAATCGTCAAGTGAGAATTATTTCCAATAACCAGCATGCATAATCGATCTTGGTGGGAAAATGCCAAAATCATGATACATAAATCAGCGTCACTCATCACTTTAATCAAAAAAGCAAGAAAAATAAAAATAGTTTTCTTTATCAATTAGTGCACATACATACATACACACACACACACACACACATGCAAACGACTTATTTACACTCGTCTTCAATACAACTGTACCAATTGAATAAATTATTTAAAAAATCGTCAAAATCAACTAATAATAACCTAAAATCTGATTAAAAAAATTTTTTTCATTTCTCTTAAAATTGAGACAATATTTCGCTAATTTGCTAATAAAACTGAATAGATTTTTTCCAATTGAAAAAAAAAAATTTTTTTTTCATCTGCATTCAACTCGTCATTTGACAATATTAAACAAGCAATTCCCATTGCTAAAGTCAATCTGTTCCAAATTCAATTAGACCCAATGCGCCATTTACAAACGATGTAATATTAAAAAAAAGAATGATTACGAAATGTAACTTTAATTACAAATCAAACATTGAAATGTAAAACAAATTAAAATTACCATAACAAAACAATTAATAAGCACGAATATATATATATATGTATAATAATTGACTAATTAAAGGTGACTTAAGTGGAAAAAAGAAAAAGCTCTGTCTCTGTCAGTGCCTGGCACGATTGAATTTGCAATGACGTTTGGAAATGAATGCTAATAAAAAGCTAACAGCAGATGAGAAGAAATTAAAAAAGAGAACGAAAATACACACAAGTAATACCGTATATATATGTTAAAATTCAAAAAAAATGAAATCAAATGCATAATTTTCCTCACCGATTGTGGTAATTACAGTAGTGCTGAAGTAGAAGGCGCCGGCGAATTTCCACTGGTGACCGGCTTTGTGAGGAATTGATTTGACAATGACGCTTTCAATAACTCGATAATCCCGTTCGGATATGTTGTATTTGGTCATGATGCGCTGCCTGAGGGCGCCGGTCAGTTCCCGCTGCCGGAGCTCGTTGTCCGACTCGAGCGCGTCGAACACGGCCGCGCCCACCAGCAAATATGTAAATGTGCAGACGATCAACGCCAACGTGCGCACGTTCTGCTTCTTCATCTTCGCCCAACTGCAACCAGCCGCTTGTCAAAGATGCACAACCAGCGGCCAAGGCGCCAATCGACCGGCGCCCCGTCCCTCGACCCTGCACAACAACCTGCCACGCCGGACCAGTGTTGAGTGGTCGATCCGACGTTGCTCAATCCAAACTCCGACTGTCCATTTCATTCGTGCAACGTGTACAAACAACCAAACAAACACTGGAAAAGTTCGTATAGCACAAATTAATTAATTAATTAATAATAATTGCTTCTTCTTCTTCTGTCTCTTCTACCTCAATCAAGTGTACAGTTCGTTGTTGTTGTTGTTGTTATTATTTGTATTATTTGCTGTTGTTGTTGTCGTCTTGATCGTCACAAAATCGATCGATCGAACTGTCGTGCCCAAATCGGCGTTGCCAAACCAAAAGCCAACCAAATCACCAAACACCAGACAGCCTCCAATTATTTCACAATATCAGTATTGGATTAAAGAAAATAAATAATTACGCATAAATTTTCAACAACAATAAATTAACAATTATCAATTGCGAAAATCGTCAATCATCATCAATCGTGTGGCAATTTTGAACGTTGAAATAGAAAAGAATTAAACAGCCCCAATAATTTTACTTGTTTCACATTCTCTCAATTAGAATTCACATGCAGACACACACACACACACACATACACACATACACAGGCGCGCGCCGACGCTCGCGCGCGCATATTTCTTGCTTTCAAGTCGCTGAGATGAAATTTATTCGCGGATTGAATATTTTGAAACGGAACTCGCCCATTCGTCATTTCAAATATTACACTCCACCTCCACTTCCATCTCCTCTTTGTTGACCATCAGCGGCTAATAATGCAACGTCAACAGGTGAACAACAAGAAATTATAAAAACAAAGAAATATTATTATCCTTTCTATATTCCACCATCTCGACTGATAATGCATTGAACGGCATGCAAACGGGAAAATATATAAAATGTGCACAGTCGAAGAACAAAATTAAAAAAAATACTCCAAATTTGACAATTCAACAAAGTGATCATAATATTTGCAAAAAAACAAAGAAATATGAATAGAAATGCTATTTTTCCAAAAAAATTTTTTTCAATTTCTATTCATAATTATATAGTGATTATGTTGAAAAATGACAATCAGGTAAGATGGTAACCTAGTTTGAAGTGAACTTTTTCAATTTCTACAAATCATTTCTTACTTTTGAAAAATCACATACGATACTGAAGAACAATTTCCAATTTTTTTCTTTTTGTTGATTTTATTTTTCCTTCTCTTCCATTTGGTCAGTTCAGTTTGCAATTTAACAATTTCAAATATTCAAACAAATATTTTACACTAATCCTAGTTTAATAAAAGTAAAACGCAAAAAATACCAATAATAATAATAAGATGAAAAAAAACTGTTCAATATTCAACATTTGCACATACAAGCTGACAGATAGACGAATGCAATCATGCAAAATGCATGTTGAAAATACTAAACAATTGAAATCATGCGATTGAGGTGAAATTCTCTACAACCAAGCAGCTGCTTTAAATAAAATATAATTGCAACGTTGAGGAAAATTAGTCATATAATTAGCCTACGACGTTTCACGCAAATCGACACAGCATGAATACGAGCGAAACATCCTCTAAACGAGAATATGCGACTGACTGTAAACAACCAGAAACGTCCGCTGATCAAATCTTACAATCGCTGCTGCTTGATCGCTAAGAGGATGATTAATTTTCCTCTTTCTGTTTTTAATTCATTTTTCTTAAATTTCATATCCTTTTGAAAAGCACAAATGCAAAAAATAAAAAATTCCAATAATATCTATCTTGAAAATCTATCTTAAAAAAATGATCATTTCTCGGTTCATCATCAAATTCCGCACCTGTCGACAAATGCGCCTTTTCTGAATGATGATTAATTAACGCAAACGGCCGCATCAGCAAGCAATCAAGCTAAATTCGCAAAAATCTGCCAATCTATCCAATCTGACAATCATGTGGATATACAAATTTCTGATTAATTAATAATAAATGTGCAACCAAAGGAGAAAGTACTTTTTGTATACGATGAACATTTCAGAATGAATTTTTCACACACAAAACTGCACAACATACACTGCTTTTTGGTGTTCATCGACGGAATTGACTTTCAGAAACGCTTTTATGATAGGTATAAAAAAACAGATTATATTAAAGAGCAAAGAAAAAAAACCATTGCACAACAGAAAATCAGTCGATGAAAAACAAGCGTTTTATTAAATGCGCGCAATTCAGGCGAAACCGCTTGCGTCATGGCGGTCCCACCAAAAGTCGCAATCCGACAACATGAGCATGCAATCACTTGAAAACACATGATAGCTTCTTCAGCAATTCAGAAAGCGGCAACGTGTCAGAGAAGAATTATGCTATAACAAGCTCAACTAGTCAACTTAGTCGTTATTTTCCGCACAGCGCAGTCTGCAGCAATCGCAATATTATTTCGAAAGCAGAACTGCTGGTCATTTGGGAAAGCAATTTTCTTTCAGACATCTACTTATAACAATACTGCTTTAAATATACTACCGTGGACTGATCAAAATTATCGAAACAAAAAATCCAATTAATAACTAATTTATATTATCAAAGTGTGAATTGTGTATAGCATGGGTTTCTATTTATCGCATGAAAATCTGACGCAAGATTTTGTAAATTTACGTCACTCTTCGCTAATTGTCATGTTATTAACCAATAAACATAAATTACTTGAAAATCAGTTACAGTAAGTGACATTCATTCATCCATCACACTCGCAATGTACTTGAAAATTTAATCAAATCTGTGACAATTACAATTAACACAGGAAATCGCTATGTTACAAAAGCTAAATAGGCCAAGCTTCTTTTACTGAAGTCTACGCCATCTTTTTGAAACATAAACTAAATCAGCCATTCTACATTTATTTCAAATAAATAATGATGGGGCAAATTCCGATTTATTACAATATTAAAATAATTTAATTTGATGCAGAAAAAGGGTTTTAGCATTTATAATTTTATATAATCTTCACTCCAATATTTACCAGCCGAAAACTACAGTTTAAAAAAACGTAATTTAAAATTATTAACTCCCTTCTATTGCGACTATTATGGAGCACAAAACCCTGTGCACATACAGTAGAAGTAGTAGTAGTGGTAATAATGCATATGACCGTAAAAGAAACTGATGCCAGTTATTAAAAACACGAAACTATACTCGCTAATATATAATAAATCAATAAAAGTATAACTTTACCTTTTCTTAATATGAGCGAAAAGTTGATGCGGATACGTTGGATGGTGACACAAGCGAATACTTAAAACCGTAAGGCAAAACAGAAATAATCGGTTGTTTTCAAGTTTCCAATCGGCCAACGCTGATCCAATTTCATTCTGCAGCAAATTTAAGATGCAAATTGAACACTGCGACTCAATTAGAGGAGATGAAGCCGCTTTGAGTGGTCGATTAGATCGTCTTCGATCGCAGTTGTCCGCATAAAGGTGCCAACAACGCTCTTGGACTTGTAGTAGTAGTAGAATGTTGCAAATTGCAGAAACGGACGACACTTGCAAGAGTTGGCTTTTATCATCATTTGGTGAAAAGCACTAAAATGCAATAATCCGACATGAATGAGTCGTTTAAACACCTCTCCAAGGTGCACGCCTGCATAATACAATAACGCTGCGACCAATGACTTATCGATTGGATAGAGTTAACAATTTGCAGAGAGAAGTTCTGCGCTCAGTGACGATGGCAATCAACATTACTTCATCATTTTAATGTCAACTCTAATTTCTCAAAAACCGTAAAAATGTTTTCATTCGAACGTTTTGAAAAGTATTCGAGGAAATTTTAAAAAATATCTATTTCCTATCATCATGTGAAAATATTTTTTCAAAACGACACTTCCGTCACAAATATACGACACAAAACTATTGTTTACTTAATAAAAGGTGTGCGATTGCGCAAAATGTAATAATGTTATACAAATGAAAGCTTTTTCTCCCATCTGAATACATCTCTGAATAAATTATTCGTCTGAAACGACTTTCACATGACAAAATACGTCATCAATCACAAAAATGTTCTTCAATTTTTAAATATTCCGAAACACATTACGTTTAAAGACCATGAGAACTAATGCAGTTATGATTCAAATTTACCTAATTGGTAGGAGTAACTTATGCACAATTTACCAGTTTAGAATTTTTTAATAAAAATAAACAATAAAATATATTCTTAGTAAATTGGCGATAATTTTATAAGTAAAATTAGTTCCATTTCATTCATTATGTAAAAATAATCATAAAAGAAACGTTTCATGTAAAATTTGCCGGAGGAAAAACTTGATGAATTCAACTGAAAATCGAAAACCATGCTAATTATTGCTTTATCTTAGTGGATTAGAAAAACGAACAGTTTTTTGCTAAACGAATACTTCACAACTCTTTCCGCACTTGTATTTATACATTATTGATTACAGCTCAGCATCTTCCTACATTCGAGTAACTATGACAAGCAATATTTTTCTGATTTCAAACTTCAATTAACCTGTTCTTATTTCAGATAAAAATGATGATCACTCTTTGTGGAAATTTTATTATGATCATTAATGTCTAGTACTATTACAAATTGTAATCGCTGACCCATTTCAATAACCATAGAGTAATATAAATAAAATGAGATTTATTTTCTTGATTGTCATACTGTATCATTAAACAACATAAGTATAAGTACACGTAGCATTTTCGATTACTTAAAATTGAAATTAAAATGAAATATGTATTTAAAAATAATACAGATTGTTTATACAATTGATTTTATATAAAAATAAATATTTTTTCGAACGTAATTAATACTGTTATCGTAGCTATTTCGTCATTTATTATACTGTAGTTTTGAGAAAATTGTTAGTCAAAAAATTAATCAATTAAATAAAAGTTGCTTTTCAATTGCTAATATATTTATTTTCAAGCAAATTTATCACGTAAATATTTAATAGCGTTGGTGTGTGACGTAATTCATTATTGTGTCAAACATGACATTCAGGTTAAAACGTACCGTATGGCGTTGTTAGTTGCTTGCTATCATTTCATTAGTGTTGCGTGGCGGAGGACGTTGCTCAGTTCTTCGCGTTAACAAACTTCTAATAAAAGACAAAAAAATTTATAAAATACAGAAATCACCAAAAAACTGGTTATTTTTGAAAAATATTAAATTGTTCTTTGTGCTTTTACCTTGTTTGTAAATCGACTTTAATTTCGTGTTTGGTAAGTTTCATGGTTTGATTTGTTTACCTTCATGAATTGGTTTTTTTTTTCAGAAAAACTTATTTGAGAAGAAGAAACAATGACGACTGCTATTGCTCAGAATTTTGCAATGGCTAGCTTGTATGTGGGTGATCTCCATCCGGATGTGACTGAAGCAATGCTGTTTGAAAAGTTTTCACATGCCGGACCAGTACTTTCGATTCGAGTTTGCCGAGATGCCGTTACTCGTCGCTCTTTGGGATATGCTTATGTGAACTACCAGCAAACTCCCGACGGTATGTCTACAGACATGAATGACTTAAAAATAACAAGTTAAAGCTTTGTTCTTTCTTAGTAGATGCGAAAATTTTCAGTTTTCTTGTTTCTCAAAGTATAGAATTGTATTATGGTGTTAAATAAGAAATGTGAGTTGAAAGAAATTAACATTTTGGCAATTTTAATTTAGTTTCTAGTCTTAAATTGTCATGGAAGTTTAAGTTTTCTAATGTGCGTATATAAGGGATGTGACGTCATTCACTCTCGAGGAAAAGTTTTTTATAACAATAAGTTGTATTATTATGTTTGTTTAGTTAGTGGTTATGTGTCATGAGCTCCCTGAATTACGATATCCATGTGCAGTAAATGTAGGTAACTTCCTTGCAAAATATTTTTGCAGAAAGTTTTTGAATAATGGATGCATCATATTAGAGCTTTCCTTTCTTAGTTTTTTCGTAACCTACAAAAATTTAGGTCACGACCTTTGTTTTAGGATAAGATAAGGGGCTTTGTTTTTTTTTTTTGTTCAGAGAATGTCATTGTGTAACACGACATATATCGTCTATGTATGTATGTAGTTGTTAATTTCATTTTTTGGAATACAAATGTGATTTATGAATATTTTTTAAACTTTATAATTTTATTTATTTCAATATTTGTTTTAGTAAGCAAAAAACGACAGTTGCGCAATATTTGTCAGTTTGAAATGGTAATTTTCAATGATTGTATTACTTTTTAGCTGAACGTGCGTTGGATACGATGAACTTTGACCCAGTTTTTGGTCGTCCAATACGGATCATGTGGAGTCAGCGTGATCCATCGTTACGTCGCTCTGGAGTGGGGAATGTTTTCATCAAAAACTTAGATAAGGATATTGATCACAAGGCCATTTACGACACTTTTAGCAATTTTGGAAATATATTGAGCTGTAAAGTGGCCACTGACGAAAACGGTGTGTCGAAGGGCTATGGGTTTGTGCACTTTGAAACGGAAGAAAGCGCACAAAAGGCCATAGATAAAATAAATGGCATGCTTTTAGATGGGAAGAAAGTGTAATGTTTTTTTTAAATAACGCATTAATGTTGAGTTGAAGCAAATAATTGTTTTTTGTTTTAAGTTATGTTGGTAAATTTATTCCAAGAGCGCAGAGAATGAGAGAAATTGGCGAAACAACTAGAAAATTTACCAATGTTTATGTGAAAAATTTTGATGAAAACTTCACTGATCAGTGCTTGGTGGATTTGTTTTCTAAATTTGGAAAAATCCAATCTTGTGTGGTGATGAAAGAGGACGACAAGTCGAAAGGTTTTGGTTTTGTGTCATTTGAAAATCCAGAAGATGCGGAAGCTGTACGTGATAGGAGAATTTTATAAATTTTTTTGCTGAATGATTTTCTATTTAGGCAGTGAAAGAGATGAATGAATACCAGCTTCCTAGTGGCAAAAAGTTGTACGTTGGTCGTGCGCAGAAGAAGGCGGAACGTCAGGCAGAGTTGAAGCGTCGTTATGAGATGCTGAAGTTGGAAAGGATACAACAGTATGAAGGTGTGAACTTGTATTTGAAAAACTTGGACGACAGTGTTGATGATGCGCAATTGAGAAAGGCGTTTGAGAAATTTGGTGTCATAACATCCGCCAAGGTATGTTTGATGGATGCCTCCATCTTTGATTAACCAAACTGGTGGTTGTTGAATTAAGTTGCCAAATTCTTTTCATTAGGTGATGACTGACGAGAAGGGTCAAAGTAAAGGGTTTGGATTTGTGTGTTTCTCTTCTCCCGATGAAGCAACTCGCGCGGTATCTGAGATGAACAACCAAAAACTCGGAAACAAGCCACTGTATGTTGCGCTGGCGCAGCGTAAAGAAGATCGCAAAGCTCAGCTCGCCTCTCAACTGGTGCAGCGAGTAAATGCACTTCGTTTTCAGGTAAATTTTGTCTGCTTTTCCTAAATTTTATCTTCTTCACTTTCACATGTTTGCATTTTCAGACTGTGGGAATGGGACAGATGTATTCAGGTAGTGGGTATTTTTTTCCAACGATGCCCCAAGCTGGGCCGCGGGCATATTTGACAGCTTTGCCCGCTGGTGCTCCTCAAGTTCGAGCCACTCCACGTTGGATGTCCAGTCCAACTATGGGAAGAGGTCAAGCAATGCCCCCAAATATACTTACTCAATATCCGCAAGGTTTGGCACGACCTAGAGGACCTGCAATTGCCACTGCTGCGGTTACTACCAATGTACGTCCTCAGTCGGGTAATCCACAGTTAGCACGAACCCTCACTGCCACTCAGGTTTTACCACAACCTCGTTATGCGAGTAAGTATTGGTTTTCTCTTGTTGTTTGTTATTTTTTTCATTCGTACTGTTGTGAAATAGTTTACAGTGGATTTTCGTTTTTCAGCTGCACCTGCTGCCACTACTAGACAGCAGTTGACACCAGCTGGTCCGACGATAATGATTCAACAGCCACGCCCAGGTTTGGCACCTGTACCTGCGGCTCCGGCTCCAGCAGCGCCACCGGCATTCAAGTTTCCAGCAGCGGCGGCGGCGGCGGCTGCAGCTCGTAACATCACTCCGGCAGCCCAGCAGTTCCAAGCTGCTGCGCAACTGCAGCACGGCATCATGGTGCATGGACACGAGCCGTTGACTTCTAGCATGCTTTCCAGCGCACCACCACAAGAGCAAAAGCAAATGCTTGGAGAGCGGCTGTTTCCACTGATTATGGAGATCCACAAGGATTTGGCCGGAAAAATTACCGGAATGTTGCTTGAGATGGACAACGGAGAATTGTTGAATATGCTTGAAAGTCCAGATTTGCTGAACGCTAAGGTTGTGTTGGCTGTATTGTTTTGCTTGTGTGCATAATTGTTGGTTTTTTTAAAATGATTTATAGGTAACTGAAGCTGTTCGGGTACTGAAGGAACATCAACATAAATCGGAGGCTGAGAAGCAGCAGCAACAGCAGCATCATCAGCAGCAGCAGCAGCAACAACAACAACAACAACAACAACAGCAGCAACCACAACAGCAACAGCAGCAGTAAATAATGAAATAAGAAGAACTGTATTACAGCAGCACAATAATCATTAGTTACTCATCGACTTCAGTTTGTGGTCATTAATAATACTTTCAATTAATTTATACCGATTTATCGAAACTTTTACAGCAAACCTGCTTTGGTAATATTAAGAGAAATTAAACATAATTTTTTCTTTTTTAAATTTACATGTAAGCAGCTCATTCTGAAAGTATTGCTTATATAATATTATTTCAACTTTCTTCATCTCAATTTTATACGATTGGTACTCCTATTTACGTACATCATCTACCCTATTTGTGTATGCTGCTGCTTCGATGGACGACAGTAAGCGCTTAACATTTTTCTGGAAGTCTTGTTTGTTGTTTGGTTCGGTAAATAGTAAACGTTTATTTTATCCAATTTGATTTGTTTCCGCAACGCCAACGCGCGCATCGGTGTCGCAAAGTAGTAGAATATTTTTAAAAAGCAGAGCAGTTAGTTAGCTCAGTGATGATTTTAGGTGACGATCAGTGGAACCATGTCTGATGATGACGTCAACAGGAAGACCAGCATATTTTTGCACCAGGTGGCGTTGCAGTTTTTGAACAGCGCGCCGATGCTGGCATGCGATTGTTACAGAAAATGTGCAACGTTGAGGAAGAAGAACAGCAACCGCTTTGCAGAAAAATACGGCCAGTGCGACGGCTGCGGTGCGTTGCTGATAGCCGGCATCAGCGGCAGCTTCCGCAAAACGATGCAAATCAAACTGGGCCGTCGACTGTTGAAAATCCGACGTCGTCTACAGTACAACAACAGTGGAGGAATATCGAAATTCGAAAGCTCACTGTTGGAGCGTTGGAACCGGCGCCGCGGCGCTTTGGTGCTCCAGTGCAAATTTTGCTCGACACTGAAGCGCTTGCGCTGGTTGAAAAGCGATCCGGACCTGGTACTCAGGTGGAATTCGAAACGTTTCACCAGGGTGGAGAAGAAGCTATCGTCTGCCAAGCGTCGCAAAGTGGCTTGTTCCAAGCTGCAACTGCTCTTGAAAAGCAATGACAATTACAGACCGCCCGCTTCTTGCGATCTGTCAACATTTCTCAATTCTGTCGGCCACTCTGATGCTGCTGGTCCATCTTCTGCCCAGTGACTGTTCTTTTTTTCACGTTTTTTTAATATATAACATTTTTGAAATAGGCGACAAATTTGTTCTGTTCAAAAATTTCAGCTTCTAACTGACAATAAATTATTTGTAACAATGTATTATGTTTCAAATCGAATTATATAGATATATACACTGGTTACGTTTTCGAACGCGTATTGTTGAATGCGATTTCTGAAAGTCACCGTAGGGTAGATGTGATTTCAAGTTGATAGCCAACAGATTAAATTGGGATGGTGAAAACTGCATTGATCAAAAATTTAAGCTAAGCCGAACGAGTACAGAACAGGAAACGTTTTTCATCAACTTTTGTCACAGAAACTTGTCAGTTAACTTTTTAAAGAGCGTGAGTCTTTTTCAAAACAAGTCGGTTCAACGTACAACGGCTTAGTACGGTAGAACTAACCTGTCGATCACAGTAATGCAAGTACGAATCGTTTGAAATTTTAACGAGATAAAAATAACATTTTAATATTTAAATTCAGCTCTTCAAAAATCAAACTTTTACTTGTTTTGCTGTCAGTATGACCAAGCAGGATTTAAAATGGATCCTTCGATCGGCGCTTCGTAATAGTCATATTCAAAGTCTTGCTCAGGTTCGGCAAAACTACATCCGGAAGGAGTGGCCGATTTCGACGTGCTCTGCACTGTAGGCTGAACAAAAGGGATGGCAACGTCGGCGCTGAGACGTGTAGTTTGGGTCTGCATTGAAACCTGCATTTCAGTTTGTGACATTCGACTGTCGACAGTAGGATCGGACAGGCGACGTCGTTTGGATATTTTGTCGCTGGGTGGGTCGACAGTGGAGAATTTGTCCACATTTCTGACCAAGCTGGTAAAATGGTGAAGCAGATTTGTTACCCGATTTCGGATGCTGACGAAGACCATCACCGCCAACGCCAGCAGAACCAAAACCGACACGCCGGCGGTTGAGCCGATTTCAACGGTTCGCTTTTTCTGCAAACGGTTCTGATCTTCGCCCATCGTAATGGAACCAGCAGTACTGAACGTGTAGCGTATCAAGCCTGGCTCGGCTTCACGTTCGTCCCCATCACCGGCGTCGTTAGGCGCAAGCGGTTCCAGTTGGACCAGCGCTTGGGAACGCGATGAGCTGAAGCGGCCGAATTCGTTTTTGGACGAGTCGAACAGCACAGCCGAGCTGACGTTCGGACCGTCTCGAATCCAAAGATGCCATCGGTGTTGGTTTGAGGACAGCCACCGGCCAATGTCCACCGAAAATTGGACACTGGTCGTCGTGTTGTCGGTCGACTGCAAAAACCACAAGCCGGAAGCGTTTTCACACCAGCTCACCTTCCTGGGCAGCACTATCAGGCCTGGCGTCGTCAGTGTACAGCCACCACAGACGCAGTGGCCGGCGTCTGAGTGGAGTCGAGACGGTTGTTCTTCGGCAACTTAAATTCGCTGTTGTTCAACCAGAGAAGAACGAAAAGCCGATCCGCTTGATCAACTTTGCTCGTCTTACCTGGACACGGCAGACGGGGACACGGAATGGTCTCCAGACCCGAGCCTTTGCAATATTGGCCACCGAATGCAGGTTTGGGATTGTTGCAGAGCCGCAAGCGATGCTTCACCGAATGCTCGCCGCACGTATCCGTACAAGAACTCCACGACTGCCATGCTGACCACTGTCCATCGGTGGACATGTCTTAATGGAACAATTGGACAAGGATGAATATATATAAATCGAAGAGGAATTGGATTTTTTTCGAAATCAAGCAAATCCATGTCCGGCCATTCCTTCTTTCGTGCTATCCCGCCACTCGTTGTCCTGTCATGTAGAGATTCAAAGAGCCGTTGGGATTTTTCCCGAAATGGATCAATGGGTCCAATCGACAACGATCATTAATTTTCCTAGTGCAATAATCGGCTTGCCATTTCAACGCCGCGACCATCTCATGCCTAATTGCCAGGTGAGTAGTGTATTGAATGTGCAAATTGACCGCCTTTGTCTGACCGCGTGCGCGCGTGCCGGATCCCCCCATTCCCAACCGGATGCCAAGCCCGGGGCCGGAACAAATTTGAATACGTCTGTCACGCGAACTAGTTTTGGGAAATTTTGAATTTAGCCCGAAAATTGAATCTCGTCTAAAGCCGCGAAATCCATTTTTCGATTTCTTTTTCGTGTATATCAAATTGTTCCTTTTTTTTCTTTCCAATTGTTGACCAAGTGAAACGAAATGTAATTTGATTTTCAAGGTCAAGGCGATCGCAGCGGGTCAAGGGTGTGGCAATGGAAGCAACAATGAATGACAGCATCGATTGCGCGTCGTTGTGAAATTCGCTTGCGGAAGCCACATTACGCGATATTAATCTGCTTGATCGAGATAAAACAAGAACCAATTTGATCTCTGCGATGGCCATTATTACTATTATTATTCTCTCCGTTGTTCAATCATTGTTTGTTTGTCAGTGTGTTTCCCAAGGTTCGGTTCTGATTTTTTCTAGGGCAAATGCAAATTTATGATTTGATCTCTTTGATAATTTGAAATGCATTTCATTTGTTGGCCAGGAAAGGGGAAATTTGTTTCAAATATTGCTTAGTTCCGATCGATAAATTGCACTATTACTGTGGGAGTGTAAATTTCAATTTCCGCCTTCGAACCGACCGATTGACGCGTAGGTGCCATAATTACCGACATACATACAAACACACAGACACAGACACACAACTTACTGGACTTTCGCTCCGTCGGTACGCAGCGTTGGGCCAAATGCCGCACCAGACCGTCGTCGTGCACCGACACCAACCGGAAACAATACTCGGGATAGATCAGGTCGAACAAAGCGCATTGGAATTCCACGACCGCGTCCGCGGCGACCAACGCCCTTTCGGCGACGTACACGCCGCGACGGCCCACTTCCATCGGCCTGTGGCGACGGTCGCGCACGGCGAACAAACGCACTCGGTACAGAGTGGACGCGGCCGGACAGTGGGACGGCGTCCGAGCGCCGACCACCACCCCGCCCCTTTCGCAGGGAAAAAGCCGGTCGGCCCGGCAGTGGACCGCGTAGGCGGGCCAGTGGTCCACGGTCAGCCGGTTGCTTTCGAAGTCCCCGGCTTTGCCGTGCAGTCGAATTTGGTACTGACCGGGCCGGTCGAACAGTTGGCACGGGATGTTCAGCTTGTCGGACAGCACGGTTTTCCAGTTGGTGAAATTTGCCAACACCACCGCCACGCTTTTTCCCGACACGAACCTTTCGACTTCCAAGTCGATCAATTCCGCATTATTGAACAGCGGTTGACCGTTGGACAGTTGGTCAACTTGGTCAGTGTCCAGCAGTTTCCCGTACACGTTCGTCGAGAACGTTTCGAACCGTTCGGGCAGGATGCGAAATTTGAACGTATGATAATTTGTCGATGCTGCTGCTGCTGCGACAGTGGTGTTGTCGTCGACCAGTGGAGAAATTTCGTCGACGCTCTCATCATTTACCAATTTTAGCCGTATATTTCCATGAATCCCATTACCGCTGACAAAGCAGCATACGATAAATACCAACAACAGCAGTGGCAGCATCGCCAGTGCCGCATTTTCTGCAATAAAAAGCCAAACGACCAAACCGACCGACCCCGGCTCTTTATTCCTATTATATCAATCACCAGTCGTCGCGCCCGCCCCCTGGTGACTGTGTCTGTCTCTTCATCCCGAAGATCGATTTTTCAACGCGACTGCTATTTGCGCGCGTGTGTGAAGCCGTGAAGCCGCTTATCTTATTCTGTTCGAACTCGCTCGCTTATTATTCAGTCGCACTGCGCCATCAGGCTCGATTTCAATCAGTAGACTCTTAATTAATGAAAAGCTGAATAACTAACTAACTAACTAACTAACTGGCCATCCATTAATGTATATATATACTGCTGTCGATGGGACAAAAATGCGCGCGCACATTGTCGAAAAATCCAATCAAAAAACAAAAACTAATAATAATAATAATAATTTTATATGAATACATTGTGTTTGTTAATAATGTAGTCAAATGAATTGAATAATAATAATTTTAAAAAAATTCAATTGTCCGAATCCAACAACGTGCCACGACGGTGCTCTTTTTTCAACCGCTCCGCTTCGACGAACTTTAAAAATACGTTTTTATAATATCATTTACAAAAAAGTAAAAATAAAAAATTTAAATTACCTGTTCAGCACCCCGTCTGTTGAGCATTCCTTTGCGACGCATCTGCTTTTCGACCACAATTGCATTGTTCGAATAGGAAGCGGCAATTTCCTTCTGAAAATCACCCCAACAATTATTATTTCATTTTCACACTCTTCCGTCTTTAACAAATGTTTGAAGAGAAAATTGATTTTTTTTTCTCTTTGTTTTCAGTCGAGAAATAAAATCACCTGTCTGTTTTCTGTGGATGGTCGAAATTGATCGAATAAAAATTATAATTAATTAAACGTGCAAAAATCTCTGTGAAAAGGTGTTTTCTTCTTTTTTTTATCAAAGAAATTTTCACTAAATCAAATTATGTTATATTTAGGAAGTGTGCTTGGTTGGTGTGTTGGGCGTGAAAGAAGTGTAAAAAATAATTTATTAATTGATCACAGATTGGTTATTGAAGGCAAAAGAAGGCCAGCAGCAGCAGCAGCAGTGCGGTAAGCAAGGCTTGTAAATTTCCCACTTGCTTTCGACGCTTGACCTGTTCCTCTTATTACAATTGGAAAAGGAAATTTCAAGATAAGAAGCACAGCCGTAGGGGATGGATATCTGCTTTTGAATTTGCACAAAAGATTAACTCCTCCTGCACGACGACAACGCTGGAGGATAGAAATTGATCAAAATCAAAATTTACCGCTTCGAGCTCTTCTTCTTCTTCGTCAATGGTAGAAACTGTGACCGAACCGAATTTGCCGCCACTTTTCACCATTTTCGTGATCATCACCTTCTTCGTCGTCGAAGAAGGCCCAGATCCATCAACATCGCCGTCATAACCGACGGCACTTCTGCCGACTACATCTGGTCCTGACGCTTTTGCCGTGTTCAGCTGGTCCGAACTGACCACCGCCTTGTCGACCAGGAACAAAATATCCGGTCGATCCGGCGAATAATAGAACATTATCGCGCTGCACTGCTTGCACTCCAACCTGCACTGTACTTCTACACCTTCGGATCTATATGTATATATATACTTATGTGTTCAACAACAAACCAAGCAAAAAAAAGCAGAAACCACACACCTCGACAAATATACCGTCTCGTTGGGTTTGGAAAATGTTTTATAAGTTCCTTTTTCATTGTCCAACACGCGTGCCCTGTCTCTCGGACGAAGAGGCAGTCGATCGAGCGGTTTTTCTGCATTGAAAGTTAATTTTCAACAGTGTACCGTATAACAACAACAATCATCTACCCGAAATCAAAGCGAGCTCTCCACAGAGACAATAGTACCACTGTACTTGTTGATCTTCCACTTCTTCTACATCTTCACGATTGACAACCGTGTCGGCCATCCTTGATCAAATTCTTCATATTTGCATAATTAATTTCACAATATAAACACAGCAAAGTAGAACAACAGTTCGCACAGAACGACTGGACACAAATACAAACAAACAAATTTGATCTCAATTTCAAATGTATTATTTTTTTATTTTCAATATCTTCCAACGGAAAGAAATCACAAGCTAAGAAGAAGAAGAAGAAGCACTTTGAACTTTTTTGGATTTTTGCTTCAAAATGCCCATGTTCTGCAGCTCCAAACGAATGTCACGTTTCTTGCGCAACACTTCCTTAAGAAAAAAAAGATACTGTAATGCCATGCGATCAGAAGAAAAAAAATATACAGACAAATTTTTAATGAAAACAAATCTCACTCTTTGCTGCTGATTACGAATGGCTTGCTTATTTTTCGCCGTTTTCTTTTCAACTTGATTTGATTTGGGCATTTTGGAAAACTTAAATATCATTTAGAAGAAAAAATTTTTTAATGCAATTTTCTTCATCTCATCTGTATATTCACGAATCTTACCAAAAATTTCACTTTGTTCTGCAATTTTTCTGCTTCATAATCCCGATCCAAATTGGTTACCGCTTGCGGATCCAACGTGATCAATTCGGGTTGAATCTTGGATCAATTAATTAACAATTGTTCAGATTTTATTTTCCAAATAACATTACCCATACCTTGTCAAGAAGAGAATGCACTTCCATCTCCCGTCGTTGTTGCAACGATTGGAAAGGATTCGACTCAAATGCATCAATATTCGCTTCGCCGGATCCAGGTATGAGCAAGTTACAATAGCCAGTCCGGTGCCCAACTCCCAGTACATCTTCGAACGGACAGAATCGCAAATCTGTCACCACTTCTTTGCAATTGTGAATCATATACGGTTCAGCCGACGAGAGCTTACAAATATCTTTGTACACCTAGAAAAAGAAAATACCAACATCACTTTTCCCATGTTCATTTGAATAGTAATCAATTTACCCTGATAAAAGTTCCCATACTACAAGCAAGAAGTCCTCGTTGACTGAATACCATGTGGCTAGTTGAATAAGGAACTTTCAAGCGATGCAATTCTCCGTAGTTTCTCAAATCCCACACTTTGACTATCCGATCCGCCCCAACTGTTGCCATGAAACTAAAATGAACATTATTACATTGAACTTT
Organism: Trichinella spiralis; assembly: GCF_000181795.1. Taxonomy (NCBI): domain Eukaryota; kingdom Metazoa; phylum Nematoda; class Enoplea; order Trichinellida; family Trichinellidae; genus Trichinella; species Trichinella spiralis. Next base: position 1,848,235 of record NW_003526944.1, read on the forward strand.
TCTCCCACAACACTTATTATGCTCGCATTTCCCTACTTGCCAGTCTGTTCCACTGCTACAGATCTCACTGGATTACCATAACACAGCATACTGACCAACGGCTTTTTTACCGTCGGTGACCAAAGTGAAACAGTACCTAAAAAGTAATGAGTTGCACAATTAACAATAAACATTAATTGTGCAATATTCACCATTTCCATGGCCACAATGAATGATCGCATTCGAAGGATTTTGACACATTACGTCAATAGGTCCTCGCCTTGTCAAAGTAGACTGGACCAATTTTCCAACGGAAACATCTAACCAATGTAAAAATGATGTTTTACTCTGCAAAAGAGACAAAACTCAACTGTTCAAACTTTTCAAATTATACACTTTTATTTACCGATCCAACCAACAAATAATGATACGGTAAAAATTCCAGCCGCATCACATCCGACAAACGTTTCAAACAATGCAATTCCGTACCCTTGTTGTCGTACACATATGTCCATCTTTTCTGAGCAACAGCCAGCATTGTTTCGTTGTGCAACCACATAAAAAAAGATTAAACATTCGACTTTGATAAATATGGTCAATTTTTCACAAATACTGAACGTCTCTGACTGCTTCCATAACATTAATTTCGAACTTCAATGATTTATTGAGCCAATCAAATGCCGCGACATGCCCAACTTGGCCACCGAGCAACACATTCCTTCCATTGCGAGTGAAATCCAGCCGATATGGACCAAATTTTGGCAGGTTCAGTTCAAAATACTAAAACAGAGTATATAATTAAACGGAAATTTAGTTGCACTGAATTGCAAACACCTTTGAAGAGCTTGCAAGGTCGACTGATTCAATGATATCATGTTGTGTGACATGGTAAGTTTGCTCACCTTCGTCAGCCTCCAAAAATCTAAAAAATGCATTGAAATCAATGCACAAAAAGAAAATTAATCAGCTCAAGTACAATATTGAAGAAAAAACACAAAATTACTTTTTAACATTCATTAAAAATTCAACTATAAAGTAAAAAGAATCAAAGCTACAGCCTGAAGAAATATTATTCCTCGACGGTGCTTACATAATGTACATCAAACTTCTTTAAAAGAACCTTATATGGACTGAAAAAACAAAGTGAATATAGACAAATGCTTACCCTTCTTCTTCGGGTAATAATATTTCCGATCGGGCAGCTTGTAAAATACCAAACGAGGCTTTGTCACGTTGGGCTGCGTATTGAACATGGCCAAACTTTGTTTTAAAATCCGTCTTCAAAAAATATACACGTTTTATACGAAATACACGTTTTATTTGAAAAAGTTCCAAAAATTACATCTTCATAAGGTGGAAGAGTAGAAACATTATTCACGGAACTGCTATAATGTGGAATAACGTCTTCCTTTTTCTCAAAAGCAGCTTTAGCATATTTGCGATTGTGCCGCAAGTTCTTCCTTTTAACGCCAGTTTTCTTGTCATTATTCTTCCTTTTCAAAGATTTATCATCACTTCTTACATTTCTGTTTTTGCTACCTTGACGAAGAGACTTTGCATTTTTCTTCTGCTTAAGTGCCTTTTCATCTTTGATTTTCTCATTATCTACAGCTTCTTCCTCGAACGATGATCTGGTCAAAGTAGAGGACCTTTGTTGAGCAGAAAGTGTAAAATAGCGTACGCTGGAACTCATTTCTTTATATGATTCTATTTTGTTTAAGTTGAAGCTGCAGAAAAACAATTGGATAATGGGATTACTGTAATAATACTGTATACGATACATTTTTAAAATTATTTAATTATAATGTATTCTAAAAAGATTTTTAAATTTAAAAATATTTTAACCTTTTTGAATAATAACTTCATAATATAATATGCGCTATATACGGATGATCTACGGAAAAGATTGTTCATAAGAATTTGACGCCTAAAAATCATACAGTATAATTTATACGAAATGCGGGATGTATTTTATATTGTAGAATTTTACAAGTAAAATGTGCTTTATTGTTTATTATTAAAATTATTTGTAATATTTTATCCTACTTTTAATTTAAAAGTTCTAAAAATTGTTGTTTGAACATCTTCATTTTTATCTAATATATATAATCTTTCTTATACTTAAAATGTATATTTTCTGAAATATTTTACTATTCTAAATGTTGAAAGATCGTTTTACATGAATATTATGTATTATGTTTATTATGTTACTATATCAATTATAAGCAGTATAAAATCTTATTAATGTTCTAAATCGTACACGATTATAAGTAAATTTTATTTAATTATGTTATTTAAAATTGAATCTTTTAATGAATTCATTATTTAAATAATTTTCGTTTCATGTAATTGCATCAGTCAAGCATAATCTATGAATTTAAAACAAACAGGTTTTTTTATATTTCAATACTTTTTAGTTCATATTTTGAATACTGTAGTTTTCTGCCTGTACTGTTATCGGTTGTCAGGAAATGTTTGCTCATTAATGAAATATTTTGATTTAAAAAAATGACAGAATTACGTTATTTAACTTCTTTGCAATATTTTAAGAAATTTAGTTATTTATCGCTTATTCTTGCAAAAATCGTCAAAGTGATCTCTCGTTTGAAAATGTTTCCTTTTTTGTTCAGATTATGTTTTCCTCCGGTGAATCTTCGGTGGCCAATTTGAAAACTCCCTCGTTTTATATGAATACACATGCCGAAGTGTCGGGGCACAGAAGCAGAAAACAAACAACGGTGTCTTCGTCACAAAGAAGCATCGACAGCGGCTTTGTAAGTTCATCGTTTGAAGATAGAAGCCAGTCTAGCTGGCCGTCGAATAGTCAGAATGGGAATAATTTGTGGAACAGTTGGAATTCGGCTGAAATCTTTTCCCCGAATTCACTTTTTCCTTTATTTGATAATCAACAAGAAGCGATTAATTCGCATTCGCTTCAAAATAACCAGAATAGTCCAGAACGTTTTCGTAATATTCATATCAGTCAATTGTCGGATTCGCAGAACAGCAATAATGGAATTTTGCACGTTCCCGAACAGCCGACAGTTGAATTTTCTCAAAGAAGAGGAAGAAGAAAGAGCATCAGGGGTAAATCTAAAGCGCAGTTGTACGTGCGAAACATTCGCCAACTAATCAAAGAGGGTATTCTCGAAGCAGGAGTCAATATTTTGGTCTATCAAGATCCTCAGGTAGACAAATTGACTACCCTGGCATACGGTAACCGTTTGTAATTTAGGACAATGTTCATTACGCGTCGCTGTTGCCCAACGGACGTGTGCAGGCTAATGTTCGACTGGGTCCGTTGTTTTCGTCAATCCAACGGTGGGTTGGTTTCTGTTTGGGCCACCAAAATACCAGCCGAACTCCGTTGTTTGAACTGCTCCGAGTACGCTACCGTAATGTCAGCTTGTTCAAAATCAACATTATATTGGGCGTTGGCTTGTCGCGGGACGAAGTTGTTGAACAAATTGAATTGTTGCGACAAAAATCACTGACCAAAGAAATCACCGACTACCGTGATGACTTTGAATTGAACGATCCGAATCAACAGCTACCCGTTTACATGCGCAGTTTTATAAATGAATTATTAAAAGCGATGCCCGCAGTGAACAACACAAAGCAAAACAACTGCGGTCGTTTGCGTCGAAGTCCGTAAGTGGGTTTTTATTATTTTTTAATAATTTAATATTGTAAAAGTGAAATTTTGTCCAAGAAACAATAACGATACATTTTTGTTTGTAATATTTTTATTTATTTGAAAAAAAAACTTATTTTACTTAGCATTTTCACATTATTTAGACGCATTCGAAATCGTCAACAAGCAGCGAAGAAAAAGTAGAATAACGTTGTTCGCATTCGTATTCTGTTGTTTTATTTCAATTTTATTATTTCCAATTATTGAATTTATACAATTTATTCAATTGTATTATTAAAAGTAGTTAGAATTTTACTAGCAACCAACTAATTAATGTCTGATTGTTGAATGCGATTTTGGCGACTTGACAGTGCGTGCATTTTTTGGTGGTAGTTGTTTGGCAAGCGTTGTTTTCGGTGTGGTTGGCTTATTTTCGGACAAAGGCAACCAGAGCTCGTCGTCACCAACTACGAGCAGTGTTCTTCTTTCACTATTCAGCTCATCGCAAGATTTTACAAATCTTTTATTCTGCTGCTGCTGTTGTTGTTGTTGTTGTTGTTGTTTATGCAAATTGTTCACTTTTCGGCCAATTGGAGCAAGTCGAGGACTAGCTTGAAAATTGTTTCGAGGATGCGAGACAGTTTTCGCAAGTGGGAATTTTTGTTTACAACTGGCCGCTTCATCCGTCTTCGTGACACCACTTGCGGCAACATCTCGTGATGTACTGCGATGACGACGCGCTTGCAACGACGCCAGCACCTTTTGACGAGCTGCGTTATTCGGCTGCTTGAAGTCGACAAAAATTCCAGCTATAATAATATATACAACAAAGAAATTATTAATTATTATTTCGTTGTTGCTGTTGATTTTACAGTGGAACGTACTTTCTCGAATGCGTTCTTGCATATCGTGACTTAACAAAGCCCAGTTGTGACAGTTCACTACTTGACTAGCGTGGTGAATTAGGCGCGAATCGCACAGTTCGTAAAGACGTTTCAAAAAGTGGAAAAAACGCTAGAACGTAAGTCATAAATTTTTTGTCACTTCTTTCTATACAGCTTTGATAATGCATGCTAATGTGATCAATTTATAATAACCTCATTCCATGTTTCATCATCATCGGAACTCATTTGACTGCTGACCAAGGTTTTCAGTTCTGCCAATTTTGCCAGCACGCGACATGCTTCTTCCAGTTCCAATGAATGGATCACCGTTGGCAGCAAATCTTCGAAAAATGGTAAATCAAATGCGAATCCCTGAAGGAAAAAAAACATTCACGTGATGTTAAATTTTTTTTCTTCTAATTTTTAAATTTTTCAAAATGTTCTCTACTTTTCCCAAATGGATGAAATAGTTTGATGCGAGAATGTCGGCGAAATTGTTGCCAATTCGCTTCAGACAATGTTCAGAAATTTTGGCTACTTTTGTAGAAACTGATGCAACTAACGTGCGTGATCTTTTCAACAATGTATCGCAATCGAGAAGCAACTGCAGAGCGCTTTCGCTGTTCTGTAAATTAGTAACCATGCAAATATAAGGTAAATTAGATTTTGTTTGTTTTTTCATTTTAATTTTATTCGAATATTTTCCTTCGAGAATTGAAAACAACAAATTCCATACCACGTGATCAAGAATACGTTCGTAGCATGCATTTTGAACGTGTTCAGCAAGTTGACTGAACGATTTTGAACGCCAGATTTCGGCAAAATGTTCCGCTTGCCAATCCAACGCCGCCTCGTACAGCTCTTGTAGTCCTTCTAATTCGTTGAATTGGGACAAATGACGTAGAACAAATGTAGCACACTGTGAACACGGCTAAAGCAGAAAAATTTACATATGCCAATTTGACAAACAATTGATAAAAAAAACCTTGTGAAAATAATGACAACGTTTGGCTCGAAGTTCGAGTACTGCCAAAGTTTTCAACGCTTTCAACTGAGTAATATCGGCCAGACGATACAGTTCAATGAGATCTACACTGTCCGGAACTTCCAAAACACCACCATAGATGAACATCAGCATGAAGCTGACGGCTTCGTTGCTGAAACTAGAAAAGAAAAACAATATATGAAGCTTATTATTTATTCAGTTTCGGATTTTCTTTTTCAATATGTAAATTTTCTTCAATCTCACTTGGAAATTTCAGGCTGTTTGCATTCAGATGAGCTTTGCCATTGATCCGAGAATAGAGTAGAAAAGTACGAACTGACCGCTGACAAAATACATCTTCAACAAGAGGAATATAGTGAGTTTTTTTTTGTAATTTTTTCAATTACTTGTGAACGTTGAATTGTGCTGACCGGCTGCTTATGGTGCAGTCGACACCTTGGCCAGTGAGAAACATGCACAATAGATCAGTGCCAAGCGCTGAACACGGATCTGTAGCTTTTAAGCTGACCACTTGCTGTTGTTCGTTTCTAGAGTCGATTAACGAATGTTCACTGTTTCTGTTGTCCGATTTGGGTGTGGCTTGGGTGTATTGTTTCACAGAGCTTCGAATTTGTTCTTGTCCATTGGTACAACATTGACATTCCAAAGTTGACGAGTCTTCCACCAATAAATCCGAATCCGCCAGCTCCGTCTCATCATCTGCTGTATTAGTATCAAATTGATTGCCGTTGGGATCGGAATTTAATAAATAAGTTTCAGAATCGATCGTGAATGTAGCACCACTGTGTCTGGAGTCGGCAGCAGTGTCGTCGGTAGCAGTATCGTCGGTGTAAATTTTGTGTACAAATTTCGACATGGAATTGAAATCCATCTCTGAAATTGGTACAACACGCGGCAGTGGTGAACAACAGTCGTCCGCTTTGGATTCGAATGTTGCCGCGATGTGATTATTGTAAAATTCCGGAGCTCGGCATTTCAAAATGCACGAATGCACAGCTAGACGTATGCCGTCGTTCGATTCCAACAAAATATCCGCAAATGACGACAAATCGCCGATCAATCTGTAAAATTGGAAATTTTATTGGAAGAAAAATTAAGAAAAAAAATTTGATATTTTTTTTGCTTACGATTCCATTGCATCACGCAAATTTTTCGCCACCGTTGATTTCAAGTTCAGCTTCTCGACGTGATAACGAGACGCTGAAGTTGGCGAACTTCGCAGCATTGTTCTTTCTGTTAATCAATCATTGCGTAGGAAAGAAAGAATTAATTATGTGGGAAAAATGAATATATTAAAATTTAGAATTCACTCAAATGCACAATAATAATAATAATATTTATAGATCAATGGTTGGAAAAATGGACAATTTTATTCTTTATTCTTTATTTTTATCGATCAATCGATGTGAAATTGGTTCAGTCGACAAGAAAACTGATGGCAGGCGGTTGAAAGATTTCCTCCATTCGATTTTGATCAATTGAATCAAATGGTTAAACGACAAATGAGCAACACTTTAGTGGTGATAGGTGTTGTTGATTTGTTTACTTGTTTTTATCAAAATATGTTTGAGAATATGGAAAAAAAGAGCAAATGTTTTTTTATGGAAGAATGATGAAACGAGAAAACAGCTAGCTAGTCGGTTCGTCTCCTTGGCGAGCTGAGATCGATCGTTTGACGCTTTCCAATTGAACACCAGAAACACTCACATGGATAATTTCCAGTGAACATGATGTTTTCGAGAAAGGATCTGATCGATTCAACCGCCGCTGCGACTGCCAAGAATAATACATCACGTTGGAATAGGATCAATTGTTTAAAACCGAACGATTCATATAATATAATTGATACATTGACAGTTTTCAAACACGGATATGTAAATCTTTACCAATATTTTCGAAATTCTGTTTATCATTTGAATTTATGATCTCATGCACAATGCAACTGTGATAAAAATACACGCGAAATTTGAATCAAATTCAAACACTTAGCGCTCGTTGATTATTTATTTTAGTGGTTCACTGGTTAATAATTAAACTGCAAAATGTTGAATACGTACCTGTGCTAGTTAAAGCATTTTGCTTTAGAATTCAAGCAATTGAAAGTTCAACATTATCAATCAATCAGTGCAGAATATAGCCGTCTGTATGTATGCAATTTGTAATAATTTCAAGGAAGGCAGCTTGCAGCATTCACAAATTAAAAAATCATCCTACATTTCATATACGGTCATACTGTAATGACTTTTTGACAAAGAAAAACAAACATTAATGCAGTTGAAATATTTCATTTCACGTTTGACATTTTTCAGGATACAAAGTGAAGGTGCAGTCTGCCCAATGGTAGCAATTGTATTTTAGAACGAATTTGACAATTTTTCATAAAACTCGTGGAACATAGGAATAAACCAATAGCTTGGTTAATGATGATACATTTGATTTAAAAATTAAATATTCATTATTTTAATAAATGAATTTTAAAATCAGTTTTTCTTAAATTTTTGACAATTTACTAAAAGAGGTGCATTATTATCTGTATACTGTAGTGAGGTGTCAAAATATTTTGCATTGTTATTTATAATTTAATTTAAAATTTTTGATTGTTTTACTCGTTTTATTTCACGATAACGTTAATTTGAACTAAATGTATGCATCAGTAACGTATTTACGCTTCGCATTTCAACAAAATACACATAACATTTTAAGCATATATACTTAAAATGAGTGCATCATGCAAAAATGTCCATAAGTGTTATTTTATTTGCAGAATTTACGATCATGTCGAAATTAGTTGCTCGAAGTGCTGCAGAACCGAGAAAAATTGTACGAATATTTTCGTTTGTTGATTGTTAAAGTTGTGACGGTTCAGTTGAAAAAAACATTTAGAATTCTGAATTGTTTTCCATGACCTATGGTGCGTTGGTTCTTCAATTGCTGGATGACTTTGATCGAGACGAAGAAGTGAACATGCACTTGGATAAAATGTGATTTGCTCTTTAATTCTTGAAAATTACAAAAAAAATTCTTTAATACAATTCTGTTGTAGAGGTTATAACATTGGATTGAGAATAATCGATGATTTTTTTTCCAAAAATCCAAATGTTGGCAAATGTGGTGATTTGAAAGAAGTTTCTGAAATGGTGGCGCGTGTATGTGGATTAAATTGCGACGCTCGACGCCAATGATGTTGCTTTTCTAGGGTTTGAAAATCTATCTGGGAATCACAGCCACCGTTTCCAACTGGAGTCCAGGAATGGACGAATTTTCGCTACTTTTTGAAGCGAACCCTTTGGCAGAATTTGTCGAACTGCCAAGCGAGGATCACAAAAATTTGCAATATTCACAAGCGATATGCGGCGCTCTCCGGGGTGCTCTTGAAATGGTACATCTTGAAGTGTCGGCTACGTTTTTGCAAGATCAACTGCGTTCTGGAAATACAAATGAAATTCGTGTGAAATTGATCAGAAAATTGGAAGAGCAGAATTTTTCCGTTTCAAATTGAATTCTGCAACTTTGCTTTCAAAGCACAGCAAAACGCATCAATTTTCACACTTATTTTTGTATTTTGTTATCAAGAGAATGAAAGGAAAACTGTGAAAATTGTTTTGGAAAAGCTATTCGATTTTATATTATTTATGTATATAATAATAAAGTTTTATATATTTGGGAAGTTTGCTTTTGAAATGAGAACAACCGGAGTAAAGCAGTTAATTCAATCTGTTGATATATGATGAAACGAAATAATTAAAGCACGTCATTTATGGTGTTTGAATTTTTGGCAGGTTAATTTTTAAATGGTTCCAAGAGTCGTCAAATTTCATTTAACTTCATTTGAGTTGCTTTTCCAAATGTAATGTACGTCTTCCGTTGTCAGATTTGAGCCGATTTTTTCACTTTAAATAATACTTATATTTAATTTAGCATGCTATTTATCTTATAATTGCTCTATAATTATGGTTATATTGTTTTCCTTTTACGTATAAACTTGAAAAATGCATACAAATCAGAAATCAAAAAGTTAAGAAAAGCTTTTTATCGGTGAATTTTTGCCAATTTTTATCAAATCAGTATCAGAATTGTTCAAATGCATTATAATTAAAAAAGTAGGCAGTGCATATTAATTTCTTTATTAATTTACATTAACACATATATGTTAATGCTATTTTTTATTTTACTTTATGCTTAATTAAAATATTTGCAATGATAAGTGAAAATACGATCGCAAGTATTTTTGTAGATTGATACCTGATTGTCCCTTTTGCTTAACGTATAACACGGTACATCTTTATTATTGATGCTTTGAGAACTTTTTTTCGTTCGTTTACAGTTTGAGTTTATCTTATTTCTATTAAAATACCTTTTTCAATTTTAAGAAAATGAAATAATTACAAAATTATCATTTTTTACGTTTTCCATTCTTTCAGAGAAGTCTGAAAACTTTTCTACGATGCCCGTTTCTGACAATCAAAGTTTGTTAAGTGTTCGTGGAAAGCGTATAACAGGAGAGGCGGTGCGATCCAATAATGGTGAAGTTTTGATTTTATTTTTTTATTGTTTGAACAATTGAAAATTTTGTTTTAGTTACTGCCGTGAAAGCGGTGGCGAACATTCTGCGTAGTTCTCTAGGTCCAATTGGCTTGGATAAGATCATAGTCGATGATGTTGGTGTAAGTGTTGATTATTATTCTGCGTGTTAGTATACATGTATGGTGAAAATTTTCAAGGATTTGACAGTCACTAATGATGGTGCTACAATTTTGAAATTGTTGGAAGTGAAGCATCCAGCGGCTAAAGTTATGATAGAACTGGCCCAGTTGCAAGATAAAGAAGTTGGAGACGGTACCACATCAGTGGTGAGTATTTTTGCTATTTTTATTTTGGGTGATGTTTCATAATTGAGTTAACTGAAATTAAATGCTTTTCAGGTGATTTTAGCCTCAGAAATTTTGAATTACGCTGATCAATTGGTCAAACAGAGAATACATCCAACGTCTATAATAAGTGGTTTGCGCGTTGCATGCCGGTAGGAAATCAGTCTCATCAACTAGAGTCAGTATGGAATAATGTTATTTATTTTATCTTTCTAGCGAAGCTGTTAAATATATGCGTGATCATTTATCAATCAATGTGGATGATTTGGGACGAGACTCTTTCTTATGCGTCGCGAAAACAGCTATGTCCAGTAAATTCATTGCTGCGTAAGCGAGTTTTGTTTTTGTAATATTAACTGCTTCAGATAGTCAGTTTGTTTTTAGTGAATCAGACTTTTTTGCTAATATTTTGCTGGATGCGATTGAAAAAGTAAAATTTCAAGAAGGAAGCAGTACGAAATATCCTGTGAATGCAGTGAACATTTTGAAAGCACTGGGCGGCCGTTGCCTTGACTCAGTTTTAATTAATGGCTATGCTTTGAATTGCACTGTTGCGTCGCAAGGTTTGTCTTAAACAGATTTCATTTTAAGTTTACAAGTTTCATTTTAAAGAATATATAATTTATGTTACAGGCATGCCAAAACAGATAATGCAAGCAAAAATAGCTTGTCTAGATTTCAGTTTGAATGCGGAAAGATTGAAAATGGGAATCACTTTTGAATTGAACGACCCCAAAGCTATAAATCCCATCATAAAAGAGTAACAAGAATGACATCTGTCTGGCATTTATTTGATTTTCGAACGGTTTCTTGATTTTCTCACAGGGAGAAAGATATTGCCCGTAGACGCGTTGAAAAGATTCTGAAAGCCGGGGCAAATGTTGTGTTGTTAACTGGTGGAATGGCAAATTTTGTTATCGAAATGTTCGTTTCTGCTGGAGTGATGGCCGTTCGTCGATGCAAGAAAGTAGATCTGAAACGTATTGCAAAAGCAACAGGAGGTATAATGTGTATTGTTTTGTTTGTTTTTCTCATTAGCTTTCAAAATTTATCATATAGCTACTCTGATTACAAGCATGACCGGCCTGGAAACAGAAGAAAGCTTCGACGCTTCTTTGCTTGGACACGCGGAAGAAGTGGTCCAAGAAAGAATATGCGACGATGAATTGATCCTCATCAAAGGGTTTTTTTGTTTAGATTTATTTTCACATTTTCCTTCAGTTTCTGTTTTGATCAACTTTTGTAATATATTGTTTTAGCCCGAAAGCACGCACATCTAGTTCTATCATATTGCGTGGAGCCAATGAATTTATGCTGGATGAAATGGAACGTAGTGTTCATGATGCACTATGCGCACTTAAGCGTGTATTGGAAAGTGGGAAAGTCGTAGTTGGAGGAGGAACTGTCGAAACGGCGATTTCAGTTTATTTGGAAAACTTTGCCAATTCTTTGGTATGTATTATATGTATATATAACTTTGTTTCATTGATTCTTACTATAGTTATTTATTAGTATATGGTATGAGATTTTCAAGTATTAATATGAATTTCACAGTTTGTATTGGTAAATTAATTTTAAGTTTCAGATGTGTTAATTGATATTAAATAAATATTTTTTAAATTTATCCTTTATTTAACAATTTTGTTATTTTATTTCAGTCATCAAGAGAGTTGTTAGCCGTTGCAGAGTTTGCTAGTGCATTGATGGTAATTCCTAGAACGTTGGCAGTAAATTCTGGAGAAGATTGCAGCGACTTGATTGCGAAGTTGAGAGCTTATCACAATGGATATTACATGAATCGCAGTGATGAAACGTGGAGATGGTTTGTCAGATGAATTATTTACAGGTGGATGAATATTTGAATTTAAAAAGTTTCTTTTTTTTTCTATTCACAGGGCTGGACTTGATGTGAAAAATGGAGAAGTGATTGACAACAAAGTAGCAGGTGTTTTAGAGCCGTTGGAATCGAAGGTGAAAATATTGAAATTTGCCACCGAAGCGGCAATTACAATTCTCAGAATTGATGACATGATAAAAGTTGATCCGGAAGAACGTAAAGATCGACGAACCAGATGTCCGTAGTGATCGTTTTGAAAATAATAAAATTGAATTGAATGAAAAACAGCTAAATAAAACATTTGTTTCCAGTATTGTAGTTTTTTTAAATTTATTCTCGTGATTTGCACAGTTTTGACACAGATATATTTTTAAAAATTTGTTTCATTTATTTTATTTTGAAAATTTATTTCAGTTCCAACGTATTTTTCTAGACTGAATTGATTGCAATTCGGTTTTCAGTTTCATATTCAAACGTAAGTGCATTTTTGTTTTTTTAATTAATTAATATAATATAATATTAATTGACGACAATATATCCGATGTAATTGTTTGTAAGTTTTGACTTCAATGGTTGCAAATCAGTTGAATTTTCCTTGACGAATTTTCTCTGCCAGTTTGCGCGACGAATGATATAAGATGGAATCGATCAAGCTTGCAACGGTGAACACACCGCCCACAATGACGCAGATGTCGGTCAAAAAATGTGTGAATGGTCTGTTGAATGAAAATGGAATCAATTGCATATTGTAATTCTAATCATATACATCATCTTCATTACTTTTCTTTTTCATTCAATTGCACCATCAACGGTGAAAATTCATACGAAACAAAGAAACCTGGTAAGCCGTCTGGAGAATTTACGTCGATGTCAAGTTTGCTTTTTGTCACGGAAAACTGATGTGTTAGCAAACGGTTCTGAAATATGAAAAAAAAATAATCTATTTTGGAGATGTACAATTTTCACATGGCACAAGCAACATTATTTAGTCGTCGTTCATTGTACAACAACCCGCAGAATGCTAAATGCTTACCTGTTTCAGATCAACGTAAACAGTTGGGACGATTTTCACAAAGTAGTGAACCATCACACCTCCTAGAAGAGAGGAAATAGCATAATTTATAAAGTTATATAACTTTCAAATTAGAAATTAGAAAAAAAGATATTGCTAGTATCTTCGGCGAAAACAGAATATTTTTTTCAGGAACGAGAAGCGCAGAACAAATTTAGTAATAAGCATTATTAATGCCAGGGGTACCGACAGGCTATGGGCCACATGGAGCCAAAGGTCCGAACTGTTTTGATCAGATTAAAGTGGGATTGATTATGGGCGGTGCAGTTGGAGCGGCGGTCGGCGTGATTTTCGGTGGCGTTTCTGCACTCAGGTATGAAATGTGGAAACTGTCAAAAGTCACTCATTGGTTACTAAAGTTTTGACACTGCCAACAAGATATGGTCGATTTTAGCACCGCCTGGTGCTTTCGTATTTCAAATGATTGATTCAGTGATCTTTTAGTATGGGACTACGTGGACGAGAGTTATTACGCCAACTGGGCAAAGTGATGGTAACCAGTAGTGGCAGTTTTGGTCTTTTCATGGCTGTCGGTTCAGCGTTGAGATGTTGAAAAGCAAAATAATAAAATCGGGGAAATAAAATCGTTTAAAGATGTTTAAATTGTTCGCGAATTTGATTTCAAAATTTCAGTTTGCTGAATTTTCAGTCAATTAAACCGTTCGCTCACCTTTGTTAGCAATGACCGTTTCACCATCCAGTGGAAATTTCTTGCCCGGAAATGACTCTCCAAATGAGAAATGCTTGATCGTGTGACTGGTGTTGAACTAGAAAAAAAGCAATTGTAAGACATCAGAATATCACGTTGCAGTGTAGATATATATATATGGATAATAACCGCTGACGGTCCAAGTTGATGCAAATTATGCACATGCACATGAACGTCTTTCACGGAACTTCCAGGTGCAATGTGAAAATTGCCTGTCACCTTCGACACCTCCAACCATCCATAAACGCGACATCCTTGGTTAAGGCTGTGATGCAATTTCTGAACCCATTCTCGATCACGACACTGTTCAACACTGTCCATCGAATTTAATGCCCATCCTTTCCGTTTGTATGCTTTGATCACATCGTCACAACTGTTGCAGCATCTGCACAATTAAGGTTTTCTTTATTTGTTATGTAAAACTGTGAAGTAATATTGTTTTTCTGAACTGTATTTCAGATGTCTCAGCACCATAACAGCTTCCACAGTTTGTTGCTTTGGATTGTTGTACTGTCGACATTGTGGTGCCAACGTTGTTTTCAGACCAATGTATAGGTTCTTTCCAAACATTTTCTGTGACATCGTTTTGAAATTGACCAGACGCATCCATAGCATCCACCGAAAGAACTATAAAAAGTAATTATATGTAAATATATTTTTTAAATATTACTTTCTTTAACAACTGAAATTTACGAACAAATGCAAGCCATCGCCGGAAAGACAATATCGAAATTGATTTTCAGGCGCGCATCACCTACTGTTGTGTCGACTAACAGTTCTTCGACTATTTCTGTGCTGAGGTATATCATGAGTTCGTTGAAAAATAGAATTCCAATCACTACGCTACTAATCAGAGTCACTGAAAAGGAAAGTTTTCAAAATTTGAATCTGAACAAATCAAACTTCATTATCATATTTCTACTGTAGAAAATTACACTTTTGCTTCCGAAACATTTTAAAAAAGTGCACTAACTGTAGTTTATCGCCAATGTTTGCAAGATTAAAGTGCGTCAAGATGAACATCATCCACTCCTACACGTTGACATAAAATGCTGTCTACATTTTCCAGGTAAGTTTGCTTGTGTGTTACCTTCATATGTGTGTAAATTATTATTGGGGTATAGTTTAATTAATTAATTTTTATACGTTTATTTTTTTACTTTCCTACTTTACACGCGAAAAAATTAGTGATCAGAATTTGGCAAATTAATTTACCCGTTCCACCAAAGGCGGTTCTAATTCGAAAATCTTCGATGGGCTTGCTGTACGCATCAAGGCGACGCATTTGACGTATTACTTGGCTAAGCATTCTGAAATTTATCACTACAGTGTGCAGTATAATGTTAAGAAATGACCGAAATAGGCTAAATTAGCTTGATGATTAAACAGCAGAAAACAACAATAACATAATTAAAGCTATTTTGTAATAAAGCGTTTTATTCAAAGATTTGTAAATGTAAAATACAAGTCTTCACAAATCAGTGTGCGGTGTCGAATCTGCTTGATTTTCATAGAGACACTCCCGTTCGTCGGAATTTAGTACTCTGTTTTCACAAAGATAATGACGAAGCGGTTCTTTCTGTTTTGCATAGTACCAACGTTCTATAGCTTCTTCGTTGTTTTCCAACATTGTTTCACAGTCTTGTTTCATTCGAGTCACTTCGACACTAGGCGAGTCCCACAGTTCATACGGTAAACCCAATTCGACCTGAACGCCACGATTCACCAGACCGTGCAATGTTTTCATCGTCTCACTCTGACCGCGCGCAAATCGTAAGCTGTTTTTGTGCTCTTTATGCAAATTGTAGTCGAGAAGCCGATCGCATAAATTTTCCATCGTTTCGATGAATCTGAGCTCTGAATCTCG
Source organism: Trichinella spiralis (assembly GCF_000181795.1). NCBI lineage: Eukaryota > Metazoa > Nematoda > Enoplea > Trichinellida > Trichinellidae > Trichinella > Trichinella spiralis. The sequence goes on from NW_003526944.1 coordinate 1,864,091, forward strand.
ATATTTTTTCGTTCCACCACGACCATTGAACGTGTTCTCTGGTGACTGGCCAGTTTCTGAAAATCGAGCTTCCAACTCCAACGCTAAGTACTTGCATGTTTCGCAACGACTTGGCAAACGCACACCGTCTTCATCATGGGTCGATGTTGAACAGTAAATTAACAAACAAAACAACAAGGCGTGAACGAAATGCATAGTTCCCTCAGGCGTCACTGGGAAAGTTACTGTGAGCACGTACACGTTTTCGAATGTAGAATTGCCATTGAAGTAACATTTGATCTTCCAAAAATTTACTGTTTGGAACGCGCATCATTGCGGTCCGAAATTCTTCTGTCTGGAGCAATTCCAAAATGTGCAGACATTGTGGGAACCTGAAGTGGGAAATATTTACAAATACACTGTGCGTTAATGAAAAAAAAATAATAACACCAAAAAAATGTACTTCAGATATTTAGCATACTCTTGACGTTTCCAGTATAGCAGGTATTTCAAATAATTTATAAAAGCAGGATTTTTGAAAAAATCACGCTGAGCTAAATCTATAACAGTTCATTAGTTATAATCATCAGTTTAACGTAGTCTTATAAATCGTTACAGTTCAAATAATTTGGATTTGCCAAACACTGTACAAACTCAAGTTCGACTTGAAATCGTATCCGTTGCTCTTCTTCACTCTCAATGTTATTTAGCATGCGGCACCGAATGGAAAACTATTTCTCTATGCTTGTTCCGTAATAGAGTACAGTAAGAAAGAAAATCAGGTATGTATTAGATTGTGATCTGAAAAATGTAACACAGTCTTGTAGCTCTGCAACTTGAATTCAATGTAAATTTTCATGTCATCTTTATCATGGCGTTCTGTTTAAAAGATTGAGCAAACATGTGTAGCAGTAGTTGAATAGAATCAGTATTGACTTTGTTTTTTGCGTCAGATTAGTTGACATGTTTGTTTTCCAATTGCAAGCAACTCGAGCATTTTACATTACATTGAAAATACTTTGTCGGCAATTAGAAAGATTTGTTATCAGTTGATATTTTATTTGCATGATCAGTTGTCAGAGTGTCAATGATTTTAAATTATATTTTGAACTTGTTTTTGTTAGTAAATTTTCCTCGTCTACAAGTTGAAATGGCAATTTAAAAGTTATTTGTTGAAATAAGACTAGAAAAATTAAATTTATTCCACAATTTAAATTCTGATTGACGTTTGTTTGGCATGTTGCAATTTAGCTAATTTCTTGTCTACCATGATCGTATTGAGTGTTTGTTCTTTTTTTCCACTTTTGCCCCAACTTAGTATCTCTGCTTTTGTTGAATTGCTTTGTCAATTATTTTCTTTAATAAGAAGCAGCTGAAAGCCACTTTTTAAATAAATTTATTTCCAACTTTAAAATAATCCCGTTTTTATATTTTATGCACGGTTCTTCATTTAATTGTAATTCGAAGAATTTCTCCTATCAAACTTGTACTTCAATGCAACAGTTAGTCAAACGGTTTTGGTAAATCTGGTGAATGTTAATTCAGTCGATTGTTCCAAATTTTGAATTGAATTGTCGATCGTTAAAATCAGCCTTGCTTGCTCTTTTTATTATGCTTGAATTCAAGTAGATTGAAATCGAAAATTTTTTATAAATGAGTAATCAACTTTCTGCGATGAAATGTTTTCAGCTGTGGTTAATTGATGATAATCTGAGTGTAAATTATTATTAGTTTGAAATGTATGTTTGCTGTACGCAAATATGGCCAAGAATGAATTTCATACATCCAAACGTAAGTATATTCAATCTGTTCAGCTGTTTCAATCGATTTTAAAAAAATAGCTTAAATTATGAAAAAATACTTTCATATGCATGATGTTTTTTAAGCATTTAAAAAATGATTTTGAATTTATCATCGCCAGCATTCATTCGTTTGATGTGCAATATTGAACGTTCAGTTTCAATCATTCAGTGGTTGATAGAAGTCATCTTAACAGGTATAAGTATCATATAGAGAAGAAATAATTCAGTGATTAAACTGTTTCATTCTTTATCTAAAAATCAATCTTCATTGAGCTTTGAATAGCATAAAACTTCCTGTCCAATGCAGGCCTTTTTTTAACAAATAGCTCTGATAGCAGAAATATTTTCATCAGTATTATTACTTCGCTGTAGAATTATAATCAATAAGTTGAATTATTTTCTTGGGAAAAAAGGGTTCTTATTGCATTTCATTTGAAATAGGATTTAACTAATTAAAACAGTGTTCTTAATGGGCCGCCCGGAAAGATTTAAGGTATTCAATAAAAATTACACCTAGTCAACACATTGTGTAATTGATGAAAATGTATTTGAACAATAGTTGTGGAAAGCTGTGCAAAATTTAGATGATAGTTATTTTTCAATTTCAATTTTGCAAATTTACGATCAAATTAATTAATAATATGCTCTTCAGCTGGATTTAAATTTCTAGCAATGCAATTAGCATTTTAGTAATTTTTTTGATACCTGTCCGTCCTATGATGTCGACAAATAAATACTTCTTGCTATATTGTGATAGAGCTTAAGATTAAACGTTGTAGAGATGTCGACGACTACTTGGCGTGTCATGTGTTGATCTGCTAATCTGTATTGAATGATGATGCTAAACTAATTTCCGAGCTCAGCACAAAGCCATCCTATTGGAGAGGTCGCTGATGTTAACGACAGTTATTTGCCCGATGACCGGTTATTGGTCAGCAGTACTAATGACCGTCAAAGTTGATCATATTTCCACGGTGTTTTTCGTTTTGCTTTCAATTTGGTTCGCTTCACTTGAAGTGAACACAAAGCGAAAAGCGAAAACGACACCAGCAAAAGCACCCCTGAACGTAGCGGTTGCAATTGGTGTTCCAGAAAGAAGTCGACAGAGGTCGTTAGTGCAGCTTGTTAGCCGGTCGACAAGTTTTACATCAGAGGGGAGCGATTTGTCGTTGTCATTTGGACGAGAAACCGAGACGAACGATGACCGCCCAAGTGGACACTCACATCATTCCATTGACCATTGGCAAGCCGATTCATTGGACTTCAGCCTGCAGTACGGAAGTGGTCAACGGATCTGAGGACCAGAACCAGCGACGTTGTGAACGAGCTCAGCAAGATTTGGTAAGTCGATTTTTGGCTTGGGTCCGAAATCGGAAATTCCACGTCAGCTTTGGTCCGGCTAAACAAAGACCCAATATCAGATCTTCCGGCTCTTGGCCGTTTCGTCAGAAGAACATCAACAACAACAACAACAGCTTGCTCAGGAAAGGTAAACATGCAAATTTGTAATTTATTTATTTATTTATTTATTCAGCTTTTGGGCGGATTTGTATTAGCAAAATTTGTTCGATTTTTTAATTTTCAAATTGATTCTTCATGTACGTGTACAATTTTTCACCAGCCTTTAATGTATAAATTTCATTGTCGCCCATCCTGCATGTAAGTATTGTTCCTCATTTTCTGGCTCCATGGGAACAGCGCAAAGAAATAATACACGGAACGATGCAGTGCTGAACAAAAAGCTTTTTCACTAGTAGAATGAATAATTTAAATTTCACTTCACCACCGACAAACTAATTACTACTTCAACACAGCGTGAAATTGCCCATCGCTCAAGCGTATTTTTTTTAATCCTCGACGTTGTTGTTCTCACAGTATGATTGGGAATGGAATTTTTGGCTTTTAAATTACCAATTTAGTATATGAAATTTTATTATCAGTGAAATTGAACAGTTGAATTTGAAATTGTTCACAAAATTGCAGCAACAGTCGGAACAGAATTTCTAAATTTTCTGCTTCAATTTCTGACATATTTGTTCAAAATGATGTTTTCCATTCGATTTGAACTTGAATAACCCACGCCCGGGGACAAATAAATGAACGTAACACTTTTCTTTTCTGCCCACATTCAACTCTACGAGGAAATAATATTGTTTGTGAAATACTTTACTAAGATAAATAAGACTTTCGGTCGGTATTCAGACTTTTCAACGGCATTCTACTTATTCTTTTTTAATTTTTACATTATCAATTTTTTTTAATTTTAATCATGTTAATTATAATATTATATATATATTTCCTCTGTTATTATGTACATGTTTGCACAAAACTGAAATTGAATTATGAATAACAAGGAAATATTTTTCAAAATTTAAACTAAAAATAGAAAAATATTGAAACGTTAAATTGTTTACAACAACAACAACTGATGAACAGATAGTATGAAAAAATTAAAAGAAATATATGTATATATTATTATTATTATTATTATAAGTATAAACTAAAAATATAGCGAATAGCAGCAGATTTTGAAACATTTGTGTTCAAGCAAAGCGGTTTGACGTGCTGCTTGTTGATGATGATGGTGATGATTATCAGTGAATGCATCAAAAAGTGTTCGAGGTGGAAGTGTTTTTGTGGTTGCGTAAGAAAATAAAAAAAAATCACAAAATAGCCATCACTTTGTTCTGCTTTCAATTAAGCATGAATAAATTGACGAAGAATGCAATTGTGTGTGTATTTTTAAACGAATTTCTTGGCAATTTGTATTAGCGTGAAATGGGAGAGAGGGAGAGAGAGAGAGAGGTTTTTCTTTTCATTTGTTTCTTTCTTTATATATCAATGCTTCAATAGATGTGGTTCATTAATGATTTCATTTCTTGGTGCTGCGGTGATCTTCATTGAATGCCTGTATTCTACTGCGTTCACTGATAATCAAATTATATCGAATAATAAGCCGGCTAATCAAGTAGAAATTGTTGTCTCCGTGTGAATTGAACCGAATAAAAAGATGTTCGCTGGCTAACGCTGCTCAGCTGAAATCTGAAATCCAGAAGTGTAATGGTGTGATGAAGGTGGAAAAAAATAATTTTTTTTTCTTCATCACGCAATCAAATAAATATTGAAGAATATTTTGGGTCGATTTGAAAAATAGTTTCTCAAATATCTGATAGTGGTTTCCAATTTTTACTTTTTAATACAATCATCAGTCATCCGACGATGATCAATTGCATTAATGTTTCAAAAATAGACTGCATTGCGTGTGAAGTTTCCGAAACAAACAGCGTTCAATTTTTGTGTATTAATTTATGAAAATGATTTGAACTAATTTGAATAGTTTGAATTTTCAAAAATAAATTACTTCTCATCTGTGGGAGGGAAAGTAATTTTTGGAAAATTTATTGAAATAATTTCATCAATGGAGTGAGTGAATTTGGGAATAGAACAAACAGGCTAAAGAAGAACAGCAGCATTGCGCTCCAGTGTATCCTTGTTAATGCGATTGTGAAGCGAAAACGAATGATGCCTCCGAGGCGCAAAGAATGCATCGATTGGTTTGTTTCAAAACCGCTGAGGGGCTTTCTACAAGCACAGCATGCCGTGTCATCCGTTTTTCAATCGAAGCATTCAATCTTTATCGATGACCAATCTGATGGTGAGCAATTTTTTGTTTGATCACTAGTTTCCCTGCTGAATCATCGTCATTATTCATTGATTTGGTTCCATGAGTCGACAATATTCCATATACGATCTAAAAGTATATCATATCCTCCTCCTCCTTTCTGATGCTGCTGCTCCTCAGAGCTTTGTTAGCTGTCATGTTTGTTTGTTCAGTAGAAGCAGTATCAGTCTTGGAGCGGTGGTGATAGTGCACCAGTTTGTTATTTGACAGTGAAAGCAAAATTTTCATCATCACTAATAGACTTCTGAAATAATTATTAATAACTGAATGCTTTTTATCATCTGTCAATTGACAAACTGTCGTCTTCAGCGCACAGCAGGCGTTCAATTAATAATTATTCATTCAAATTTGGCCGAGAAATTGAAAGAAGAATTTTTCAAGAAAAATTCCACTAAAAATTTTAAATTTATTTTTAAATTAGGCGACGCCTTTTTCTGCAATTTGACCTGAACCTTTGATGCCTTTTTACGCGCCACTCCACTGCTTGAGCTGTATAAATAAATTTCATGTTTCATCGTTTCATCATTTTTTTTTGCGAAAATGTTTTCAACTTTTGAAAATATTTTTAAAGTATTGTAAAATTTAGAATATTTCAAATACGCTTTCTGTGGTGAAAGAATCTTTGAATAGGTAATTTAAATTTAAATCAAAAAAAGTATTCATTCTTATAAAATAAATGGAAAAAAAATTTTGCCCATAGCACACGGTTGCCTAATTGAACTTTAACTTATTTATTGCAACACTGAAAAATGTGAAAAATATTCTACCGTCAATGACGATGAGAAATTTTTGTCAACGACGACCATTTATTTCCGTAGTTACTTGTATTGCATGCAGAAATATTAAACGCAGCATCGGTTGATTCAGAGCTGTTTCGGAAAAATTTTTTTACGCATACGTAGTGTGTCGTTTAAAAATCTGCGTCATTTTTCTCCCTTTTCTCGTTAAAATAGTATAATTTTAAAAATTGTTTTCAACAAGCAGCTTTTTTCCAAATATTCAATTGAAAAATGGATTTTTCCCCAAAGCCATCGATCCATGACTGTTTGTCTTACATCAGTTATTTATCTATCAATCATTGAGCATTTTTTGTACACTGTTCAAAAAAGTGAATCACGAAATTTTGCTGTTGAAAATGGCATTGATGACGCCGCTTAGTGATGCACAAATTGAATGCCCTTAAGACAATGAATTTGCATAATTTATATTAGAATAATACTATTCCATGCTAAAATTGTTTCTCGTATTATTATTATTATTATTACTATGTTTAATATTATTGTTAGATTTAACGCTGTGCAGTGTTCCAGTAGCTCCAGACGAATCGAAAGATTGGCCATTTATAGATGAAGATGACTGCGCTTTCAACGCTTGGTAATCGGACTGAAAGGAAAGCAAAGATTTCACTTCGAAACAGCACTGCTTTCTTATACGTCACATTTTTCTAAATTGCTTTTACTGTTTGTCAACGATTGGCGGCAAATTCTGATCTCTGCACAATCGAATTTAATATGATGCAGATGAAATCAGATCGCTGAACGTGACAGAAGTAAACGTATTCCATTTTCCGTACTGATTTTGAACAATTTTCATTTATTTGCATTTACAAATTGTACGTATATAAATTTATTCCAGCATTCTAATGGTTAATAATAGTCAATGGAAAGAAAAGAATTCATTTGAACTGAAACTGATCTTAAACTGTTTTGCAATGCACAAATAACACCGTGAGTGAAAATGACACGAGAAATTTTGAAATCTTTTTAAAATTATGCATGAAAATTTTATGTTTATGCAAATTAATTTCCCTTTTTGGAGGAACAATGATATTTTTAAAATGCACCTAGCGTAAACTTGGTCAATTTTGCTTAATTTGCTATTTGGACCTTTTAATCACAAACTATACTGTAATTCATTTATTAAATTTTACGAATTTCTTGTGGATCCCTCAATTGACAGGTATTTTCAATTGTCTAATTGTGTTTTCTAAGTATTATTGGCATTAAAAAATTTTTATATTATAATTAGTATCATTTTTGAAGCTTTAACATCTTGTACCAGAGAGTAATTTACTTCATCATTTTTCTAAATGCAATGTGAAAATCTAGCATTGTTATTTTTTATTTTTCATATTATTGAGATGCGAAGCGGAAATGGTATATTTGTTCGGTGTAATTGTCTCCGCCGCCCTAATTTTGTTTCATATTTTATATGGTGACTTTCTAATAATTGCACCTGAATCCCATAGCTGCTTTTATTATTATACTGTACTTTGAAGTGTGACTTAATGTTATTTTTTTTATAACACAATCAAATAAATGAAGAAATTTAATCTACTAATCATCATATTGGCTGAAAAACTTTAAGATTTATTACTGTATAATTTTATTATCTGTAGTGTTTCTTCTTTTCGAATGTTTTGAATTTCCTTCAGGAAATATTTAAATTTTCATTTAACAGTATGTCGTGTTATGTATAATTTCAATTATCAAACACTTGTTGATATTGAGTTTATTAGTCTACAGGAGAAGTGATGAATGGTTGGTTACATTTTGAGAACAATCTATTGTTTGATTATTATTCATTTGAATTCTACTTTTACTGGTAGAAATGTTCTTTCTCTTTGCATCAGCATCTGAGCTGTAGTGCGTGGCACTTTGATGATTTTGTTGTTAGTTCGTTGGTTTGTTTCTTTTCAGTAATTATTTATTATAACTTTTCACTGTTGACTATTACCTACAGTAAAGCTATTATAGAAGCTGATACGTATCGTCTGCGTAAGGAATGATGGCTACATCTTCAGGAATGTACGGCTTTGTCGGCGTTACTGGTATGTTGCGCACGCTGTCGAGCAGCTGTTGTATATCTTCCAACGTGACAACACCTTTGGTGGCTTTGATTTTCATCAGCTTTATCACCACGCGAACCGCTTCGGCCATTTCGGCGCTCATGGAGTCGATCGCTATTCGAAAATCGCGTATTTTCCGGCCAAAATAGTGCAGCTTGATGAACAACATCCTCAAATAGACGCCTGCAAAATTGACGCACATGGTCAACAGGGTCAGTCCGATCACGTTGTGAATCAAGATGAAGATGATATAGGTGTCACTGTCCAAGCGGACGCTGCCCAAGCCGATGGTTGTTATCGTGTTGAAGGAGAAGAAGATGCCGTGGATCAGGGTCCAGTTCTGTTCGAACAGGTTGAAAATGATGCTGCTGAAAAAGCAATAGCCAATGATTAGGCCGAAATAGGCGATCAAGATAAAGCAGAGTATTTGCAGAACGCGTCGACGGAGCGGTGGCTTCGTTTTCACCGTTTTATTCAAATTCCAATCGTCCGGACTGGTGGAACCAGATACAAAATGGGAATGGGATTCGCTTTTCCTCCTCCGCCGGAAGGGTCTTTTCGATTGGATGTATTGAAAAATGCGCCAACGGTAGTTGTTGAACCAGCGGATCATTTCGGACAAAAATGTACCGAAATTTGCAATGGTCAGCAGTGACAGAGGAATGCCAACTAAAGCGAACATGATCGTGAACCACTGGCCAGCGGTCGAACTCGGCGACACCTGATCATACCCTGAAACGAACGGATGCTACAATTTCCAATAAAATCTTCACGTCAACCGTATCCAAGGTAAGCGTGTTAATTTATTATTAATTAATTAATTAACCTGTTGTTGTAATTACTGTCAATGCGTAAAGGAAGGCCATCCTGTAAGACCACATTGGCATCTGGGGTTGGGCTGCAACCATTTTGCAGCGTTCGGTCAGGTGATGTAATAGTTGAGTGATTTCCGCGGCCACGCTTTTGCACTGTTCAAATGTGGTAGAAGCAGTTTCGCACATGTAGGCAGTGGATTTGGTAATTTGCACCACCAGCGCGTCAATATTTTCCTGCTGGTCATTGTCTATTTTTGAATCTTGCTTTTCACTGGCTCGCTTTTCCAACCACAAAATAATTGCTGCACCACCGGCAGTATAGCCGAGCAGTACTGCAGTGAGGAGAACATGAGGCAGGAGAATTTTTAATTTCTGTAAACGGGAACGGAGGGGTTCATTTTTGAATTTTTACTACTGAATTCATTTTTACCTCTTTCAGTCGTTTTTTCTTGTATGGAGGCTCTTCGGGTTTTTCTTTTCCATCCTCTCCGGGTGTATATTGTTCAAAGTTGGACAGTTTGCTTTTGTCATTTTGCATCTCGTAATTTTTGCTCATTTTCTCGATCAATCTGAAATGTTTAATCTCTCTATTAAATTTTAAATCTTCATATCATATCTCAAAAATAATAATCACTGGAGAAATTATTCACTTACACATGTTCTTTCTTTCAATGTTGGCATTCATAGTTGTATACTTTGAAATTTTGTTATTGATTTGAATTTTTCCAAAGCCAATTTTTTCTTCTAAATAAACAAAAGGTGATTTTTGGTTAGATTAATAAGTTGAAATTAATTTTTTTTCCAACATTCAGTTCGGATGCAATTTGTGCAGTTGCGTGCAAAAGTGCAAATCGGAACAAGAGCTAAAGCTATGAATGAATGAATGAATGAATGAATGATTGCTTTTTTTTGCGCAGCCAGTTGCTGCCGTTGCCACGGAACGGCGGCATTTTCGAAATAAATTGATAACGATCGATTCATCAGGTGGAGAGATTATGAGCGTTTGTTTCATTTTATGTGGGAACAAAAATGGAAAAACTAGGGACGTAGGGGCAGAGGCTAATTTTGTTCGATGTATGATCCGGTGAAATTGTTGTTTTTCCATTATCAAATCTTTTGCACTTGTCACAGATTTTTATCAGCGATTTCATTCATCGTGCAAAGTTGAATAGAAATTTCCAACGCATTTCACGCACTGTATCCGGCGAACAACGTGCTCTGTCTTGTCGAGCTTGTCCTGTAGCTAGGAGGGATGATCTGTTGACTAAACGGCATCCGATCCGATATAATTATACCACCACTAAATTTATAGCAAGTTAAAATTGCGAGCACTGCACAAGAGCATCAATGCTTCTAGAGCAATTATAAGTGTATTTGTATTTTTTATTTAATGAAATTTAAAAAAGTTGTTAAATATCTATAAATTAATTTTATTGTCTCGTTGTACAAGTTTTATGTGGAGAATGGTTGTTGTTGTTGTAATTTTAATTTTCAGATGGATTATTTCATTGGGGGATGATGGATTGAAGGGAAAATTTGTTGGCGCAAATGTTTGTTGCTTCAGTTGAATTGATTTCACTTCAGCATGCCTTTACTTTAATTTTAATAAACCACTGACTGAATTGAGCTAACAAAGAAACTGAGCTAAACTTCAAAAGTTGTGCTTTTTTCGTTTTCAACTCTGCAGTAAATAGAATGTGACTAGTAGTTTGGTTTTATAGCAAATGAAAAATAAATGTGCTCTCATTATAAGCAGTTGTCAAATTTTTGCTTCGGCTTTAAATAATAAATATCTATTTAATTTTGCACACTGCAGTCGACTTTTTACTTCTTCATATTTCAACGATAGTATAAGTAAAGTTTTTTGTTTAATAAATAAATAATAATATTTGTTTTCTTCTTTTTTATATTACATTAATTAGTTTACGTATTGAAATGAAGCTTTTATTTGAGAGTCATTTCACTTTTTATAGTTAGCCGATGAAATTCAGAAGAGAAAGAAATTTATTATGAAATCATTCATTAAATAAGTGCAGTTATAAATATTTCAAATCAATGCGCAATTCTAAATAAAGACGTGTTAATTGTTGGTATTAATTTTTAATAAATGCGCCAAAATATGTTTAACATTCAGAAAGATAGCTTTGGCTAACTGATGCTAATGATGATTGCGTAAATGCACATGTAGAAGTATCATCAATGTGCATTGTAAAATGAGTGCTATTTATAATTCGATTTGTAATGCTGTGATTTTTTCAAGAAGTAAGCAAATTAGATAAGCAAATGAAAAGGAAAACAAAACAAAACAAAACAAAACAAAATTCTTACTTATCCGTCGGATGAAGATGATGATGATTTTGAAGCTGGTAAACAATTCAAGATATCGCAGAGGAAAGACCCATTAATGATAAAATTTATGAATGATTGTGATATCATTTTGCATATATGTAGTTGATTTGTCCATGTATATACAGATTGGTGTACATGTGCATGTTTATTATGTACATGTCTATATACGTATATATATCTGTGTGTGTGTGTGTGTGCGTGTACATATGTGTAGATGTTATTTTTACAAGTTTAATATTTAAATGACTTTTTAGTGAGGTTATTGTTGATCTTTAAGCTAGTTATGAAGCATGGGCTGTTGGACTGTTGGGTTAAGAAGATGTTTAATCGTACTACATACAGCTGATGAGTGCACAGTTAGTTAGTCTTCAATAACCAAGTTGGTCTGATTGCTTTTGCTTGCTTGTCAGAAAGTGACCAATCACTGGTCAGCGATTCTACCTTTTGAATTCTTTTAATTTTGGTGATTAGCTGTTAGCTTGTGCATGGAGCAGAGCTTGCTCGACAAGATCGATTTGAAAGTTCATCTTCGGAGGCGAGATTTATTTTCCAACATTCGATTCACTTCCAACTGGGGATGATGGTTCAGAATGAAGGGAACTGTGTGTTTCTCATCGTTGACAATTGTTTGACGCCAGTCGTTTTCAATTTGCTTCATTTTTAACAATTGTGCTCAAAGTTGTCATAAAGAGGAGACAAGCTGCTGTCTTTAAGTTTACTCTTCAGATTTATTTGAAATTTGTGTTTATGCAAAGTCAACATATAAGGGTTGAAACAAAAAAAACAAAGAAAAACCTTCTCTCTTTAAATTGTTCACATACAGTATTATTTATGAATAATATTTTATTAGTTGTAACTTGTTAGACTTGTCGTTGTTTCTTCGAATTAGGCGACGTAACTGTAAGAAAGATTTAGAAAATTTACCAATGCTTACATGTAATTATTGGTTTTCTTAAAATTACTTGTTCAATTGAAAGATTTCTAATGATCATAATCTCCTTTCAAAGTAGTAGGATAAAGGATGTTGTTGGACAGAATGTTGCCGTATGTTGTAAAGTAAAATAAATTGAAAGTACTGTTTCGATAGCTTGTTGATTCTTTTTGCTTTGTAATTTATTTATTGGTTGTTTAAATTTGTAACAGTTGATATTTCTTATTACATATTATCAGTAACGTTACTATAAATATTGGCCCAATAAATTCAAATTTCTGTGACTGATGACTTTTACAATTTTGAATAATCCTAACGTGACAGACACTGTTTGTTTTGTAATTATGAAAGTTTGATTTTAAACATTTAAATTTTAAAGTGAAGAACATGCGTGTGGATAAAGTGGATAGAATTTCTTTGAATATGATAGCGTTTGGTTTTTTTTTAATTTTTGTTCATAATATATCTGAAACAATTCTAGCTGTTAGGCATTGAGGTTAATTAGCACATTTTACGAAAGCGAACACCAGGATGCAAAGAAATGAAAGTAAGTGAGTAATTAAAATGAATAATAATTTTCCAACTATAATCATTGCTAATGCATCGGCGCTTGTGAGCAGTTCTTCTCCATAACGGGTGTTTGAGGTGACTTTGATTTGCTTAGAATTTCATCAAGTGAAATGAAGAAAGTGGAATGTTCGAAACAAATGTTCGCTTGCTTTTATGCTTTCAAAGTTGTAAACGGCAGTTTCATTTCTGGACAAAGCTGACGGTTGATAATTGAATTATGTCCATTTCTTTCGACTCTAATCCATGCTGATCCAAATCAGCACTTGCGGAATGAGCCACTTTCATTTATTCAAATAGTTTTCTTGATACTTTTATTAAAGCCGCATAAAGTTGCCCAATGAAAATCCTCTTTTATTCCATAAAAATTGAATAATTGGAAATTATTTATCTTACACAGGTATGTGTGTGTGTGTTTTTTTTGCTTTAGTTTTTATTAATTTTCATTGATGATTCAGCATGTACTATATAAAAAGTGGCATGAATAGTTGAAAGTGACGATTTTTTTTCTCTTCATCTTTGAAGCGATGAATTTTATTAATTCTGCAGATGCGTAAATGCACATATTCCCAATTGTATCGTATCAGATCTGCTAGTTAGTTAAACAGCCAGCCAACTAGCTAGGTGGTTATTATTTGAAGAAGATTAAATTAAATTAACGAAACAGAAGAAAATTTTTCAAAATTTTCTTTTTGAGCTGAAAAGAAAATTTTGAAAAATACAATATATACAATATGTTGAACCAAATAAAATGGGATCAACGAAAAAAAAACAAGAATACCAACATAAAAGTAGAGTTGTCTATTGATGATGCATCTTTGAAAGGAAGAAATCTAATGAATGGGGTGGGGTGGGGGAGATATTTGATTTTATTCGTAACAGTTTGCAAACACAGAGAGCATCCTCAAATGTTTTGCATTGATTGGCATCTAGCGTAGGGTTTTGAAATGTGCATCGATTGAAATGAGTTTGGAAATTGAAAACAATCAAAAACCGCCTGTGGAATTAGCACGTCGATGGCTCATGCGCATTTTCACATTTTTTCCAAGCTTCTTCACATTACAACCCACCGAAAGCATTTATATTCATGCTTGTCATTTGATTGACAGGGGCAAATTTGACAACCACCGACACAGGATGATTCTTAATTGCTCGTACGCATGAAAATTACCAGACAATTTTTGAAATACATTTTTCAGTTTCATTTCAACTGAAACTGAAACTCAAGCTCGAGTAGATTTATCTAAAATTCATTTTTGACAAACTGTTTATTTTTATTTTTAATAATATCAAACAGCAAAAAAACATATTTTATTTTTACTTATGATAATAATTGATGAATATATGGCATGTATTTTACTATTTGAAGTTCAGTTTTTTAATTTGAATTTTATTCCATTAAATTATTACCAACTTGCTAAATGGGTTATTAGCTTGATACATGTGATCAACATTGTTGCGACGTTGTATATATGTATATATATATAATTGGCTGAATTATTAATTTCCCAAGTGCAAAATGATATTTTCTCTCAAAGACTATTAAAATTTTGAAAAGCAAATGGAATTGTACCATAGGGGCAAATATTTTATTTTTCTTCTTTTAATTTTATTTTTATCTGTTAGATTTGTCAAACGAAACGGACCACAACAGTTCTTTTGTGTGCATTACGAAAAATGATCAATAAATAAAATTTAAAATGTTTAAAATTTTACTTTAAAAATCAGATATGTAAAAAAAATTATTATTTCATTTTTTTATGACATTTGTCGTTCACTTTGAGCAGATGATCGTTCATCTCAGCTTCGGTTGTCTAACAAGTTTCGTAGCGTTGACCTTTCAATTGATGTTAGCAAGATTGCTTGAACTTGCTAATGCTGAAAAACAAACAAGGCGACATTGATTATTAATGACATTAAGATCGTATTTTTGGCATTAATTCCGCTGTTTGATGAGGGCAATTTTTGAGGATAACTTTTCTCAATTTTACATTTTTCAACTAGAAATTTAGATACACGATTCATTTTATTTCTTTCCTCTGTTCCTACAATATTGTTCATATTAATATTAAATTCAGATAATTATATTTTTAATTATTCAAATAGTTATTGCTTCAATACGCACAAAGAAACAGTCTACATCCATTGGATTTATTTACATTTTTTAAATCTTTCTCTTACGTTTTTTTTTCAAAAAAATTTTCATTTTCTTATTCTTAGCAATTTAATTTTGTTCTATTCTTATTGTATTTTGTTACACATCCTGAACGAGATGTGAAAAGCTTTTTTGTATTTGTTAATGTATGTATTTGAATAAGTGTGAAACTACTTTTGTTAATTAGCTGTTCATCAATTTTTCACGTTCAGATGTTTGTATTGAAAACGAAGTGCACACAGTAAGGTGCATAATTTTGTCTTTTTTGTTCATGTAATGGCTAAATGGTGGAAATGCAAATAAAAACTATATATATATATATACATATATACATATGTATATATATGTGTATGTGTGCGTGTGTGTGCCTGCGTGTGCGTGTGTATATAATTTACTTTAGCTGGTATTATTTTTATTTGGATATATGAGCTTTTGAATGAGAAACACTTTTACCATTTCATCATTACTGATAATGAAAGTGAACATTTGCTTTCATTGTGCTTTCATAATTATCAGTTTTGCTTTATTTTTTGTTTGTTTTTATGTGATTTAATAGATTTTTCTTGCATTATTTTTAATAGGTAATATTTAACGAGATAATATTTGTTTGATAATATGGTCATTTTCTTTAATGTTCAATTATCAGCATTGCTGTAATTCAATTATTCCCATATCCCACTGAAACGTCCTTGCACTGTCGAAATGAATGCGGTTTGTTTGATTAATTAAAGTTGTATAGAAGAATGGACTCCAGTTCAGTGCGCATTAGCTGCAACCCTATATATGTATATATATACGAATCAGTATTCAAACATGTGCAATATTATTTTTATTTTTGAGAGCATGTCTTCAACGAAAACTAGAGTAAAAATCTTAAATTAAAAAAATTGAATTTTGTCAAGAAAATAATATAATTGCAATTTGATCGTATTTGATTCACGCTAGAAACCATGGGCCATTGTACTTTTTTTACATTCTCTTGATGAATGGGCATCATCAGTTATTTTATTCGTTTCATTATGTTTCAAAGGATTGTAATTATATATTGTGTGGAGTAAATTTACAAATAGATTCCGTGTTCAACTGGAAAGTTTCGACGCGGTGTAAACTGCTGAAATTCTCGACTAAGATTTTTCAGCTTACTGATGGAAGCATTAGGGGAATAATTTGTATATTGATTTGGATTTTTTGTTTAATTGTGGTTTGGATAAGTGATTTCAGTTATTTATGAATATCAATAGGTGTTGCTCGTAGAGCGTTGGGATGAAAGGAGCTGCAAGGTTTGACAAAGATTCAGCTCTGCTAGCCCCTCTTCCTATTTGTACAGGTGAAGGTATGTTGATTGGAGCTTGATACTTTCAGTAACGTGTCTGAAAGAGCGTAATGGAGTGACCGCATACCTATGAATCGAATCGAAGAATCAGGCGCTGATTATTTTAGTAGCAGTGAAAACTCAGGTAGCACTTGTCAAAAGGCTAAATCTACTGCAATTGGAGTTTAATGGGCGCCTCGCTGGCAACACGTCTAATGAAATTAGTTCAGGCAAGGTTTAGTAGTAGTGGACACCGCCACTTGTTGGTGTGACAGTCAAACAGTGGCAGTCCTTCGTTCAAAATCGAGTAGTAGTACATTTTTATGCAGTAGGCATAGGCAGAGGCATTACGACAGACAGAGGGCATTTGGTCGAAAAAGCAGGATTCTGATGGAACTGAGAGTCTTAGAGAAGCGGTCTTTGGAACGAAATCACGAGGGAAATCCGTCTCGAATCAGCTGCAACAACAGCCACGACGGTGAAAACCGCTGACTGTAAGATAGAACGTAGTTCAGAACGATGCGAATACTTAGAAAGGCTCAATCGGTTCACGACCCTCTGTTGCAGATTTGTCCAAAACTGTCATGGTGAGTTAGGGCAGATATGCATCGGTCCCTTGTCCACGTCCAATGTAGACTTGGTCACCATGAAGTCAAACGAATCAACATATGTCTTTGTCAGTATCCACTGAAAATGAGCGCATCTGTGCAATATTTTCAAAATAAACATTTCAAAAATAAAAGTAATGTGAATGCAATCAATGGTTTACTAATTTCAACTTTAAAAAATGTGAAAAAGGAATTTTGAATAGAATTCATATTAATTTTTTCCCATATTCTATTGTCTTGTTTGTTACGTTAAAAGTGTTACTTTAAATCGGAAAATAGAATCACTTCATTAAATAAAACGCTCATTTTGAAATTATTCAGTCGTCCAACATTCTCTCAATATTGAATAATATCATAATTTAATGTCTTTTCAGTGATTCCACGCAGCAATTCTGAAGATGAACTTTCAAAAATATAACATGTAGCAATAGAAATAGAAATAGATTTTTAACAACGCATTGAAAAGTAATTACATTAGCAATTCAACTTGAATTAATGTCTTATTGCATAGCTTTAAATCGAATTTTTGATGAATTCGCATCTAAGTTTAGTACCACAACAGGTACAGATTCGCAAAGTTATAATAAGTAAGTAAAACGATGGTTGATGGCAGACGATAATATTATACCGGCTAAGCGGGCGTAAAATCTCATAATTATCAACTCTTAGTTCTATCGTTAAAATTTGCTAAATATGCACTGATAGTTATGATAGATTTACACTGCGAAGAAAAGCTACATTTATATAAAATACAACTAAAAATTAACATAACAGATATAGTTTATTTTCAAATCATTTGCATTCAATAAAATGTAAAAAATAAAAAAATTAAAGTTTCAGAATTATTCAGTATTAAACGGCACACATAATATCAAGTGTTCAAGAACCATGCTAGCTAACTGCCCTATTTACTCGTTGGAAAAGATGCACACCAACTAACTTTATGCTAATTTGATGGCGAACTAGCCGATGGCACTTTGCTGAATGCAAGTTCTGCTGTTAAAATCCGTAAGCGATTTACTATTTATAAAACGCTGTTGATTTTGAGAAATCGATTATTATATAAATAATTGCAGATGAACAACACTTGCTACTGCGTTGCTTTATTATTTATTGGTCATATTTGGTGCTTCACTTCAAGAAATACGTTGTGAACGATATACAGAAAATACGATGAAGCAACGAGCATCAATTCGCAGACGTTAACAACTCCACGGCTTCTTCATGCATATTTATCAACGTACCTGCTGTCAGGTATGAATTTTTACATATTTTTTCTGTAGTTATTTATTTTATATTTGACACACACTCTATAAAACATTATCACTTTGGCCACTTTAAATATAAATTTAATTTTCTTTACTTCTGTTAATTGAAATTAGAATATTTTTCATCCGTAATGACGCACAAGAAACAAACGACATTTTATTAGATCATTTTTTGAATTCATATAAATGGAAGCTAACAAATTAAAGAAAAAAAAACCTGTAAAGTGAAGGTAACAAGTTTGTAAATATAATTGAACGATTTTCACCTTTGAACACTTTTCAAATCAATGAGATAACATCAAAAGCATTTTTCTTGTTCATGTTCATGTTCATTGAAATTATTTAATGTTTTAACAAGAAATTCCAACTGAAAAATTTAAATATATTTAATACAATCTCCAACAACATTACACTGTATTCCGGTAAATGTAGAATCCAGACGTCTTGAAAATTTTGCATTTTGTAAAATTTAACGAGTTAAGATGGAAAGAAATGCCTGTTTGATTTCTTCATTTTATTAGGAAAATTTTCATTTTGTTTTTTATATATTTCAATTAATTGCTTTGCTCAAAATGAAATTTTGCATGTGAAAGAATACGGTAAAATTTAAGTTCGTTTTAGAAATTAGTTAAGTTCGATTATTAAAAGATAGGTATTCCAGTCGTTTTCATGAATTCACCTTAACAGGTATTCACATGAATTTAATCGAAATAAATTTGCATACTAATGCGTTTTCCTACTAGCATAAGTCATATTATGAAGTGTGTAAATAAAAGCGTAACACCGTTCAATATTCAATAAAATTCTTCATTCCTCTTATGTCAATAAGCTTAGTTAGTGACGGAAAGCTAGGTTGTCCTTCCAGAGGAAAAGCAGTAAATTAGTAGATAAAGAGCGATCTGCAAATGTGCTTTTCAGAAGCTGATAATTGAATATGCCATTTTCTGCAAATTTGAAATGCATAGGTAGAAAGACAGTTCCTGTTCATCTTTATGATTTACATAATGTATTGTGTTTTTCACGCGATTTTGAATCTTAATGCAAAGACAAAGTTTTATCATAGATAATATTCATGAAGTCATTGAATCACAATGAGAAGCTTATTCTTGATTGTTCATATAAGGGATAGTGGAACATCATTCTGAAAGAACAGTGGGATCTTTACCACGTTTTATGTTATAATCCCTGTAACAGAAACTGCTGATGTCCCAGACCTGGCAGATTGTCCAATAGTTTCTATACTGTTGATCAAAGCTCTTGTTCTTGTGCGCTTAGGCAGAGATTTCCATCCTTGAATATTCAAACTCTAATCTGTACTGTAATTTCCATCGCCCTTGAAATGTCCTGTGATTTTACAGTCTTATGAACAAAGCAAGCATATAAATAAATGTACTTGCTTT